>NW_028270168.1:7511046-7820591 GCF_037043375.1 Chiloscyllium plagiosum
TAGAGGCCGGAATATTTTTCTTTATTCTTTCATGGGATGCACACGTCATCGGCAAGGCCAGCATTTGTTGTCCATCCCTAATTGTTCTCAACTGAGTGGCTTGTCAGGCCATTTCAGAGGGCTGTTACAAATCAACCACATTGCCATGTAGACCAGACCAGGTAAGGACAGCAGATTTCCTTCATTAAAGGATATTAGTGAATCCGATGGTTTGGTTGATACTTCCTTGGTCACCATTTCTGAGAACAGCTTGCAATTCCAGATTTCCCTTCTGTTCATTCACTGGATGTAGGCAACGTTGGCGAGCTTATCATTCATTGTCCATCCCTAATTACCAGAAGACTGTTAAGTCTGAATCACGTTTCTGTCGGTCTGAAATCACAAGTAGACCAGACCAGGTAAGGTCAGTAAATTCCTTCTCTAAAGAACATTAGTGAATCAGATAGGATTTTCTGAAAATTGACAATGGGTTTGGGGTTATCAGTAAAACTCTTAATTCCAGATTTTTTAAAACTGAATTTAAATTCCACAATCTGCAATGACAAGATTCAAATTTGTGTCCCTAGAAAATTACCAGCGTGTCTGGATTAATATTCCAGTGATAATACCATAAAGCCAGTGCTTCAATTTATTAATTGAATTTAAATTTCACCAATTGCCAAACTGGAATTTGAATCCATGTCCTTCTGAACATTGACATGGGCCTCTGGATCACTAATCCAGGGGATCATCACCATGCCATCATCTCCTCGAGTACAGCAAATAGTTTCCTCCTTCTCCCAACAAATTTCCCACTCTTTTTCTTGACGGTGTCTGTTAGTCACTGACAAAGGGTTACACAACAAAAGCCAGTGCCATCATCAAAATTATTAGTCATTTTAGTATTGACAAACTCTATACACATGCACACAAATACCAACAATAAGGTAGAGTGAAACTACACCATGGCCCAGAGAAAGGTGTCCAGGGACACACAGAGTGAAAAATCCAGAAGTCAGTCAGTAAGGTGTGTCAGAAAGTTGAAGGGGGCAGGTTAAACTCTTTAGCAGGAAATCTGGCAATGCTGCTAAGTAATCAGTTTGGGAACTCATGAAGATAGAGTAATGATGAGTTTAGTTTTCAGTTTATTTGGGTGCCTCAGGCAGAAATACAAGCTGAAGAAGAGCAGCTAGTGAATGTGCAGCAATTTACCAGAGGGAAAGCAGTTGCAGCTGTGCCAACTGAAGTAAGAAGGCTGAATGTAGTGATACTGGTGAACTTTCACTGGCATTTGGTGTGTGAGAACATTCCTGAGATAAAAGGAGTAGCGAGAATGTGAATCCTTCTATACATAGCTATATTGAATATTTTTCCAAACTTTTTGTCACATGTATTATAATTCATGCATTTTTTCTTGTTTAATCAACTCTCTATTCTATGTGTTTAAAATACATTTTCAGACTCTTGTGAAATCATTCTGTAAATGACCTTCACAGTTTAACAAAAAAAACAAAATTAGTGTCTTCAAGTCAGCTACACGCTGGGATTTGAACACTAGATCAGATCATGACAGTATGTCCTATTTGATTGCCACTCCGTTATCCGCCTTAAACAGTCATCCCCTTCACCACTAACACACAGTAGCTGCAGTGAGTTCCAATTACAAAATGCACCACAGGACCTCACCAGGATCCTTTCAATAGAATGTTCCAGACCAAAATCTCTGCCACTTAAAAGGACTTAGGGAGCAGACACAGAGAAACATCACCACCTGTTCAGGTCACATGTTTTCCTGGCTAGGGGAGTATCTCACTGTTTCTTCATTGCCACTGGGTTAAAATCCTGAAATTGTCTCCTTAAGAACACAGTGGGTGCACCTACACCACAATGTGCAAGAAGGCAGCTCACTACTACCTTCTCAAGGGCAGTGTAAGCTTAGCAATAAATATTGAGCAGCAAGTGATGCACACACCCCACAGACAAGTCAATACTCTTGCTGTCCCTGAATTGGGAGCATTGTATCATACAAAGATTTAAATAGATGACCAATGGGAGGGAAGAATGTCCACCATCCTGGATATTCAGTGGTGGTTAATACATTTGGAGTGTCTGTTCATTTTAAATGGGACGGTAAACCTCCCTGGTCTAGAAGGAGTGTGGAACATGTCCTGTTGTATATCATAGTGATCCACGGTGGAAATAGTACAAGTGTGGACAGTGAATGAGAATGGTTACCCTTGAGGCTCACATCTTGTTTGTTACAAAAGCTACTGAACCTGACTGTCTAATGTTGCACATCATCAATGGTCACTTGGTGAGGTACCAGACGGTTCCCTGCTTTGATAGACCTGCTGCCAGGAAGGTCAGGGAGAGTTGTTTATGGGAAGATTGTAGGGTCAATCCACGTGTAGGGGTACACATACAGCCGTAGAAAAGGCTGAACAGTTTACACAACAATTAGTAATGCTGTAAATTAGGAACAAAACTAAAAGTTGCTGGAAAAGCTGAGCAGGTCTGGTAGCATCTGTGAAGAAAAACCAGAGTTAACGTTTCGGGTCCAGTGACCCTTCCTCAGAATCTGCAGAGCTTTTCCAGTAAATACTGTTTTTTTGAAGTTTTCATGTCTATCGTCTTAGAGTCAAGAGTCGAAAAGTGTGGTGGTGGAAAAGCACAACCTGTCAGGCAGCTTCTGAGGAGCAGGAAAGTTGATGTTTTGAATATAAGCTCTTCATCAGGCTCTAAATATTGCCTCTCCTGACCTGCTGTGCTTTTCCAGCACCACACTCTTGACTCTGATCTCCAGCATCTGCAGTCCTCACTTTCTCCTTGCCTTCAAGTCAACCCCAACATCGCTTGTCAGGACCAGGTCACCTATTCAGAGGTCATGGAGTCGACTGAGCGAGTCAACACACACTCGCTGAATCAACAATGCCTGTGCTAGTTCAGCCATGTTTAGTGGATAGATGATGGCCAAAGGCCCTCTGTATAGTGCCTGGCCATTTGGTAATAACCTCCTGGGCATCCACCCATCCTCTACAAGAACACTCAGAAGCAATGTGAGATTGGTGCACATTGACACTACCATCTGGGACACAGTCACTGATGACCACAGCTTATGGAAGCTGGCTATTTGAAAGGGGTGTGCAGAAATGAAAAGTTGAGCTGCCCAAGAAGGTCTGGAGAAAACAGGCCAGGGATTTGTCCACCTATTCAGTCCGCTGTCTTACCCTGCAGCAACAGCAGCAGAGACTGCCATGGCAGAGTGGGGCTCCTATGACACACCAGGCAGTGCGTATCACTAAGGTGACCATCACATGCAAACCAACGTGTTAACGTGATGGAAGGCTGCTGCAGTGAAATTCTTCTTCAGAACTGCTACCTCAAACCCACCCTATCTACAGGATCACACTTTCAATGACCAATTGAGTGACTTGATGCTTATCAGGTGCACTAGATTCAAGGTTTCCTGCCTACTGAAGCAATTTGTGGAGCTCATTTTGGTTTATTGGATGACACGAGGAAGGATGCATCATTTTCTTGACTGAGCTCTGTGTGATTGGCTATGCATGATCGAGGATGTGGTTTGGGGTTCTCGTGGTGCGGTGGTAGTGTCCTTGGCTCTGAACCAGAAGGCTTGGGGTTCAAATCTCACCTGCTCCAGAACAGGTTGGTCAGAAATGACCTGCATCATTTTCTCTCCAAACTCGGAGTTACTGCCACACTGCATTATCTGAATAATCAATTGATACTTGTTGAATCTTTAGTTCCATGTTTCCATGCAAGGACTGACAGTGGAATATTCTAGCAGGACTTGCTTTGACCCAGCAAGTTCTGATCCCATATTAATTACAGTGTCGGTCTGTATACTGTAGCAGAGACTCTGCTCATTCCAAATGTTGCCAACTTTCACAGCAGCAGTCAGTCTCTGGTGAGGCAAGAGCAGGGTGTCGTCATGACAACAGCTGGGCACTGGTGAAGCAAAGGAAGAATCAAGTGTTTGGAATATATTTAGTCATGAGCCGCATGCAGCATGCAAGTTAATGCACTAATAGGTTACTGCTTCAGGCATAACCTTGAGCTAAAACCACATAATCTGTAGCAGACTCCAGATCGTTAGTCTTTGTCAGAATTCACTGTGGGAAGCACTTTTACAATTGTTCTGTGAAGGTTATCAACACTTTATCACATGGATTCACAAACAAGAAAATTGAGAGGATAAATTATATATTATGTGCATGATTGTTTATTGTTACATTTCAACTTCGTTTTTTAATTTGCTGCCTTTGTAGTTGAATTGAATAGTTGTTTTCTCTTTAATGTTTCAATAAAACTGAGCTCTTAATCAAATTTTCTTCATTAAGTAATCAGCTCCCTCTGTTCTGTTTGGGCAGTAAAGCATATGGACACATTCATATTTATGATATATCTTGGAAGGAGTTTTTAAAAATTCTCCCTGATTTCACCTGCTGCAAAGCAGAAACTCTCATGAGTGTGTTACTTGTTATTTTTGATTAGAATTTTGAGCAGCTGAAAAGTGGAAAGCCATACAATTTCAATTTCTCAGTCTATTGTCATGCAATCAGCCACACAAAGAGGGAGAAAGTTCAAAGCAAAATCGTTGCAACTACAGTAACTGCAACTTAATAAAAACATCCACATCAATTGCCACTGGCACACATCATTGAAATGAAATGGTGCAGACAAACCCTTTTGAGTACTGAATATCTTTCGGAAGTTGTGCATTTAACTGCCAAAAATGTGTCTTTCTCCTGAAAGCTCCTTTTACAGGAGCACTGTTCCCCAGGTAACAGTGTCTTCGAGTCTTTAATCTGATCTGAGACTTCCGCCAAAAGTGTCAATGCTGCTGAGCATCTTCAGTATCTTCAGCTTTCATTTTACACTTCCAGCGCCTGCAGGATTTTGCTTTTGTCAGGTGGAATGGTCTCATGTGGTTTAGCTCTTGAGTTGAGAATGAGATGATCTGATTGAACCATGTAAAATTCTAAAAAGGCTTGGTAAGGTAGATGCTGAGAGGTTGTTTGACCCTGGTTTGAGACTCTGGACCTTGAAGTTAACCTTCCATCTAAGCTGAATGGTCGCATGGTTGCTGGGAGAAGCTACGTATGCTGGTTGCTGTGCCAACACATAGGCTTCTGCTTCCAAGAGTCATGCCGCACAATAACCTTTGGACTCCATGCAACAGAAATAAGACTTTGAGGGAATATCATCGAGAGGCTAGGGTCTTCTGGTAAAAGCTCATTCGTTTAGGAATGAGATAAGGAGAAACACCCTAGTACAGAAATTATGTACCTTTGGGAAGCTGTGGATGCTTAGGTGTTAAATTCATTCAAGGCTGGGATTGGTGGATTTTTGGACTCAAGGGAATTAAAGGTTTGAGGCTCGGGTGACAATATTTGTGAGGTGATTTTAAAGATCAGACATGATCCTATTGGATGGTGGAGTAGCCTACATACACCACGAGGCCAACTCCTGCCCATTTTTCTTAGGTCCTGATGTAGTTCCATTTGAGGTCATTATCTAGAAATCAGGAACAGGACTCCTAAACAATCACAAAAACAGAAATTGCTGGAGAAATTCAGCAGGTCTGGCAGTATCTGAAGAAGGGTCACTGGGCACAAAATGTTAACTTTGCTTTCTCTCTCCACAGATGTTGTCAGACTTGATGAGTTTCTCCAGTCATTTGGTTTTGTTTCAAATTTCCAGCATCTGGAGGTCTTTGTTATTTTACCCCTTTAATCAACTGTTCCCTTTCATTTCCGGAGGAGCTACCAAGTTTTTATGCTACAAAGATTCCGGATGTAGGTTTTCTCGCTGAGCTGGGAGGTTCATTTCCAGACGTTTCGTCACCCTACTAGATAACATCTTCCGTGGGCCTCAGGCGAAGCAGTGTACATGATTCCTGCTTTCTATTTATATGTTTGGGTTTCTTTGGGTTGGTGATGTTATCTCCTGTGGTGATGTCATTTCCTATGGTGATGTCATTTCCTATTCTTTTTGTCAAGGGGTGGTAGATGGCATTTAACTCTATGTGTTTGTTGATAGAGTTCCAGTTGGAATGCCATGTTTCTAGGAATTCTCATGCATGTCTCTGTTTGGCTTGTCCTAAGATGCACATTGGACAAACAGGCAGAAATCTAGCCACCAGGATACATGAACACCAACTAGCTACAAAAAGACATGACCCTCTCTCATCAGTATCCTCACATACAGATAAGGAAGAACACCACTTCAACTGGGACAACACATCCACCCTAAGACAAGCCAAACAGAGACATGCACGAGAATTCCTAGAAGCATGGCATTCCAACAGGAACTCTATCAACAAACACAGAGTTAGATGCCATTTACCACCCCCTGAGAAAAAGAACAGGAAATGACATCACCACAGGAAATAAATCACTAACCCAAAGAAACCCAATCATATAAATAGAATGCATCGGACCCTACATGAAATGATCTTGATATTTACTTTGTGTTTATTGGATGCTTTTAACTTTGAGTGAAAAGTTACTTTCCAGGGTAAAGAGGTCATTCCCTTATCTGAAACCTCATCTTTCTTGAGGGTCACGCACAGTGCTGTTTATTAGGCAAGCCTGAGTCACCAGTCCTTGCATAGCGCAACATCAGGGGATTGTCATCCAATATCCACAAGATTGCACATTGCACAATCCCACCTCCTCATAATGACTCCAATCCAAGATGGAAAAGCAGGTGACCTTATTTGTTTTAAATATTTGTACATTTCATGCTTACTTTTCAGTCATTGCACTCCTGACAAATGAACATTGCAGAGAAGGAGAAACCTGAATTATCTAAGACCAAAAAAGTTGAAGATTTATTAGGCAAACAATTTAACACTGGGTTGCAGAATGGTTTTGGCAGTAATAGACCCAGGAAATGCTGCTTTTTATTCCTGGAGATGAACGATATGCTAGGTAGTTCTCAATATCTCAAGTTAAAACGGTAAGGCTTTTATTATGAATCGTGCGCAATACTTGATAAATGTTGGAAGATTATCACAGATAATTTGGGGTACACTGACATTAAGAAACATTGGGCCACAAAATACGGCAATATCAGATTTGCTTATGTTAAGCTTGGTAAAAACAATGACTGCAGATGCTGGAAACCAGATTCTGGATCAGTGGTGCTGGAAGAGCACAGCAATTCAGGCAGCATCCGAGGACAGGCAAAATCGACGTTTCGGGCAAAAGCCCTTCATCAGGAATAAAGGCAGAGAGCCTGAAGCGTGGAGAGATAAGCTAGAGGAGGGTGGGGGTGGGGAGAGAGTGGCATAGAGTACAATAGGTCAGTGGGGAAGGAGATGAAGGTGATAGGTCAGGGAGGAGAGGGTGGAGTGGATAGGTGGAAAAGGAGCTGGGCAGGTCGGACAAGTCCGGACAGGTCAGGGGATCGAGTTTCTGGAGGTTAGAAACTAGGATGAGGTGGGGGAAGGGGAAATGAGGAAACTGTTGAAATCCACATTGATGCCCTGGGGTTGAAGTGTTCCGAGGCGGAAGAAGAGGCGTTCTTCCTCCAGGCGTCTGGTGGTGAGGGAGCGGCGGTGGAGGAGGCCCAGCACCTCCATATCCTCGGCAGAGTGGGAGGGGGAGTTGAAATGTTGAGCCACTGGGCGATTTGGTTGATTGGTGCGGGTGTCCCAGAGATGTTCCCTAAAGCGCTCTGCTAGGAGGCGCCCAGTCTTCCCAATGTAGAGGAGACCGCATCGGGAGCAACGGATACAATAGATGATATTAGTGGATGTGCAGGTAAAACTTTGATGGATGTGGAAAGCTCCTTTGGGGCCTTGGATAGAGGTGAGGGAGGAGGTGTGGGCGCAGGTTTTACAGTTCCTGCGGTGGCAGGGGAAAGTGCCAGGATGGGAGGGTGGGTCGTAGGGGGGCGTGGACCTGACCAGGTAGTCACGGAGGGAACGGTCTTTGCGGAAGGTGGAGAGGGGTGGGGAGGGAAATATATCCCTGGTGGTGGGGTCTGTTTGGAGGTGGCGGAAATGTCGGCGGATGATTTGGTTTATGCGAAGGTTGGTAGGGTGGAAGGTGAGCACCAGGGGCGTTCTGTCCTTGTTGCGGTTGGAGGGGTTGGGTCTGAGGGCGGAGGTGCGGGATGTGGATGAGATGCGTAGGAGGGCATCTTTAACCACGTGGGAAGGGAAATTGCGGTCTCTAAAGAAGGAGGCCATCTGGTGTGTTCTATGGTGGAACCGCTCCTCCTGGGAGCAGATACGGCGGAGGCGGAGGAATTGGGAATACGGGATGGCATTTTTGCAAGAGGTAGGGTGGGAAGAGGTGTAATCCAGGTAGCTGTGGGGGTCGGTGGGTTTGTAGAAGATATCAGTGTCAAGTCGGTCGTCACTGATGGAGATGGAGAGGTCCAGGAAGGGGAGGGAGGTGTCAGAGATGGTCCAGGTAAATTTAAGGTCAGGGTGGAATGTGTTGTGTTACAGCTTTAACATTGTCAGTTCCTTTACTTCTTTTTGTCTATTTCTTCTTAACTCTGGATGAAGCTTGAAACATTTTCCATTTGAGGAGTGTCTACATAACAACATTGTTTTCTTTTTACTGTTGTAATCAGTCCCTGGGTGAAGGTCCCCAATTCATTACAGTTCCAGACAGGATACCCTAAATCATTGCACTCCTGGATGAGGAGGGATCAACTGCCTCCAATTCTGTATACACACACACACACACACACACAACCACAGTTTGTCTGCAACAGGTTTGATTTAGAATTGGACCCCTTCTCTTTCTCCCAGACCAAATGAACTTATGCCTTAAAAAGCAGCCAATTTATCCAGGCTTTCTTAAATGAAGAAAAACACATGAGGAGAATTACACAATACACATACACATAGGATAAATGATAGATAAGACTGAAAGGATAACATTCAAAAAGCGTACAATTAGTCTCTGAGTTGGTTGTGAACAGCAGTTAGTTGAATACTGTAGTCTTTGCAGTTGATTACTGGTAGCATTGACATTGTTGGTTGATCAGTCAGTTTCTTGATTGTTAGCTTTGCAGATTGGTTGAGATACTGTAGTTCTGATTCCTTTTGAGTGGATTGAGTTGCAGCATTCGAGGCGAGAGCGATACCTGCCCTGCTTCCCTAATGTCGGGCTGCTACCTAGCTGACTTCTAGCACTCAGAATGACAGAATGGCTTCACATGCGGCAAGGGGTGGCTAGGGCTTGGTCCTCCAACCGTGACTAACACTCAATTGCAGACTGTGCACACAACTTCCCATCCCACTTGCATCCACCAGTAGAGTTGAAATCAGCTTTTTTTACTGCCTGTCCCTTTATAGTCTTCCAATAGGAAAAGCAGAAAATGTGCTTGTATTTTATGACCTAATGAACAGAGGGGGAATTTTGTTGAGCAGTAAGTCATCAGTCCTTCATGATCGTTCTTGTCATAAGAGATCATGGACTAGTCTGTCTGAATATTTTTAAGAGCAACACCCCATCCATCCCACACAGAATGTTGGTTAGCCAGCCATTGAATTTACACCTGAAGTTATTTTGTCCCCTTTTAGAAAACACGTTTTAGACGTAAGGGCTAAAAACTCACATAGTATGTTGGCATCTCACCCCATCATCATAATGTTACAATAAAGGCATTTCTAGCTCATCTTACAGTGATTGTTGGGGAAGACAGTATTGTCTGTTCTTTAGGCATCATCATCTTTAGCTGAATTCTTTCCTGCATCCAAAGCACCTTCATTGTCAAGCCTCTTTTAATTGTATTTGCCTGTGAAATTGATTCTTCTTTATTACTCATTTTTTACAGATCATTGTCTATGGATTTTCCAATCTTTAGCATCAGTTGTTCCTAACTGCTGCTGCTATCTGTTGATCTGCTTCAGTAGCTGCAGTTCTTACGTGGCAAGTGCAGTTCAGTATCGGGTCAACGGTAACCCCCACGATGTTAATAGTGAAACTGAGGGATGGTAACAACATTGAATCTCAAGGGATGATGGTTAACTATAACATTGTTGGAGATAGTCATTAGCAGGCATCTTTGTGGGACATATTTATTTGCCAATTGTGAGTCCAAGCCCATTTATTGATAAGGTCTTGCTGCATTTGAACATGGACTGATGCAGTATCTGAGGATAAATGAATGGTGCTGAACATTATGCAATCATAAGCAAATATCCCCACTTTTGACGTTATAATGAAGGGAAGGTCAATGATGAAGCAGTTGAAAATGATAGGGCCTTGGTCACTACCCTTCTGAAGAGATATCCTGGAGGTGAGGTGACTGATCTTTAATAACCACAACCAGCTTCTTAAATGCTCGGTATGGCTCTACACAGCTATTCCCCTGATTCCCACTGACCCCAGTTTTGCTCAGGCTCCTTGATGCCACACTTGGTCGAATGCGGCCTTGATGTCAAGGTTGTCACTCTCACCTCACACTTGAATTCAGCTCTTTTATCCAATCCTGTAGTGAATCAGGAACTCAGTAGTCCTGGCAGAACCCAACTGAACATCACTGAGTAAGTGTTGTCTGATAGCAATGTTGAATACACATTCCATTACTTTACCGATGATTCAGAGTAGACTGATGGGGCAGTAATTCGCTAAGTTGAATTTGTTCTGCTTTTCACGTACAGGACATGCCTAGGCAAATATCCACATTGCCGGATAGATGCCAGATCAGATTAGATTAGATACAGTGTGGAAACAGGTCCTTTGGACCAACAAGCCCACACCGACCCTCCAATGAGTAACCCACCCAAACCCATTCCCTCTGACTAATGCATTTATCACTATGGGCAATTTAGCATGGCCAATTCACCTGACCTGCACATTTTTGGACTGTAGGAGGAAACCAGAGAACCCAGAGGAAACCCACGCAGACACGGGGAGAATGTGCAAACTCCACACAGCCAGTCGCCCGAGGCTGGAATCAAACCCAGGTCCCTGGTGCTGTGAGGCAGTAGTGCTAACCACTGAACCCCCACCCTGCTCAGTGTTGTAACTGCACTGGAAGAGCGTGGCTAGGGTTGCAGCAAGTTCTGGAGCACACGTCTTGAGTGCTATTGCCAGAATGTTGTCAGGTCGCAAGGCCTTTGCATTATCCAGTGCCTCCAACTGTTTCTTGGCATCACGTGAAGTGAATTGAATTAGCTGCAGGCCATTGAGGGAGGTTCAGGAGTATCCACTTGGATAAACAGCAGGAGGTTTCCTTGATCTTTCTTGACTTGTTGCCACGCCACGTCATGGAGCCAGAGTCAATGTCAAGGACTCCAAGGGCAGTTCCCTCCTGACTGTATGCTGCTGTGGTGCTATCATCTCTATTGGACCAGGCCACATGATGATGGTAACCGGGATATTATTATAGAGCATGATTCCAGGAATATGGCTCTGTCAGGCTGTTAGCCCTCCAGATTTTGGCACATGCCCCCAGAGGTTGGTAAGGAAGACTTTGCAGAATCATCAGAGCTGGGTTTGCAGTTGTTGTTTCGAGTTACTTAGTCGATGTGAAGTGGTCTGTTCAGTTTCATTCCTTTAGAGTCAAAGAGTCATAGAGACGCACAGTACAGAAACAGAGCCTTTGGTCCAACTCATTCATGCCGACCAGATATCCCAACCTAATCTAGTCACACTTGCCAGCACCCAGCCCATATCCCTCCAAACCCTTCCTATTCATGTAACCATCCAGATGCTTATTAAATGTTGCAATTGTACCAGTGTCCACCACTTCCTCTGGCAGCTCATTCCATACACGTACCACCCTCTGTGTGAAAAGGTTACCCCTTAGGTCTCTTTTATATCTTTCCCCTCTCACCTTAAACCTATGCCCTCGAGTTCTGGACTCCCACACCACAGGGAACAGACTTTGTCTATTTATCCTATCCATGCCCCTCATGATTTTATAAACCCTCTATAATGTCACCACTCAGCCTCTGACACTCCAGGAAAATTGCCTCAGCCTATTCAACTTCTCTCTATAGCTCAAATCCTCCAACCCTGGCAACATCCTTGTAAATCTTTTCTGAACCCCTTCGAGTTTCACAACATCCTTCCAATAGGAAGGAGACCAGAATTGCATGCAATATTCCAAAAGTGGCTTAACTGATGTCCTGTACAGCCACAACATACCTCCCAACTCCTGTATTCAATACTCTGACACATAAAGGAAAGCATACCAAATGCTGCCTTCACTATCCTATCTACCTGCAACTCCACTTTCAAGGAGCTATGAACTTGCACTCCAAGGTCTCTTTGTTCAGCAACACTTCCCAGGATTTTACCATTAAGTATATAAGTCCTGCTAAGATTTGTTTTCCCAAAATGCAGCACCTCGTATTTATCTAAATTAAACTCCAGCTGCCACTCTTCAACCCATTGGCCCATCTGGTCAGGATCCTATTGTAATCTGAGGTAACCTTCTTCGCTGTCCACTACACCTCCAATTTTGGTGTCATCTGCAAACTCACTTACTATACCTCCTATGTTCACATCCAAATTATTTGTATAAATGACAAAAAGTAATGAACCCAGTACCGATCCTTGTGGCACTCCATTGGTCACAGGCCTCCAGTCTGAAAAACAACCATCCATCACCACCCTCTGTCTTCCACTTTCAAGCCAGTTCTGTATCCAAATGGTGAGTTCTTTTTGTAATCCATGAAATCTAATCTTGCTAACAAGTCTCCCATGGCAAACCTTGTCAAACACCTTATTGGAGTCCATATAGATCATGTCCACCAATTTGCCCTCATCAATCCTCTTTGTTACTTCTTCAAAAAATTCAATCAAGTTTGTGAGACATGATTTCTCACACACAAAGCCATGTTGACTATCCCAGATCAGTCCTTGCCTTCACAAATACATGTAAATCCTGTCCTCCAGGATTCCCTCCAACAACTTGCCCACCACAGCCGTCAGGCTCACCGGTCTGTAGTTCCCTGACTTGTCCTTACCACCTTTCTTAAACAGTGGCACCACGTTTGCCAACCTCTAGTCTTCCTGCACCTCATCTGTGACTATCAATGATACAAATCTGAATGGTTTTCTCGGCCATTTCAGAGTCAAGCTGGATCTAGACCAGGTAAAGGCAATTACTGAATGCTTTAACAGCAATGGTTTCATCATTGCACTGTTTAATTCCAGATTTCTATTGAATTTAATTATCTCTGCTGTGGTGGGATTTAAACCCGGGTCCCCAGAACATTACCTGAGTATCTGGATTGTAATCCAATGATATACCACTGCACCTTTGCCTCCCCCAGTATGACAGATATAACAGCTCATTGATCATGCAAATAAGATCTTGTTTCTCAAGAGAAAAGGTCATTTGATCGCACATATTTTGAATGTGTGTGTGTGCATCAGTGTGAGAGTGTGTGCATCAGTGTGAGAGTGTGTGTGTATGTGTGTGAATGCGTGCATGACTGTATCTGTGCGAGGGTGTGCATGTGATTGCGTGTACATTTGCGTGCGAGTGTGTATATGTATGTGTGCATGTGTGTTTATGTGCACGTGTGTCAGGGCTTGTGTATCTTATATGTGCATGCATGTGCATATTTAAGAGTGTGTGGATGTGCATACAGTCTTAATGTGACTGTGTGGGTGAGTGTTTGTAAGTGTGTGCATGTGTGTGTGAGTATGTGTGTTTGTGTGTGTATGTTTGTGTTTGAGAGGGTGTGCTTGTGCATGGGTATTTGTGTGAGTGTGTGTTTGTGTGTCTGTGTTGTGTGTGCATATGTGTGTTCATTTGTCTTTGTGTGTGTTTGTGTGTGCGCATTTGTTTATGTGTGTGTGTGCGTGTCTGTGTGTGTGCATTTGTGTGTGTCTGTGCGTGTGTGCATTTGTCTATGTGTGTGTCTGTGTGTGTATATGTGTGTGTGCATTTGTCTGTGTGTTTGTGTGTGTGTATGTGTGTATATATGTGTGTGTGTGTGTGTTTGGACCAGCCAAACTACTACAGAGGATGAAAGGATCCAGCAGCTCGAGCCATAAGTGATGAAATAGCCAACTGGTTGAGACGATGTCAGTGTGAAGGAATGTCAGTATCTGTGGAACCAAACCCATATCATCTCCAGATTTTATTCAGATACAAGACCATGGTTAAGCTGCAGTTGGGATAAAATATCTCCTATGTGGATACCAGAGGGACAAAATACATGAAGCACGGGCCCATAACAATCCTGGAGGGAGCCCCAGTCAGTTAAAAGCCTATACCTTGTTACCTACCACTGAACTGAAAGATCGTCGAGCGATAAGAGCTGGAGAAGGGAGAACTAGATTTCAGGGAAGTGGTCGAGACTGGCCTGTGGAAACTTCAGGAACATTCCGGTTCTTCCCTGCACTGGCAACAAAAAAATATCATAAAATGTATCTGTGGAATCATTTTTCATTAAAAGTCCAACCCCGTCTCAATGTTGGCACAGTTTTCAGAAATCCTCTGTAAATAATCATAGGACCCCTACAGTATGGAATCTGACCATTTGGCCCATCAAATCTACACTGACTCTCTCAAGAGCATCTCACCCCAGACCTAATTCCCTCCTAACCCTGTCCCCAAAACCCTGCATTTCCTACAGCTAACCTGCACATCATGGGTCAATTTAGCATGGTCAATCTACCTAACTTGCATATCTTTGGACTAGGGGAGGAAACCAGAGCTCCCAGAGGAAACCCATATAACAGGGAGAACATACAAACACTCACACAGACAGTCACCTGGGGTGGAGTTGAACCCAAATCATTGTGAGGCAGCAGTGCTAACTACTGAGCCATCATGCCACCCCAAAATTGAGAAAACAGAATGTAAAGTCACCAGCATGTCCAGAGAGTAGTGGGTTAGAAATGTAGGTGCATTTATATAACACCTTCCTTGATTTTGGGATGTACCAATGCATCTACAGCCAATGAGTTACTTTCGGAATACAGTCATAGTTGCAATGTCAGAAATATGGCACCCAATTCAGCCAATAAATACTGGCCAGGACACCAGGCAGAACTCCTTTCTCTCATAATAATGCCATGGAATCTCTTACAGTCACCCTAGAGAATGGCACTTCAGTCTAACATAGAGTCATAGATTCATAAAGATGTACAGCATGGAAACAGACCCTTCAGTCCAACCCGTCCATGCTGACCAGATATTCCAACCCAATTTAGTCCCACCTGCCAGCACCCGGCCCACATCCCTCCAAACCCTTCCTATTCATATACCCATCCAAATGCATCTTAAATGTTGCAATTGTACCGGCCTCCACCACATCCTCTGGCAGCTCATTCCATACACGTACCACCTTCTGCGTGAAAACGTTGCCCCTTAGGTCTCTTTTATATCTTTCCCCTCTCACCCTAAACCTATGTCCTCTAGTTCTGGACTCCCCAAGCCCAGAGAAAAGACTTTGTCTAATTATCCTATCTATGCCCCTCATAATTTTGTAAACCTCTAAGGTCACCCCTCAGCTTCCAATGCTCCAAGGAAAACAGCCCCAGCCTGTTCAGCCTCTCCCTGTAGCTCAGATAAATCTTACTGGAAAGAAGTAATTGCTGACAATGCATCACCCGATCAGTATTGTAGTATCATGTCAACCATTACTTTGACTCGCTCTTATAAAAGCCAGCATTGGGAATTAGTGTTTCTTTGGCTGGAGATTGAATAGTTTGAGAGGTAACTGGATCAGCACCTTAAAGACCATGAAGAGGTATGAAGATTCTTAAACATTATTAAGGGTGAGTAGATTTTGGAGCAATGATGGAATAAAAATGAGGGAAATCCACTAAAGCAGTGGCGCTTCTCAGAATTAAGTGGCAATAATTTCCTTTCAATATTTCTTTAATGTTGTATGCCACAGTCTGCAAGATGATAACAAGGGAGCAGAAGTTTTGAGATAATTAAAAATATAGTATCAATGGCTAGAAGTCTGATAAAATCTATTAGCATAGAGTCCACAGGTACTACTTAAAGATGAAAAGTAGGACACTGCTTAAACAAGAAGAATGTTTGCAAAGCAAACAAGGCTGAAATTAGATGACCCCTGAGGAGATGAAATTGCGAGTGAATTGTGGTCAAACAGACCTGTGGATAATGTAAAAATCCAAGTGGAGACATTATGGAGGTCGGGGGGGGGGAGGCACAGCAGGAGGCATGGTACCCCAGTTACACCCAAGAATGTGCACCTAAGACCAAAAGCCAAGTTGCTTAACAGCCATTGTTTTATTGCATGCTTTTTAGTGTACAATGTAAGGGGTCATATTGAAGGTTACTGCAACTTAGTGATGGGAATGTTGAGGCTTGGCTGAAGTTTGGTTGCACAGCAACACTTAGGGAGTGATTCTGGTGATTTAGAAACTGATGGCGACAGTGTTTATTGTCCTTGACAGCAGTCAATAAGATGAAGTACAAAGCCCAACACTCCTGTTTGTGTACTGTTCATGAGATTCTGCAGATGAAATCAATGCTGTGGCTAACTAGCTCTGAACCAGAGCCAGATTCACAACACAAAGATTTGTTTCTCATCGAGCTGACAAACCTCGAAAGTGCCAGCAATTTATGAAAATGAAAGTTTCAAAGGAAATTCCTTGACAAGTTACAGTTTACTACTTATTTGGTGTGATATATTTTACATAGTTTCATGAATCATCAATCTGTTACTCACTTTTTTTCCACAAATAGGGTATTTTCTCTGATTCCCTTGCCAGTATTTCATGTTCAAGTGAAAAAAAGGTAGAAAAACTTGTTGTGATTCAGAAGTTAAGCTTAATTTGAATAACTAATCTCAAAATATGCTCAACATCTTGATGACTTCAGCATTTTAAATACTCAAAATTACAATACCAACCACCTGCATTTATATAGCACATTAAAGACACAACGCAAATTTCCATGTGCTTTATTCTGGTCAAATATCATAATTCTACCGGTGCACTGGAACGTGATTTGATTTGATTTATTGTTGTCATATATACCTAAATACAGTGAAATGTTTTATGTTGCGACCAGTATCAGGCAGCTCATAACATACAAGGACACACAGATCATAGGCTGTTTAGACAATAAGAGATACAAGGTTATGGCTGCATAGGAGGTGCACAAAAGCAATGTCAACATGTTAATCTATTACGATTAAAAGCTCTAAAAGTGGCCACAAACTACCCTATGTAAGTACTTCTATGTATTTTATGTTCATGTTTACTGATCATCTTTTCAGGGTCACTCATAATATTTGATCAGCCTTTTTCATTGTCCATCAGAAACTATCTTGCCAATCCATCATATGTTCCTCACAATCATCTCATTCTATGAGATCAGCTGAATAATCTTGATAGATTTGAAAGGAGCATTGGCTTTGCAGTTAAAACTTTTATTAGATGTAGGCAGACACAGGAAGAACCATGTGTCACCTCTGATACACTAACCCCATGGAGAAGTGACACAACTCACTGCAGCTTGAAGTAAAAAAAACTTGGGATTTTTCTGTGGAGGAGTTTCCCCTTTAATTACTTCTGTCTGAGTCTTTAAAAAATGTTACGTTGATTCAAATGTCATGTAGGTAGTCACTTCCTCAATAGGAGCATTTCAAATTAACGAATCATTTGATTCTCTTGTTTTCTCCTTGGCTGAGCCTGATTTCTTCAGATAAACTCCAAATACCCCCAAATTCCCCCATTCTAGATTATACCTTGAGCAAATTCATCTGCTGAAAATAGGTTTACATCTGTTTACATGGAGTTGATGAGCTTTGGATTGATTTTAGTCAATGATTAACATAGAGTCGCTTGAAAGATATTTGCCTTGGCATGGAGGCAAGCACGCATGTATAAAGTTTAAATGTTTGTTCTTGATTTCTGTGCTGGGGCATTGTTAATATCCACAGGGGGGGACACCAAAACAAACCATTCCCTTCTTCCATTTTATTTTGTTAATCTTACTTGCTGTCCATTCCTGGGTGTCAATGGAAAGACCAGTGTATGTTGTCCATCCTTAACCGCCCATGAACAGAGTAGTTTACCCGACCATTTCAGAGAGCAGCTAAGAGTCAACCATATTGTTTTGGGTCTGGAGTCACATCTAGGCCAGACCATGTAAGGACGGCAGTTTTATCTCCCAATGGTGAAATGTGCGAGATGGCTTTCAGAACAGTCGGCTGTAGTTAGGCAATTGCCATAGTCAATTCCAGGCTTTAAAAAAATATTTATTTCACATTTTGCCATCTGCCACCATGGGATTTAAACCCAGATAGCATCATAGAATCTCTACAGTATAGAACCAGGCAATTTGGCCCATTGAATTCACACTGACCCCCTCCAAATAGCATCCCACCCTCACTCATACCCACACCCCTACCCTATCTCTGTAACCCTGTATTTCCCATGGCTAACCCATCTAGCGTGCATGGACACTATGGGCAACTTAAAGTGGCTAGTTCACCTAACCTTGCACATCATATCAGTAGAAAATTAGCCAGAACCTCTGGAATATTGGTCCAGTGACATTACCACTCTGCCACTGTCTTCCTTTCATCAAGACCTATCAATGAACCACATATTACATTGGTTCGAGGTCACATATACGCTGGACCAGTAAGGATGGCAGGTTTTCCTCCCAATTTCTATATGAACTATAGTCATCCCTTGCATATTTGGATTTCAATAACTCTAAGATTAGGAGTAAGGTGTTTTGCCCCTTGTGATTGTTCTACCATTTGAAAGGATGATGGCTTATAATTCTGCTCCATATTCATAACCCCAAATTGAATTGAACTGAATTAGCTTTGTTGTCACATGTACTCAGATGATTTTGGAAACAAGTTTACAAGTCGTTACTTACGGAACCATTTTAGGTGCAAAGGTATCTGGGTACAGATTCTTCAGTAGAAGTTCTTAGGGGAAAAAAATTTACCTGGGTGGCATGGTGGCACGGTGGCACTGTGGTTAGCACTGCTGCCTCACAGCGCCAGAGACCCGGGTTCAATTCCCGCCTCAGGCGACTCTCTGTGTTGAGTTTGCACATTCTCCCCGTGTCTGCGTGGGTTTCCTCCAGGTGCTCCAGGATCCTCCCACAATCCAAAAATGTGCAGGTTAGGTGAATTGACCATGCTAAATTGCCCGTAGTGTTAGGTGAAGGGGTAAATGTATGAGAATGGGTCTGGGTGGGTTACGCTTCGCCGGGTCGGTGTGGACTTGTTGGGCCGAAGGGCCTGTTTCCACACTGTAAGTAATATAATCTAGGAATCTAAAATAAAATGTCCAGTATTTCAGATTGTAACAATAAATTCAAAAATAAAGAAAAAAAATGCTCATAATGACTGTCCTTCCAGCCTAGTCCACACTAGTACCTAGCCTCCAGTCCATCCCAGCCTTGAATCCAGACTGCACCGGGCTTCACCTCAAGGTTCTTGAGGCTAGGAGACCACTCTGGAATCACCTCAAGATCGAAAGTCCACACTGAGACCACACCTGGCCAAAAGACCACCATGGACCGCTGAAACACCATCACACCGAGCAGAGAGACTGTCACCTACCACCACCATGTTGGGCCTGTGAGAGACCACCACACCAGGTTGAGAGATCACCACGCTGGGCTGAGAGACTGCCATGCCCGACCGAGAGGATACCTCACCGGGTCTGCATTGAGGCCGAGAGGCCGAGTCGAAGAGAAAAGAAGAAAAAGACCAAAAGAGAAAAAGAGAGAAAGAAAAGAAATGAATGGAGCAGACAATCTCTGGCTGAAGCATCCTAATGTGCCACCATCTTGGATAGCAAAAAGAAATGTCTACCAACCTCTCTTGAACAAACTCAATAGCTTAGTATCCATATCCTTCTCAGGTAAAATTATTCCAAACATGAGTGAGGCTGGGAAATCTGCAGTGAGTAACTCACTTCCTGGTTCCTCAATACCTGTCACCATCTGTAAAACAGTAGTGTAGCAATAATATTACCGGGTTAGTAATCCAGAAATGCAGGCTCATGCTCTATGGTATGTGAGTTCAAATCCCATCACAGCAGGTAGCAAAATTAGAAGGCAATAAAAGTCTGGAATTACAAACTAGCCTAATCAAAACCATTGTTATTAAAACAAACCTTTCTGGTTCACCTTAGGAAGAAAGACAGCCTACAGACCCATGCAATGTGACCCTAGCCAAGTCATTTATATCAAGGGACCAATTAGAGATGGGCCCACATGGGATGTCCACATCCCATAAAAGAAGAATGAAAAAGGTACAAGTCAAGAATGTGTTAGAATGCTGTCACTTGCCTGGATGAGTACATTTCCAAAAACACTCAAGAAGCTCAACATTGTCTCGCACAAAGCAGCATTGTTTGATTGGTACCCCATCCACCATGTTTAATCTTCAGTCCCTTCCCTACTGACACACTGTGAGGATAGAATTCTCAGCTGGGATACTATCCAAGGTTTTATCATTCATGGTGCAGGTCCATCTAATCGGGACAATAAAGGATGAAAGGTGTCAGTTGTGAAATCAAAACTCAGCAAATGGCTTCAGCAGAGAAGAAAGAGAGCCAAACTGAACATTAATTAGGAATAGGAGCAATGTTCATGACAGCAAGTAAGTTTATTTCCGAATCTTCAAGGTCTGCTTACAAAAAAGTCATAAATTCAGACAGATGCAAAACTGTCCTCTTTGTGGTATTTTAGTTTGGAGAACATTCTTTTATAATATTTCCTAGGCATATCTCCTACTCTCAGTGACTCTGATATTAAAAAAAAACACATTGATTGTAAAATCTTAAACATGTAGCTCTTCTGGTCTTTTGCAAATCCAACGTTGCCTATTTAAAAATGAATGATCGAGGAAAAACTAGGAAAGGTTTTGGATACATTTTTATTTCCCATCATTGAGGGCACGATGACTAAAATCTATTTGATCCGAATACATCTGTCGCTCAGTATTCCTGCTATTTAGATGCCTCATTTGAATTTCAATTATCCCGCATACTTTGAGATTAAATATTAAAAGAAATTTGATTTAAAATATTTAAATAACTTTTGAAAATTGTTACAGTGGACTTGGCAAGATGCACACAGTTTTACATTTCACTTTTATTGCTTCCTCAGCTATACAGACCTGCATTCCCAAATGTTTTGTCTTAATCTTAATAACTGCAGTTTTATGAGACTTTGGGAAGACTGGGAGGAAGACAAACCATTATTCTCTTGGCAACTCTTAATTCGAACAAGTACTGAAATTGTTTCACCTGAGACAATTCCGTTCCTTCTCTACTCAAAATAATTTGCAAGTTAATCCAGTAAATATCATTAACCTATATTTTCCCATTTAGCTTCTTTTTAGACATTAGTGTTAGCCCATTTATTTTAAAATGGGCTAATGCCCATGTTAAAATAACAGCAATTAGAAAATTTAGACTGTTGGCTGTAATAATCACTTGATACATAAATGCAGATCAGGAACAACACAGATTCAATTTACAATGTATGTTGAGAGATTTTCTCTGTCACTCCAGTTGCCCTTAATGTCCACAGGCTTTGGAAATGGGAAAATATTATTCAGGTTCCCATTCCTGCTTATTTTCTACTGATCTCCCTAATGCACCTGAAAAATGCAGAAATGTGGGTATAGATTGAAGAAAAGACTAATAGATTAAAATATCACCAATTTGGAATGGTTATGAAGATCATTATTCATCGCGCACACAAAATAAATGTGATCTGGTCCATAAAATCATAAGATAAAGGAGCAGAACAAGGCCATTTGGCCCATCAGGTCTGGTCAGTCATCTGATCAGAGTTAATGTGTTACTTATCCCCATTCTCCTGCTTTCTCCACATAACCTTTGATTCCCCTTACTAATCAAAAACCTATCCATCCCTGTCTTAAATACACTCAATGACTCAGCCTCCACAGCCTTCTGAGGCAATGAGTTCTCTAGATTCACTGCCCTCTGGCTGAAAAAAATTCCTTTTCATCTAGGTTCTAAAGGGTTGTCCCTTCACCCTGAGGCTGTGCCCTTGGGTTCTCGTCTCTCCTACCAATAGGAACATCTTTTCCATGTCCATTCTACCCAGGCTTCTCACCATTCTGAAATTTCAATGAGGTGCCCCTCATTCTTCTAAACACCATTGAGTACA
Source organism: Chiloscyllium plagiosum (assembly GCF_037043375.1). Lineage (NCBI taxonomy): Eukaryota > Metazoa > Chordata > Chondrichthyes > Orectolobiformes > Hemiscylliidae > Chiloscyllium > Chiloscyllium plagiosum. The sequence goes on from NW_028270168.1 coordinate 7,533,145, forward strand.
GACTCAGAGTCATCAATCAACTCTCAAATACAAGCCATTCATTCCTGGAATCATTCATTTGGAATGTCCCAAGGCCAGCATGTCCTTCCTTAGATACAGGGCCCAAAACTACTCTCAATATTTCAAATGTGGTCTGACCAAAGCCCATACAGCCTCAGCAGTACATCGCTGCTCTTGTATTTTAGCAGACTGAAAATGACTGCCAACATTGCATTTGCCTTCCTAACCTGCCAACTGAACCTGCATGAGAATCCTAAACTAGAACTCCTCAGTCCCTGTGTCCTTCAGATTTCTGAAGCCTTTCCCCATTTAGAAAATCCCATTCTTCCTACCAAAATGCAAAGCCTCACACTTTCCCATATTGTATTCCATCTGCTACATTCCTAGTATGTCTATGTTCTTCTGCAGCCTCCTGCCTCCTCAACACTACCTGGTCCTCCACCTATTTTGTGTCATCTACAAAATGGTCATTGTTCCAATAAAGTTTGTGGGAGCTGTACTATTTGGCTGTACTATTTCCTTCACATGAAAACACTTTATAAATTTCATTGGTTTGCAAAGTACTCTTGAGATATCTTGATGTTGTAAAATGTGCTATATAAGTGTAAGTCTTCTCATTCACACTGTGGAGAGATTTCTCAACATGATGCTATGCCTTCAGGAAGTTAAGAATTACTAAATCGTAACACAGAAGGAGGCCATTCGAGCTATCGTATCTGTACTGACTCTTTGAAAGAGTTGAGATCTATGGGGAACACTGCTCAATTACAGAAATCAATTGTAATTCAACAGATTTGTTTATATCCTGCCAGAATAAAGCTGCCACAAACAGCAGTGTGATAATGACTGACTGATCCTGTTTTGTCCGGTTGATTGAGGAATGACTATTGATGAGGACACTGCTCTTGTTCAGAATAATTTCCTCGAATCTTTTACATCCAGCTTCGCTGAAATCTCATGTATTCTTCTTAACAGACTCTAGTCCTCTTCACGTGAGATGAAGGTTGACTGGGTTTGTATTCGCTGGAATTTAGAATAATGTTGGGGGGATCTTATAGGAACATATAAATTCCTAATGGGATTGGACAGGCTAGATATAGGAAGAATGTTCCCAATGTTGGGGAAGTCTAGAACAAGGGGTCACAGTCTACGAATAACAGGTAAGCCATTCAGGACTGAGATGAGGAAGAACTTCACTCACATTGTGTGAACCTGTTGAATTCTCTCCCACAGAAAGCTGTTGGGGCCAGTTCATTAGATATATTCAAGAGGGAGCTTGACGTGTCCCTTATGGCTAAAGGGGTCAACGGGTATGGGAGTAGGGCAGGAATGGGATGCTGAGATTGCATGATCAACCATGATCATATTCTATGATGGTGCAGGCTCGAAGGGCTGAATGGCCTACTTCCAGCACCTAGTTTCTATGTTTCTTTATTTGTAGAGCCAGACTGAATGGCAAGAGGCTGTTCTTTAATCATGCACAGGATTATTGACTTTGTGAAGAAGTTGTAGACTTGTGCAGTGCAAACAGATACACTGAAAATGTTCAAAGGAAGCTTCAGGAGGAACCAGGTAGTGCTGTATACAAAATAGAGATAGAATGTTAAGTAATGTACCTCCTGGACATTGTAATCTTCCAGAATTCAATTTTGATCATCTTCAAAGGTCAAAGATGAACTTTCCAAGAGTTTGTTTTCTAGTTAACCTATTTCTGGTATGTTGATTACAGGATAAAATTGGTCAGGACACTGTGTATAACACCTTTGCTCTTGTTCAGTGTAGTGTCCTGGGATCTTTTACATCCACCCAAGTTTAACACCTCACCGAAACCACCCAAGTTTAGCACCTTTGACAATACGGCATTCTGTCAGTACTGTCCAAGATTGTCAACCTTGATTTATACACTCAAATTGTGGACTGGTGTGACTTGACTGTGAAATTCTGTGACTCCAGTACAACAGAGCTACCAGCTGAGGCACAAGAAGCATAAAAGCAAAGCTAAAAGCATCAAAATAGTTACTGGTCTGATCTATCATGCAATGTCAGAAGTCACATGACAGCAGGTTATAATCCAACAAGTTTATTTGAAATCACAAGCTTCACCTGACGAAGGAGTGATGCTCTGAAAGCTTGTGATTATAAATAAACCTTTTGGACTATAACCTGGTGTCATGTGACTTCTGATTTTGTCCACCCCAGTCTAACACCAGCACCTCCACCTCATGGCTATCATACAATAATCACACATGGGATGGCAAGGGGTTTTTGTTAGATGGAGAAAAAGACTGTGGGTCAGCGTGGGGCTACAGCCAGTGGGGTTGGGTTGTTGTTGGTGCAGGATAAAAATGATAAAGGACTTGACTTTGCCTTATTGACACAAGAGCAAAGTAGTCCCTGATGGTAAACTAGTAACAGTTTGTTTACGCTGCAAAACAAGCATTAGCAGCGGTTGACGAGAAGGCTCATCCGGGACAAGCACATTAATGAGACAGCTGTAGCCACTTCATCTGTGCTCCAGTATTACAGCAATGATGAGCCTTGATGAACAATTAGTGATGGAATTGTTCAAAAGCAGCCATGAATCCGGCGAATGGCTGTGCCAGTGGGCGGGTTCATTTGTGCGAAGTGCTGAGATTACAGTCAAACCAAAATTGCTCTCATCAGGGATGAGATCAGCCTTGCATTCTTCATAATTGACGTGAAAAATAATGGATGTTTAACCATTTCTGTTAATGGAACAAGTTGTGAACTAACTGCAGCTCGCTATATACCTATTAGAAACAGGAGAGAAAGTCCAAAAGCGCATTCATGACAGCCTAATGCGCAAATTTTCAGAATGAAGCTATGGATTTGAAAATTGCACTGGACTATAACCTGGTGTTGTGTAATTTTTAACTTTGGAATTTCCCAGGCTTTCTTTTCTCCCCTCAACCCACCTTGCTGGGCAGCAATGGTGTTTGCTCATTATAGAACCCCTAACACCAAAACACCCAGTATCCCACTCAATTGTTTCTTTTTCTACATATCAATAGTATGTAAAAATTGGTCCTCCTTTGAAAAATTCCCATGCTTGGTCACAGTGTTCCCAAAAGCAATCTAAGAGATAAGACCATAAGACCATAAGACATAGGTGCGGAAGTAAGGCCATTCGGCCCATCGAGTCCACTCCGCCATTCAATCATGGCTGATGGGCATTTCAACTCCACTTACCCGCATTCTCCCCATAGCCCTTAATTCCTTGTGACATCAAGAATTTATCAATTTCTGCCTTGAAGACATTTAGCGTCCCAGCCTCCACTGCACTCTGTGGCAATGAATTCCACAGGCCCACCACTCTCTGGCTGAAGAAATGTCTCCGCATTTCTGTTCTGAATTTAACCTCTCTAATTCTAAGGCTGTGTCCACGGGTCTTAATCTCCTCGACTAACGGAAACAATTTCCTAGCATCCACCCTTTCCAAGCCATGTATTATCTTGTAAGTTTCTATTAGATCTCCCCTTAATGTTCTAAACTCCAATGAATACAATCCCAGGATCCTCAGCCATTCCTCGTATGTTAGACCTACCATTCCAAGGATCATCCACGTGAATCTCTGCTGGACACACTCCAGTGCCAGTATGTCCTTCCTGAGGTGTGGGGACCAAAACTGGACACAGTACTCCAAATGGGGCCTAACCAGAGCTTTATAAAGTCTCAGTAGCACAACAGTGCTTTTATATTCTAACCCCCTTGAGATAATTGACAACATTGCATTCACTTTCTTAATCACGGACTCAACCTGCATGTTTGCCTTTAGAGAATCCTCAACTAGTACTCCCAGATCCCCCTTAGGAAGAGAGTCAGGCAAGTTCTTAACTTGTGCAATTTGTCAGCGATCGTCACTAGCCAGCAGAATTAGCAGTTAGACCTCTTCCACAAAGGTTCATCTCTGAGTTAGGCCAGGCCCCAAATTATTTGAAACAAACAGAGGGGGTGCTGGGGAAACTCAGCAGGTCCGGCAGCAACTGTTGAGAGAGAAACAGAGTCAATGTTTCAACTCTGACATGTGTTTTCTTGAGAACCCAAATTACCTGGCCACTTTGAATGCCGCCTAAAAGCAGAAACTGCAGATAAAATCTTAAAACCCTGGTCCAAAATACAGAGTGCCATACCTCTGCAGCTGGTTTGTCAACTTTGATTAATTCAATGTGAGCATTTATTGGAAGGAAAATAGAGACTGAAGAATCTGTATGAACATCAAGAGAATGAACATTGAACAAACTATTTCTGATACTTTGTCTTATTTAGTGTTGGTTTCAGATACATGCAATGGCCATCCAAACACATAATTTCAATCTACAACATCATTTTCAGGTGACAGTGAATACACATTGAGTACGTCGAACCATACGTTGCCAGTAAAGTTTGAGGTAGAGTTTGAACACTGCTCTCCTTAACAAAGAAAAAGCTGGAGAGAAGGTAGCGATGTTCTTTGAAACTGTGCTTGAATAAGGTTAACAATCAAGGAGACCAACCAAACTTAACTGCATTCTAATAGCGAAAATGTAAAGTCACCATAATCTTACCAAGCCATAGGCTGCTCTCTCTCATTAGAGAGAGATGACAAGTTGTGGTTTAACCTGACGGTCACTGTACCTCAGGCAAGGGGAGAAGTTGAGAAGCAGGACCTTCATGGTAACCTCAGTCGATGCAGGAATTGAACCCATGTTGTTGGAGACACTTTGCATCACAAGTCAGCTGTCCAATCAACACTGAGCTAACTGACCAATACTACATGCCTCCTTAAACAAGATTCAAATTTCTAACAGGTGTTAATGGTTAGAAGAAATGTCTCCACAACAGTAACACAAAATTCTGATCCATGAAGAAATATATTTCCCAATTATTCAACTTTACTTAGCAATTAAGGTAGCCTATCAGCTGTTTATGCTATCCGTAAAATTGTCTATTCCTACCCCTATAACATTACTCATTACCATCACTGCCTCAGCTCACCCTCCGCCGAAATGCTCGTCTGTGCCTTTGCTACCTATAGACTGGATTAAACCACTCGACTCCAGACTGACCTCCTACATTCTGGAGCCCATAGTGGGTAGCCTTATGAGGAAAGACTAGACAGGCTGCTTCTGTACCCAGTGGAGACCTGAAGAGTCAGAGGCGACTTAATTGAAATGTACAAGATCTTGAGGGGACTGTATTAGGTGGATGGGGGAAGGATGTTTCCTCTTGTGGGAGAACCTAGGGGGTCATAGTTTAAAAATAAGGTGTCACACATTTAAGACAGGGAATGGGGATTTTTTTTTCTCTCAGAAGATTGTGAGTCTTTGGAATTCCCTTCCTCAAAAGGCAGTGGATGCTGAATCTTGAAATATCTTTTAAGGCAGAGGGAGAGAGTCTTGATTAGCAAGCGGATGTCAGATTCTTGGAGATTTGCAGGAATGAAGAGTTGAGGTTAAAGTCAGCCTTGATCTTATTGAACGGCAGAACAGACTTGATGGGTTCAGTATGTTCCTTATTTATATGACTGTATAAACATTAAGGTTATCCAAAGCATGCTGCCTAAGTCCCAATTTACACCAAATGCCACGCACCCAACACTCCTTTCTTTGCTGACTTACATTGAGTCCTCAATTTTAAAACTCTCAGTCTCGTTTCAAGTTCCTCTCCAAGCCATGCACCATCCTAACTTGGAAATATATCACCATTCCTTCACAGTCATTGGGTTAAAATCCTTGAACTCTCTTCCTAAGGGCATTGTGGGTTAACGCACAGCAGGTGGACTGCTGCAGTTCAAGAAGGCAGCTCACCTCCACCTTCGAAGGGCAACTAGGGACGGGCAATTAATATTGGCCCAGTCAGCGACACCCACATCCCACAAAAATAACTGACTAAATAAAATGCAGTGGGATCTGGGTGTGCAGGTCCACAGATCACTGAAGGTGGCAGCGCATATAGATAAGTGAGTAAAAATGGTATCCAGCATGTTTGCCTTCATTGGAAGGGGCATTAAGTATATGGATAGACAAGTTATGCTTCAGCTTTATTGAATTTCAGTTAGGGCACACTTGGAATATTGTGTACTGTTCTGGTCACCATTCTACCAGAAGGATGTGGATGCTTTGGAAACAGTACAGACAGGTTTAACAGAATGTTGCCTGGTATGGAGGATGTTAGCTATGCAGAGAGTTTGAAGGGCAACCTGATAGAAGTTCATAAGATTGTGAATGGCATTGAGAGAATGGAAGTAATGAGGCTTTTTCCTAGGGTGGAGGGGTGAATTACTGGTGTACACAGGTCAAGGTACAGGGGAGGGGGGGAAAGTTGAATGAGTTGTGTGAGGCAAGTTTTTCGTACAAAGGATAGTGAGTGCCTGCAACCTGCTGCCAATGGAGGTGGTGGAAGCAGACACAGTAGCAGCATTCAAGAAAGCCCAGGATGAATACATGAACAGGAAGAGAATAGAGGGATACGGATTCTGTAAGTGAAGACAGTTTTAGTATGGAAGGGCAGAATGTGTTGGCACGGGATGGAGGGCCAAAGGGCCTGTCCCTGTGCTGCATTGTTCTTTGTTCTATACCTTGAGCTGCCAAACTTCTAAGCACTGGATTTCCTCACTAAGCCTCTTTGCCTCCCTACTCTCCCTCCTCCTCTACGGAAGGATGTATGTCTTTGTCTGCCTCGCTGTGGGTGGTGGAAGGGAGTTCTGGTTTTGGTAGCAAGGGTGTTGCCAATCGCCTGGACAGCTGAGAGACCCTCACTGTCTCCTCTCACTGAGCCATCCACCAGACAGTGGCAGCCCAGTGGATCCAGTGGCACAGGTCTCACCGAGCAAGAGCTGCCCCTGATCAGAGGCAGTGCGTTCCACACAATGCCCTCAGTGAGGGGGATATATCTGCTATTGGGTGACACCTGCCACCACCTTGCCCTCCTCGCAAACCTGCCCCCCCAATAAAGACCCAACATCAGGGAGGCTCCAGGCCATGGTTAAGTAATGTGAGTTTGGTACGCGGCTGTGTGTCACAGGAAGAGGATGCAGTGGTGTCAGGTGCCAGGACAAAGTGGGGTGAAGCTGCCTATAATTGAGCCTCTTCCACCCACATCCTGATGTCCAGAACCATGAGCAGGCCTTTGATGGATAGATCCCCACACCCCCACATCGATGACAAGCAGTCCATGTGGTTTTACCTGCCATGGGCATTGCACAATGCCACACTCATGAGCAACTAGGTTTGAGTGTGATGAGGCCCTCATGAACTCATGAATAGGCCATTTAAAGCCTTCAGCTAGTGGCAGATTGGGAATTAATATCCTGACCAGATATTAATTCTTCTGGAGGCTGAAAGATAGGGGAGGGAATTGGGCACACCACTGCCCTGCCTAATCAAATGCCCTTCCCACCCTTCAATTCCCTCTTCCAGAAGCAGAGGATTCTGCCTGGTACCTTCTCATGTGACTGTTGTTTGTTTGCAATGTCTCTGGGAAGATTCCTAGGACATGGTAATGGTGCTATATCAATGCAAATTGTAATAACTGGCCAATGTTCTTGGTATTCCATACTGCAGTCCCATTCACAAAATCAAAGTATTACATCTCAAGGGAACACAATAGTGTCACTGAAATGGCTACATTTCCTGACACATGTTTCATTATGTCTCTCACAGATTGTTTCTTGTTCTGCAAACAGTAACTCAACTCATTTCAGACTAAAACATACTTGGCACCTCTTGGAGTTGACACTTTGATTCAGTATTAAAACACTCAATTAGCAAGGTCAAAGAACAATCACAAAGACCAAAGATTCAGCTGTTCCATTTACATATCTTTCCAATAATTCTTCTGTATATCAGTTCAAAGTGTTCACTTGGAAGGATGTTTTACAAAGAGTCCAGGATATGTCAATATGGCTTTATTTAGATTGTGAAAATCCACTGTGATGAGATCTATTCCCCTCTGATTATGCCTGTGAACGGTTTCAGGCATTTTTGCAGGTCAGCCAACATATCTCGATGCTCAATCACTGTTTTGTTATTAGCTAGACTGTAGATTATTGATTGAGCACTGCACTATGCTCAACTGGCTAGGATGGCATATCTTAGAACACGTTTAATTCACTAACTCCTGTCTCTGTTTATATCATACCTCATTATTTTTGACAAAGGACCTTAACGAGTCTGATTCTCAATAACTATAGTCCTGTTGTGTGAACACTTTGTTTTGCAAAACTCCACTTTTAAATGATTACTTTCTTGTTGAAACCATCTCCTGAGCTAATGGGTGGAATATTCCCATTTTCAATTCACATGAGATTCATGGTCCCTAGTTCACCATGGCACCGAGTGACTTTTCTCAAGCAATCTTCCACTCTTCACCTCACTAACTGAGCAACCACACACTTGGGCACCTTCCTCAGAGAATCCCATGGCTCGAACCACACAGCCAGAGAGATGGAAGTGCACAGTCATGCCTGGACCTTCCAGCTTTCACACCCATGGGCACCATATTGAAACCGCTCTGAGCTGGGATGAAATTCTTGCACCATGGGGCTTGAGCCTCTCCCCACCTTAAGGCAAGCCCAGAGGAAAGGGAAACTCTGTTCCAGCCTCAGAGACAGGGACCCGAAGGCTTTAGTGGAGCAACTGGGCAAGAGAAGGACAGTCCTTTCTCTGACTGATAGACAGAGTCACCTAATCAAGCCAGGCCTGGCACAGATTGCAGCCTGGAGCAGCGCTGCACATCAGCTGTACAGGAAAAGAATGGTTCCTGATCTTCTATGCTGTGTCAGGTTTTGTGCCATCAGCTTCCCTCTGCTATCTCACATTCACAGGGGCTCCAGTCACCTTAACTTTGTCACTGTACACCCTATACCCCAGACTGATGGCCTACAGCCCTCGCTATTGCACATCATAAATCAGTGCATCATGCCCACTCTAGGGTTCACACCCACCTCACCCTCACACACTACCACTCACTCACTGGGGCAGATCACCATCTCTCCTGCTCCTGCATCGACCCTTGAATTCATCTCCATCATACCCAACCCATCCCTTGGGTCTCATTGCATGGTGTGAAGGTGCCGGTGTTGGACAGGGGTGGACAAAGTCAGAAGGCACATTCAACCCCTGACCGACCTTCCTGACATCTTTGAACTTGTTACACTGGACCTCCAGGACTGCTGTGGTTCAATCCCGGGACAGCCAGGACAAGCCTCCCCAGGCTCTGATAGGATCCAGTTCCTGACTGATCATAGCCATACCCCTGGACTGCAACAGGACAAGCCCCTTCACTGATGATGGCAGTACTCATGATTGACTGTAGTTCTCCTTCATCCCACTAGGGATTGATCACCTTTCACTTTCACACATGGCCATGTGCTTGAAATAACACGTACGCTCGAGGTCTGATGGAGAGGCCCATCAAGATCTGGTTGTTAAGTAAATTCAAAAGTTGTGGTCCCAACACCGACCCTTGCGGAACACCACCTGTCACCAGCTGTCATCCTGAGAAGGACCCTTTTATTCCCATTCTCTGCTGTCTGCCAGACAGCCAAACTTCTCTCCATGCTAGCATATCTCCTCAAATGTCTTCTCAAGGTGTTGTGAATCTTTGGAATTTTGCCCCATGGGCTGTGGATGTATTGAGTATGACTGAGATGCAAGGCAATAAATCATTGTCTTATAACATCAGGGTCAGAACTATCTGGGATGCCTTGTGTAGATTCACTGCCTCTTATCTTTCCTATTCATATCAGTCTAAACTATTAATGAGGAGTCAGTTGGCTGGTTTGTGATGGAGAGGAATTCCAACAGCATGGTTCCAATTCCTGCACTAGATGAGCTTATCATGAAGGTCCCACCTTCTCAACCTCTCCCCTAGCCTGTGAGGTGTGGTGACCTCCAGGTTAAACCACCACCAGTTGTCTCTCTTACTCTCCCTCTCTCAAAGGAGAGAGCACCTACTATCAGCTATGGCAGGTTTACTTTACCTTTACCTAAGCTACTAACACCAAATTGAGAAAGATGCTCTCACAAAGCCTTTAGCAGGAGATAGGCTCAGTCTTGATCAACATAATAGGTTTATTACATAGCTACTTACATTACACCTGAAGTACATCTTTGTCTGCTGGGAGACATCAGGCTGAAGTTAAGGTTAAATACGCATTTCTGAAACATTCTAGGGCAAACCCGAGAGGCAATGTTGAACAAAGAGACCTTGGAGTGCAGGTTCACAGTTCCATGAAGTAGAGTCACAGGCAGAGAGGATAATGAAGAAGGCATTTGATATGTTTACCTTTATTGCTCAATGCATTGAGTATAGGAGCTTTGTGATGATAATGTACAGGATATTAGTTAGGTCACTATTGGAATACTGTGTTCAAATTCTGGTCTCCCTGCTTTAGAAAAGATGTTGTGAAACTTGAAAGGGTTCAGAAAAGATTTACAAGGAATTTTAGCAGGGTTGGAGGGTTTCAGCTATAGGGAGAGGCTGAATAGGCCAGGGTTATTTTCCCTGGAACATCAGTGGCTGAGGGGTGACCTATAGAGGTTTATAAAATCATGATCGGTATGGATATGGTGAAGAGACAAGGTCTTTTCCTTGGGCTGGGGAGTCCAAAACTAAAGGGCATGGGTTTAAGGTGAGAAGGGAAAGATTAAAAAGGGACCTATGGGGCAACTTTTTCAAGCAGGGGGTGGTGTGTGTTTGGAATGAGCTGCCAGTGGAAGTGGTGGAGGCTGGTATAATTACAACATTTAAAAGGCATCTGGATGGATGTATGAATAGGAAATGTTCAAAGGGATATGGGCCAAGTGCTGGCAAATGGGACTAGATTAATTTAGGATATCTGGTTGGCATGGATGAGTTGAACTGAAGGGTCTGTTTCCGTGCTGTATATCTCTGTGACTATATGACTATATCTATCAAAACTTCCTTGCTCCTCCGAGCTTATATGCTGATGCATGAATCTTATTGCATGATGTTGCAATAACTGCCTTGTATCGCACCTTGGGCTCCATGAGAATTAAGGAATGTGGGGATAATGCAGGTTGTGAAATCTGGTTGAAGATCATTGAATAGTACAGTAGGGCTGAACGACTTGAACAACCACCTCCCCGATTTTATTTTTTATGGATTGGGATACAGCAACTGATAGAATAATTGATACTTGAGTGATATATTCCACAAAGCATTATGAATTCTAGTCCCTTTAAAAGTGTTAATGTATCTGACTTCAGTACTGAAAATCCCCTCTCTGACTCACTCTCTGGGGTACTAAACCCCATATTAACAGCACCTTCTTATTCATTCTCTAATTAGAACATGGTTATGAAGTAATGTCCTTATGTTCTGGAAAGTTAGGGCAAGTATAGACCCGACAGATGGGATAACTGTGTCATCTCTCTGATGGCTGTTGAGTCATAAGTAAAAATGAGCTTTCACTCAGCCAGTGGAGCTTGGCAAATCCCCAGAATAAAAGCTGCCACATATTTGCCACTTAATTTCAACAACTTGAAGTCAAGGATAAAGAGTGCAGTAAACAAAATCTCACACGGACAGTTTCTCTTCTGCACTGGTAGGAAAATGAGAGGCACGTTCATTGTAAGTGTCATGAAATTAATTACTGATGTTGGATTTCAATTTGATGCCAGGAGGATCTTGCATTTATATAGCACCTTTCATGGTGAAAAACCATCCAAGGTGCTGTTGAATAAGCTGCCCAAAAGCTTGGTCAACAAAGTAGGCCATAAGGAACACCTTAAGTGAAGAAAGAGAGGTAGAGAAGTGAATAGGTTTAGGGAAGGAATTCAAGAGCTCATATTGTTGGTGGTTGAAGGCAGATAATGGAGTGATTAAAATCAGAGGTGCTCAAGAAGCCAGAACTGGAGGAGTTCCAAGAGTCGCAAACCTGGACTCCTCACTGAGAAGTCTCACTTGTTTTACCATTTTTCTGCTTCACCTTCTTAAAGCAGCTGCTGGGAGTGACGTTAGAATGGCTCAGCCGGTGAAGGACGTTGGGCTGGTGATTGAAACCATTGGCAACCCAAGAGAAGGATGGTCTGCAGGAATACCTGGAAAGATGGGAATCCTGGCTGATCAGAGATGGAGAAGCTATGGTAGAGAATTATTGAAGAAAAAATTACCCAGGATAACGGATGAGTTCCAAACTTCACTTATTTGGCTGGGAGAAGCACATCTGCTCATTAGGGAACCTTAAGAAAATGTAAAAACATAATTTGCTTGGACCTATTCTCACTGGCTGCCAATTGTGCTGTTTTGTACGATATAGTCCCACTTGATCCGAAGAGTTTAAATCTTGTTGTGGAACCAAAGATGTCATCATATCTTGATATATTTTCCCCGAATTTAATTAAGTCTCCACCTAATTAGATACACACAAAGTCTGCAGCCCAGCTTTCTGAGGCCTCTTTATAAACATGCTTATTGCTGCACCTAACTCAGCAGAGCCTTGGGATCGAAATCCTCGACTTGTCTGATTTGTTTTGTTTAGTTACACACTAGACAAGCTCACTTAGTCATCAGGGTGCGTTTCTATTTTTGAAGCATGGATTTCTCTATTTAGGGTTGGGCTCAGCTGCATATTTGGTCTCTGTGTTCGCCATAGCCCTCTCCACCCTTTACCAAGTTTGTATGTGATGTAAGGCACAATCATGCAAACAAAAACTGTTTATTTAAACACATAAGAGATGGTTTTCACTCTTGTTTGTTCACCAACCACTGATACGCTGCCAACTGTATAAGAGAGGTTATGTTACATATAACCTTAAATTGTCAAAAAACGCAAATAATATTTATTTATAGGATAGTAATTTATTGTTACATGTGTTTATGAAAATACAGTGAAATGTCTGTCAGTGGCCATAACTGGTGTCGTTTTAATTATATAAATTATAAAAACAATAAAAACAGTCATACGAAGTTAGGACAAATTACATTTTTATGTTCCATCCACAGCTTCTTGCTTCCTGTGGGATGGCACCACACTCTACAGCTGGCAAAGTTGGCCCTGAGGCTGTAACACCAAAGAGGAAACAAGCTAAAGCAGTGCCCGCCACAGCTGAATGGACCCAGAACCCAACCTTTGCCAAGGCCACCTCATCACCGCCAATATTCCTCCTTTTATTTGGGATTTGGGTTTGTTTTCATTAGAGTTTCAAAGGTTGAGGGGAGATCTAATAGAAACTTACAAGATAATGCATGGCTTAGAGATGGTGGATGCTGGGAATTTGTTTCCGTCAGGCGGGGAGACTAAGACGCATGGGCACAGCCTTAGAATTAGAGGAGGTCAATTTAGAATGGGATTGGGGGACATTTCTTCAGCCAGAGAGTAGTAGGCCTGTGGAATTCATTGCAACAGAGCGTAGTGGAGGCAGGGATGCTAGATGTCTTCAAAGGAGACATTGATAAATTCTTGATCTCGCAAGAAATTAAGGGTTATGGGGAGAGTACGAGTAAGTGGAGTTGAAATGCCCATCAGCCATGATTAAATGGCAGAGTGGACTTTATGGGCAGAATGGCCTTACTTCCACTCCTATGTCTTATGGGCTTATGGTCTTTTACATCATAAACCAGCACATAGTACTTTACAGGAGTCATAAAACAAAACTTCACTCCACCTTTCCTACAGAAATATTAAGTAGTTGGCAAAACTTTGAAGCAAGGAATTAGGTTTTAGGGAGCATCCTAAGAAGGGAAAGAGAGCTGGAAGTTAGGTAGGTGAATGAGGGGGATTTCAGAGCTCAAAGTCTTAGCCCAGTCCCCAAAGCACAGCAAATAAAATTAGAGATGTTCAAGAGACCAGAATGGGAGTCCGCAGTATTTGATTTGATTTGATTTGATGTATTATCATGTGTACTTAAATACAGTGACATCTTTGTTTGCAAGCAGTATATCCAAATCATTGTAAGCAAGGACATAAAGATCATAGGGTGAAAGGAAAAATTGGACAGAGTGAGACATGCAAGTTACACCGCAGAGGACATTCCTTAGACAAGATCAACATTAACAAGATCAATACTATTTGAAGTTAGAGAGTCTATTCATCAGTCTAATAATGGCAGGGAAGAAGCTGTTCTTGAACCTGCTGGTGCATATGTTCAGGCTGCTGTATCGTCTGCCTGATGGAAGAGGTTGTCGGAGAGCTTTTCTAAATGCACAGAATTGTTGCAGTGTAGAAGCAGAATGTTTGGCCCATCGCTGTTGGACCAGCTTGCTGGGCATTTTGGCTTTATGTCAAACTCCCGCCTTTTCCCCATAACCCTACAAGTTATTTCAATTTAAATAATCATCCAATTCCCTTGTGAATGCCTCAATTAAATCTGCTCCCATTCCATTTTCAGGAGGTGCATTCCAAACCTGGATCACTCACTGTATGAAAAATGTTTTTCCCATCTTGCATTTGCTTCTTTTGTAAAAGAATTAAAAACTGCGCCCTATAGTTCTCGATTCCCTGATGAGGGGAACACCATCTTTGTATCTACTCTACCCAAACCTCCCCCATCATTTGGATATTCTCTATCATATCTCAGCTTTCTCTTCCCCAAGGAAAATAGACCCAACTTCTCCAGTCTACCTCCATAACTGAGAGTTGTTACCCCTGAAATCATACTTGTAAATCTCGCCTGTATTGTCTCCAGTGCATTCACATCCTTGCTAAAGTGTGCCCCCCAGGATTGTAGACAGTCTTCCAGTTGAAGTCTTTACAGTGTTGACCCAATATAGGTTCAACATAATTTCACAACTCTTGTACTCTATACCTCAATTAATAGAACTTTAAAAAACTATATGCTTTAATCTATAACAACAACTATAACCTTTAATCATTTATGAGCATGTAGGGCCAGATCACTCCGTTTTTATACAGTGTCTCCATCTTCATTGTACAAAATTGTAACACCCAATGCTTCTCTGCATTAAACTTCATCTGCCACCTGGCTGCCTACTCCACCAACTTGTCACTGGCCTTTCTGCAGTTATGTCCTGTCCTTCTCACAGTTTACAAACCTTCCAGGTTTTACATTGTCTGAAAACTTTGGAAATGTCCCTTATATACCAAGGAGATCATTAATTCATATTGTTATGGATCAGACCAAACCTTCAAAATATATTAGGAAGAGAGCCTAGACCCTAATTTTTTCTTATTTTAAAGGCAAGTGCCAGGCTTTGCATTCTGGATGTAATTCGATTGGTCAGACTTCTAGATTTGAAGCGAAACACACTTTATTCATACATTATAGTTAAAATACAAGAAAAGAAAGAAAAAATTGGAATAACTTATTTCTATTGGAAAACTTAACAGAATAACAAATTATTTAACTACTAAACAGAAACTATTCCAACCTAGTAACATCCCACTAGCACACTCTTGGCAAAGGCAAATTTAGTAAAATAGATTGTCACACATGCAGTTCTGGCAGTAGGGAGAGAACCCCCAGCTTTTAGCTGTAACAGAGAGAGAGAGAGAGAGAGAGAACAGCTTTCACATCCAGCTCCAAGACACCAGCAGTTGCTACTGAAAAACTAAAACTAAAGATCCAGGTTCTGTGGGAACTTGTGTCTACCCATTCAGGCTGCTTCTATTGTTCGAACTTTAAAATAAAACCCAAAGCCTGACAGGCTGTTTACTTTAATGGATTCAAATACTCAGCTTGGTACCTTTGTCTTAAAACTTCTCCAACAAAAAAGGGACAAATTGCAACTCTTAAAGCCACAGTATTGTCACACTATCAGGAAATGAAAGAGTTTGGTTACAAATGCCTGGGGAACTCTGCTGCAAACCTTCCTCTAGCCTGAAAAATATCCATTAGCCATTACTTATCACTTAGCTAATATTGAGGCAACCAAAGGAAATCACAACCTTGAGTTTATGAAACTGCAGAAGTGAAAGAAGTAGCCATCTGAAAACGAATATAAACTTGTAAATTGAATTTTAAAAAACAATTAAAACACATGTCTTTAATTAAAAATAGCAAGACTGAACATTTTAACTTTGATTACACTGTCTCCAAGCAGTGACATGACATTCTTTACGTCTGGGTCAGAAGGTTATGAATTTGCACCCGATCAAAGAAATTCACCCATACCTTCCACGGGTACTTCAGTGTTGAATCAAACATTCAAGTAATGCTACTCTCAGTTCTATAAAGGTCCCAGTCTGTACTTCTGGCAAGCTGTTTTGGTTAAGAAAACATTTTCCAATCTTACCTTTTTCTTATTTTCCAGACGTTTTAATTTTCTTAATTTTAGAAAATATTTAAAATAATTTAATCACATGTAAGTAAGTTGGAATTTTTTTAATTTATAGGAAAGAAAGTGTTGAACACAGGAAATTCCATTTCATTCTCCAAGTGACCTCATCACTGAAATCACCAAATGGATTTGTGTTCCTTATTTTCCTGCTTCCCACCACTAAATTAAAGAAAAAAAACCCTCGGTTTCTGTTGGCAGGAAACTTGGTTAAACAGCTAGTTCTTCAGTAAATTCAAAACATGTTTCAACTTGTCATTTTTCAGAAAATGCACTTCCATTGAGAAACTGAAAGTGCTTTTATTACTGAAATGATTTCAGGCGCTTAGGAAGTTAAGGTTCCCCATTGACAGGTACTATTGATCAGGTTCCACATTGCCCGTTTATAGAAGGTATCTTGGTGTGAAGGAATCTATCCCAAATGCAGTCCAAGATTTTGAAGAGATGAATGGAACCCCATAAGAAATAGGAGCAAGAGTAGGCTTTTAGCATGTTGTATTGTCACACAATACATTCATGGCTAATCTTGGGTGTCTACTCCATCTATCTGCCTATTCTCATATGCCTTAATTTCCTGGAAGGCCAACAATCTGTCTACCTCACGCCTAAGTGTATTTAGTTGTGGAGCATCCTCGGCACTCTGAAGTAGAGAACTGAAAAGCTTGACCACAGTTTGAGTGAAGGAATTCCTTTCATAATTCAACAACTTCAGACTACCAGGGCTTAAATACATGGGGCCGGCAGACAAATTCACCCCCAAATCCCAGGAATATTCACTTATGAGGGTAACCAATGTGAGAAACCGAAATAGCTCCTTCAATCGTAGTAGAGTAGAGTAGCTTATACTCTTCATTTCTACCATATACAACTTAAACAGTAAAAATGAGACAGGATTCCACCAGGACCAAGGGTGCTACATTGACAGCACAAACTACACAATCAGACACAGCATAAAGTGCATAAGAATTGCAAAACATGCACGTTATAGCGTAACAGAAGAATGACAAAAAATAGACATTTTTCTAGCAGCAATACAAAAGAATTTTGGATGGGAAAGAGTCCGATTATACTGTGTTAAGGAGCATGATGGTTTGGGGGAAGAAACTGTTGCACAGTCTGGCCGTGAGAGACCAAATGCTCCGGTGTCTTCTGCCAGGTGGCAGGAGGGAGAAAAGTTTGAGTGAGGGGTGCGTGGGGTCTTCTGCAATACTCTTTGCCTTTCGGATGCAGCGTGTGGAGTGTAAATGTCTGCAATAGATTCTGTCTCTCTCATGCTCGTCTATAAATGAGTGAGCCTACAAGTAGGGAGTGTGTCATAAAAATAGCAGAGGACTGAGAAGTAGCTGAGAAGGTAAATACATTGGACGAGCATGCTGCTGGCATTAGATTAGATTACTTACAGTGTGGAAACAGGCCCATTGGGCCAACGAGTCCACACTGACCCGCCGAAGCGCAACCCACCCAGACCCATTCCCCTACACCTAACACTATGGGCAATTTAGCATGGCCAATTCACCTAACCTGCACATTTTTGGATTGTGGGAGGAAACCCATGCAGACACGGGGAGAATGTGCAAACTCCACACAGAGTCACCTGAGGCGGGAATTGAACCCGAGTCTCTAGCACTGTGAGGCAGCAGTGCTAACCACTGTGCCACTGTGATGGGGGCTAAGACCTGAGGATTGCTATCAACTTGGTTCAAGCCTCAGACAGGTTGTGATAAAGAGAAAGAAAGTTACAGAGGGGAGGGGGCAGAAGGACGCTAGTGGAAGGACTGGGAGGAAGTGATTGCAATGTTGAGGATGGGATGGGGGTGTGGAATAGGTGACAGTAAAAGAGAGATAGCAGCTTTAAACCCATCAAGAAATTAATAATTATCTTGAAACTACTGACATAATAAATTCCTTGAAAATGAATGCGGAATTTCCAGTTTATGGCTACGCATGATTGCCAACCACTCTATGGGGAAAAATGGAGTGCTATTGTAGTGAACATTATGTCAATTGTTAAGCTTACACCTGGCATTGAGATCAGAGGGTGCAGTAAACAGGATACTAACTGCCTGGTTAAAATCTTCCAGCTTTATGAATATGTGATGGAAATGTGCTAATTGTGACCTTGACAACCAGCAGATGTGCTTTGAGTAATTTTTTTGTGTAAAAGATGTTTCAGTTATTTTGAAAACATTTCTGTTATTAATTTATGTCTAATAAAAACCAAAAAAACTGAAGATGAGATGCTGTAAATCAGAAACAAAAACAGAAATTTCTGGAAAACCTCAGCAGGTCTGGCAGCACATTTGAAGAGAAATCAGAGTTAATATTTCAGGTCTGGTGACCCTTCCTCAGAACAGGGCAACACTTAATCACATGAATCTTGCCCTAGTTTTCAGTCTCTTGGTGAATCATAAACTCATAAAGATGTACTGTACGGAAACAAACCCATTGGTCCAACTCATCCATGCCGACCAAATATTCTACATAATCTAATCCCATTTGCCTGCATTTGGTCTATATCCCTCTAAACCCTTCCTATTCACGTACCCATCCAGATGTCTATTATTTGTTGTAATTGTACCAGCCTCCACTACTTTCTCTGGCAGCTCATTCCATACGCACACAACTCTCTGTGTGATGAAATTCCCCTTAGGTCCCTTTTAAATCTTTCCCTTCTCACCTTCAACCTATGCCATCTAGTTTTGGACTCCCCTACCCTGAGAAAAAGACTTTGGTTATTCACTCTATCCGTGCTCCTCATGGTTTGGTTTGCTTCTCTCATCAGTGATTAGAAGAAATTGAGGGCTGCAGATGCTGGAGATCAGAGTGGAAAGTGTGGTGCTGGAAAAGCACAGCGGGTGAGGCAGCATCCGCGAAGCAGGAGAATCGACCTTTCGGTCATAAGCCCTTCATCCAGAATGTAGGGGGGTAAAAGGGGCTGAGAGAGAAATACAAGGGTGGGGGTGGGGGTGACGTAGCTGGGAAGATGATAAGTAGATGCAAGTGGGGGGGTGATAGTGATAGGTTGAGTGGAGAGTGGAGAGGATAGGTGGGAAGGAAGATGGACAAGTAGGACAGTTCAAGAGGGTGGTGCCAAGTTTGAGGGTTGGATCTGGGATAAGGTGGGGGGTGTGGGGAGATGAGGAAATTGATGAAATCGACATTGATGCCGTGTGGTTGGAGGGTCCCACAGCAGAAGACGAGGCGTTCTTCCTCCAGGCGTCAGGTAGCTTGGAGGAGGCCTGGGGCCCTGGACTTGAATGCCCTTGGTGGAATGGGAGGGGGAGTTGAACTGGTACCTTCCCCCCCATCCTCATCCACTTATTTATCTCTCAGCCTCCTTACTCCACCCCACACACCCGATGAAGGGCTTATGCTCGAAACGTCGACTCTCCTGCTCCTCGGATGCTGCCTGACCTGCTGTGCTTTTCCAGCATCATACCTCTCTCACCAGCTCTTGGATTTAAGAAATAAAAGCAATTTCGAAGAGAAAGAAAGGAAGTTAATCACTCACCGTGTGTTTTTCTGACCTGAAATCTGACATTAATAAGTAGCTGTGTTTGTCATTGATTGACCTCACAGGTTAGATAAGGATTTCTTCCAGTATTTATTTTATATTATTCCATCACAGAGAATACTTGAGGCATTACTTCAAGAGGAAAGATCCATTTTGGAGCCAAACAGCATGGGCAGTTTATGGATACATCCCAGCCCCAACCTGCTCCTGGGCCAGAGAGGATGCTGCGATGAAGCAGCCCCAGGCTCCCACAAGTGGTTAGAAGACAATGGAAGAAACTGAAGGCAGATCGATGCTTTTGAAGGAGGCCAACTTGCAATTTTCAATCAATTCCTGTGTTATGCCACCTGGAGGTAGAGGCCCAAGCTCCAGGGCAGGTAGAGAGGTTGCTAGGAATCAGCAGTAACTCTATGGAGTGGATTTCACCCCTCACCCCAAGTTCAACTTCTCTTGTTGCACCAAATGTTCAAACAGCAGAGAGAAGATGATTCATTTTGGGGCACACTCCATATCATCCCTTGTTTTCACCCTGTTGCTGCTTTCCAGTCAGTATGATTGGGTTGTAGCTGTTGAGGGGCCTGCTCACCTTCCTTATTGGACAGAGTGCCCGCACTCTGGCTACTAATGAGCCAACTTGGGACAAATCACAACGGGCACAATCTTCTCACACAGTGCGAACTTCTGACCGACTCTGCTTTGAGCCTGTCATTTGGACAGGTACACCAACAGGAAGGACTTAGAGGGATAGGGGCCAAACGAAGGCAAATAGAACTAGGTTAATTCTGGAAACTTGGTCGGCATGGACAAGTTGACCAAAGGGTCTGTTTCTATGCTGTTGGATACTCAATGACTCTATGACAATGCCACAGGGGATCATCTTGTTCAGAGCATTGCACTCACATTCAACAAAATTATTAATCACCACTGGTATTGGCTCTGTGATGGAAGTATTTAGTCTGGCACTCACAAATCATGTCATTAGTGAGACAACAGCAAAAAAGTGAAACTCTATCTTTTAAATGTGTTGCTTATTGCTGCTATCACAGCTAATTGTTTTTGAAATATTTGTTTTCGTAACCCGCTTTAATCTCATGATTCCATCTTTAGTATGCAATTATACTGACGGGCTACAGTGAATGCCAAGCTTACCATCTCAATTAAAGTTGGAAATAGCTTTCCTTTGCTGTTTCGCCTACATTTCAGCAGGAATATACTACACTGAGTTAACACTGCAGGCAACTGAGAGGCTTAGTGTATCAGGAGGCTCCAAATCACATCAGAGCCACATCCAGTTGATTACTGGTCTCTGCCTCTGAGAAAATGGGACCTCAGCTGGCTAAAATATTTTCCTATTGTGTTTGTAATGAAAATCAGTCAGTAAACAGCAGATAACAGCTAGATTCATGAAATTGAACATTAATCTTGGAAAAATATCACAAAGGCTCACAGTGCACAAGAAACAGTCTTGCACGTAGTCTCTTCCATTTTATTTTCACATCTTCCCTAGCTTTGCGATAGGTTTATTTCAACTGTTTATAATTATGCACCTCCCCTACAGGCTAATGCATGCATTTTCCTCTGTAAATGCTGCAGATTAAGTTACTGTCTCCTGACATAACTATTTAATACATGGTTATTAAAAACAATAATACGTTGCACTGAAATGCAACAACAATTTGTGTTTATTTAACATCATTTTGTGTAATAAGTACAGCAAGACACTTTGGAGAACTGTGATCAAACACACCCTGACACTGGCCACAGTGCGAAGCATTCAGAAGGGTGGCAAAAGGTCCAAAGAGATGACTTGTATGGATTGTCTTAAAAGGAGGAGAGAAATGGAAAGTTGAAGCGGGAGACTGAGGACCAAGGTAGCTGGAGACATAGCTGCTAATGTAGAATTATGAAAACTGTAAAATATGCGAGAGTCTGTAACCAGAGAAGTGCTAACTTCTCACAGGATCGCATTGCAGGCTGGAGGAGGTCAATGTGTCACTAGGGTGATGGCCTATTGGTATTATTTCTGGACTATTATTCCAGAGACCCAGGTAATGTTGTGTCAACAATTCAAATCCCACCATGGCAGATGGTAGAATTTGAATTAAATAAAAATCGGGAATTAAGAGTCTAATGATGACTATGGAATCACTTGACTGTTTGGGGAAATAAGTACCCATCTGGTTCACTAATTACTTTTAGGGAAGAAAATTGTCATCATTATCTAGTCTATTCTGCTCTACATGCAATTCCAGACCCACAGCAATGAGCTTGACTCTTAACTGCCCTCCGGAATGGGCAGCAAATGCTGGCCTAGCCAGCGATGCCTTCACCCCAAGACTGTGTGTAAAAAACCTCAAGGCTTCAACTCCATCCCAAACATTCAGTGTATCAAGTGGAAGTCAGATCTAAATGCTCAGTGGCTATAACATATTTGTAGCCTTACTGAAGAAAAATCTATTTTGTTGAAGCTTTACATTTTCTACTCATCAGGGCAATTGACAAGGAATACCAATGTAAATGGGGGAAAAGACTTGTTATATTGTCTGGAATGATAGTGCTGAACCTTGTTTGGAGAGGGTATCGCTACAGAGAGCGCATCAGTTAGATGATGATGGACAGTTAACCACTGAGCTTTGCTTTACTTTCAAACCAGGCAGGATGACACTGATTTGTCTGTGAAATGAAATAAAAAGTCACCTGATTTGGTGAGTTGAAACAAGGTGTGACCATGCCTTTTCTGTCTACAAAGAACATAGCCCTGTGTATTCAAATATATCATTTCCAGAAACAGCAGGTGCACTGCAACATGACTCTGATGATTTTAAATGTCTATGCAACAGCAATGTATGTGGTGTTCGTGATTAACAAGATACTGTTGTCAAGCTGAAAAAGATATCTATCTCAGAAATAAGTAATGTGTAAATGAACGTTAGTGCCAATGTAATGCTAGTTATGTAAGTGATATGTTCCAAAGACTGACAGATCATTTCAACACTATGTCTCTTTGACTGTTTGCAGCGATTGTGCTAAGGACCATACCCAATTAGCATAGTTTGCAAAACCCAGTGTCCAACATCAAATGTCATTCTACAATTGGACTATGTTTGCTAAATAATCCAGAGTGTGCTAGGAATTACTCTTTCAACTAATTTAATATTCTGAGTCAGGCTCACAATGTGTTGTGTTTCTGCATACTAGAAGCTGCATATTATTAGATGGGGTCCCATTCTTTACTGAAAGAACGTGGACACACATTTAACCTGTTTTTACTTTCTATTTTCTGCCTCATTTCTCAGGTAACTCCTTGACCAATAAGAGTCAACCTGCTGGTTGCAATTTAAGCAAAGCTTGGCAGTTAACTGTCAGTCACTGTCTCACTGGTGCATGATCCATGTCAATACCTCTACCAATCAGAATCCAATTGCCAAATAATCCACACTTCTCTTTTCTTATCGTACAAAATAAATGTTTCCCTACACATAAGTGTTTCTTGCAAATTATCCAGATGAGTGCAAGATGAAAAGTCCCAACACAATGCATGTTTATACCAGAATCACTCAAATGCGAAATTTGAAAGGGTTCAGAAAAGACTTTCAAGGATTTTGCCTGGGTTGGATGATTTGAGCTATAGGGAGAGGCTGAATAGGCTGGGGCTGTTTTCCCTGGGGCATCGGAGGCTGAGAGGTGACCTTACAGAGGTTTATAAAATCATGAGGGGAGTGGATAGGGGAAATAGACAAGGTCTATTCCCTGGGGTGGGAGAGTCCAAAACTAGAGGGCATAGTTTAAGGGTGAGAGGGGATAGATTTAAAAGGGACCTAAGGGGCAATTTTTTCATGCATTTGGTGGCGTATGTATGGAATGAGCTGCCAGAGGAAGTGGTGGAGGCTGGAACTATTATAACATTTAAAAGGCATCTGGATGGGTGTACGAATAGGAAGAGTTTAGAGGGATTTAAGCCAAGTGCTGGCAAATGGGACTAGAGTAATTTAGGATATGTGTTCGACATGAACATGTTGGGCGAAGGGTCTGTGTCCGTGCTGTACATCTCTATGACTCTATGACACTAAGCTCTGTAATAATTTATTTTCTATACAAGTAGTCCCTGCTACAGAACTCTCCATCTGTAGGTAGTGCTCAAATGGACAATGTCACTTTAGCCTCAATACATTGAGCCTCAGTATCCCTGGAAGATGCTGCTGGCAAACTGAGGTTGTTCCCCTAATTGTCACACTCCCAGTGGAAATGATTGCCTCCATGCCTTTACTGTTTTCGCAGGATCAGCCAATTACTGCAATAATTATTTCTGGTTTTTGTTATCTCAGGTACAAAACAAAACTGACTGCAGTCAAAATGTACGAAAATAACACTAACTACTTTCAAAGTGTTGGGAAATATGCACTGACTTCCTGAACATATTATAAGCCCATGTCAACAAGCGTGACGGAACTGCCTGTGTGAACTTGCCACGTTATAATTCTGCCCTCCCACCAACAACACTGTGGCACCTCTGTTTGTGTTGCCCACCTTCTGGCTGTACTAGACAGGGGGTAAGAGTTGACCTGTGCTTTTTAAAATGGAGATCAGTAACTAGTGGCATTCCATAGGATTAGTGCTGGGATCTTTGTTGTTTACAATGTATATGTAAATGATCTGGAGGAAAAGGTAGGTGATCTGATTAGTAAGTTTGTGAATAACTCCAAAATTGGCAGAGTTGAGATAGTGAGGAGGATTGCCAACATGTTCTGCTGCTTTGCAAGTTACCATAAGGTTTACTGTTTGAATATAACATCAAATCAAAACTCATTTTAAGGTAAAGGATAAGAGAATTTAAAAATGAAAAAAGGTGTAAACATTTGCATCCTGACTCAGGATCCCTTCACACTGCAAGCCTTGTGTCACCTGAAGACTGTATTTGGTCTTGACTCTGCTTATCCAATGGCTTTGAAGAACAATAACCACGTTATTACGCAATGCCTTGGCACAGATTTCATTTCTAAATTTCTGTTGTCATGATTTTCAGTCATTCCACTATGTAACAAATTAATACTCATGCTCAGTTTGACAATGGCAATCTTGCATGTGAACAGTCATCAAATGGGTGCACAATCTGCCCAGAAAAGGTGCCATTGATGAGTTTGTTTCTAGTTTCTCTGTCAGCTGTTGCCAGTATATTCCATATAATAAATCATTTATCCACAAACACATGCCAAATGATAGGAGAATGCTAATATGATATTATACCTAATTTATTTTAAAAAAAATTATTGTCTTTTTGTTCAAAGGCATCTTGAAGAATGTCGATTTCAGTGGAATATGAAGTACAGTGATGTGTGCCACATCATAGGAAAGATGTGAACGTGTTTGAGAGAGTGCAGAAGCGATTTACAAGAATGGTTCCAAGAATGAGGAACTTTATTATAACGATAGATAGAAGAGTTTAGACAGTACAAACATTGAAAGTTATAGAGTCATAGAGATATACAGCACAGAAACAGACCCTTCGGTCCAACTCTTCCATGCCGACCAGATATCCCAACCCAATGACCTCTCAACTCCTGTACTCAATACTCTGACCAATAAAGGAAAGCATACCAAATGCTGCCTTCACTATCCTATCGACCTGTGACTCCACTTTCAAGGAGCTATGATCCTGTACTCCAAGGTCTCTTTGTTCAACAACACTCCCTCGGACATTACTATTAAGTGTATAAGTATTCTAAGATTTGCTTTCCCATTTATCTAAATTAAACTCCATCTGCCACCTCTCAGCCCATTGGCCCATCTGGTTAATATCCTGTATTAATCTGAGGTAACCTTCTTCGCTGTCCACTACACCTCCAATTTTGGTGTCATCTGCAAACTTACTAACTATACCTCTTATGCTCACATCCAAATCATTTATATAAATGACAAAAAGTAGAGGACCCAGCACCAATCCTTGTGGCAGTCCACTGGTCACAGGCCTCCAGTCTGAAAAACAATCCTCCACCACCACCCTCTTTCTTCTCCCTTTGAGCCAGTTCTGTATCCAAATGGCTAGTTCTCCCTGTATTCCATGAGATCTAACCTTGTTATCTAGTCTCCCATGGGGAACCTTGTTGAACGCCTTACTGAAGTCCATATAGATCACATCTACTGCTCTGCCCTCATCAATCTTCTTTGCTATTTGTACAAAAAACTCAATCAAGTTCATGAGACATGATTTCCCAAGCACAAAGCCATGTTGACTATCCCTAATCAGTCTGTGCCTTTCCAAATACATGTACATCCTGTCCCTCAGGATTCCCTCCAACAACTTGCCCACCGCTGAGAGGAGATTTGATAGAGGTATTCAAAAATCACAAACAGGCTGTTCACATTAGATAGGGAGAAGCAATTCCCACTTGTAAAAAGATCAAGAATGAGAGAGTCTCAATTTGAAGTGATGTGCAAAAGAAGCAGTTCTTGTTTATATGCGAGTCTGTACAATGATACAGAAGTGCTGTTTGAGTTGATAGCCAAAGTAGGAAGCATGTAAAAATTAGTAACTTTAAGCCCCACTGCAAAACATCAGGACATAATTTAGCCAAACACATCATTGCATTACTGAGGGTGTGTTGCAGTTTTTGTGGTGATGCCTATTTTATGAGACAAAGTAAAAATCACACAACACCAGGTTATAGCCCAACAGGTTTATTTGGAGGCACTGCTCCTTCATCAGGTGCTTGTGGAGAATTAAGGTGTGAGGTTACAGTCTGTCTGTATCCCAAGATATAAGCTCACTCCTTTAATGCATTGCCTGAGCTGAGATGTCACTTTTTAAAAATATAAAACCTTAAGCTATCTCGAGAATATGACTTAAAAGAAGTTGTGGGATTTACATATTAATGAACCGAAACTTGCAACCCATTCTAAAAGACGAAAGACTTAACAGCAATCCAGGTTTGTGAAATATATCATTTCAGTTGCATGACACTGTAAACTTTTGCTAGAAGTTCTGTGTCTTATGATTCTGTTCCACAGCTACCTGATGAAGGAGCAGTGCTCTGAAAGCTAGTGTTTCCTAATACGTCTGTTGGACTATAACCTGTTGTTATGTCATTTTTATCTTTGTCCATCCCAGTCCAATACCAGCTCCTCTGTAGCATATTTTATGAGACATTAACCTGAACCTCCACTCCACCTCCCCCCGCCGGCCTGCATGAGTGAATATAAAAGATTCCTTGACACAAATTACATTAAGAGCAAGATCTACGTTCATTACTTAGTCAATAATAGCAAAGCCATTTATCAGGTCACCTGTTTTATTGCATTATCCTCCTAAGAGCTTGCTGTGTGCAAATTGACTTACAAAACAATAGTGCTTTGGAATGTGCTGAAGAACTTTAACAATGTGTATATAAATGTAAGTATTTTTGTTCATTTAAGCTTTTCATTTTAAAGTTTCTTCACTAATGTTGCAGACAATGTATTAAATATAGTTAAAAACAATTACTATCAATATTGAAACATATTCTGTTATATGGGTCCAAATACCTACTCAATGGATAGCTAGATTGAGCTGTTGATTAATTAAACAGAGGCATTCAGATACTCAATAAAATCTGGACAGTAGTGCTTAAGATGCATATCCATCTGCGCAGCAATTAAACTGTGGCTGATATGCTTATATCATTCATTGCCCGCATTATTGCATTCTTTGGAGTAAGGCAGGATGTTGAACATTATTTGATTCAAAGGTCTTGCCAGGCAGTCATTTAATTCTCTGTAGAAAAATAAACATTGATGTTACTGTTTACATATGCTAGAGCAGCATAGTGCTTGACTCTCTCCCACACCTGAGCTTTGTGGTAATTAATCTTGCAATGATTGTTAGAACATCAAATTCTTCAAGAGTTTTGCCTGTTACAAACACTTCTAAGTACTGTAGATTATTCTGAAAACATGAATAAAGGTTTGGAATTGCAGAATTGTGGCTACCTAAATATGTATTTGTTTTAACTCCTAAGTCTTGCTTAGCAGAACACAGAATCCTGTGATGGATGGGAAAGCTTTGGCAAGGATCACATGCAGGATATTAAAGTAAATCCTCCACTCCTATCATTCCTCCAAAATGTTCATAATAATTATTCTAAAGCCAATAATTCTATTGTTTGGCAAAACAATCTTGCCGAGTGATACTCAAACTCACTCCTCCCCAAAACAATCTTGCAGGAAAATGACTTTTCTGTAGTGGTGAGGCTGTTGATTGAGTTACTGGTATTTTATAGTTTATTTTCTGGTCTCTGACCATGGATTTCTGGTGAGGTTCGTAAATGAAGCAACTTAAAACAACACAAGAAATAAGAACAGAAATAGACCATTCAGCCCATTGTGTCTGCTCTGCCACTCTATGTGATCATGGCTGATCTTGGGCTTCAACTTCACTTTGCTGCTCCTCCCCACCCCATTTCTCTTGATTCCTGAGACACCAAAGCTCTGTCTATCCCAACCTTAAATGCATTCAATGATAGACCATCCACAACTCTCTGATGCTCAGAATTCCAAAGGTTCATGGCCCTTTGAATGAAGAAATTTCTCCTTGTCTAGGTCTGAAACGACCAGCTCCTTACAAGGCTGTGTTCCGCGTTTTAGGTTCCCCCAATCTGCTGAATCTATCTCCTTGCATCTGCCCTCTCAAACTGCTTCAGAAACGTGCATGTTTAAATGAAACCCCTCTTACTTGACTGAGTTGCAGTGAAGATCAACCCAATTTGTTCACGATCTCATGACAGGACAACTCCAAGGCTGGGGACTAATTTAGTGAACCTTTCCTGTCCTGACAAAAACTTATGGTTTCCTTTTGGCTATGTGCCCAGCAGCCCCTCCAAACTGCTATTCTTGTCTCATCCCTGACCAAATATAACTTCCATTCACATTCCTGTTGGGAAAGGCAATCCATTTCTGCTTCACAAATGGCACAATCTAATGTTTTATTGATGTGAAGTTTTTGGCATGCTACAGATCCTTCAGTTTTTATAGACTTGTATTTATGATTGCTCTGCCAAGCTTGAACTTTGGAAAATGTAATCTCTTGATCAAAAGTCTGAAAGCCAAAAGAGCAGGAACATATAAGAGATACCAACCCCGAGGCAGTCATGGGCATAGATGGCAAACAGCCATGATGAAAGTCCATGTTCATTGGTAACTTGAACTTTGAATATTATGGCAATTATGTGTCTTCTACAATAACACTGAAGTATCCCACGTAAGATTGACACAAAATATTCATTTCAACGAAAAGCTCAGTGCTACTGGTAAATTTGGAAATGTAATAAACTTTTTGGTTGTAGCACTAGGTGTAGAATACTATTATTTTATTCTGGACTCACATTTGAATCCAAATCAGCCCCTTAAGGCAAGTCATCGAGTCATAAAGATGTACAGCATGGAAACAGCCCTTTGGTCCAACTTGTTCAAGCCAACGAGATATCCCAAACCAATGTAGTCCCACCTGCCGGTACCTGGCCCATATCCCTCCAAACCATTCCTTTACATATACCCATCCAGATGCCTTTTAAATATTGCAATTGTACTAGCCTCCACCACTTCCTCTGGCAGCTTATTCCATACGCATTCCACACTCTGCATGAAAAAGTTGCCCCTTAGGTCTCTTTTATATCTTACCCCTCTCACCCTAAACCTACTCCCTCTAGTTCTGGGCACTCCAACGCCAGGGAAAAGATGTTGTCTACTTATCCTATCCATGCCCCTTATGATTTTATGAACGCCCATAAGGTCACCCCTCAGCCTCCGGTGCTCCAAGGAAAACAGCCCTAGCCCATTCAACCGCTGCCTATAGCTCAAATCCTCCAACCCTGGCAACATCCTTATAAATCTTTTCTGAACACTTTCAAGCTTCGCAACATCTTTCCAAAAGAAAGAAACCAGAATTGCTCGCAATCTTCCAACAATGGCCTAACCAAAGTCCTGTACAGCTGCAACATGACCTCCCAACTCCTGTACTTAATACTCTGACCAATAAAGGAAAGCATACCATACGCCTTCTTCATGATCCGATCTCCTTGTGACTCCACTTTCAAGGAGCTATGAGTCTGCACTCCAAGGTCTCTTTGTTCAACAACACTCCCTAGGACTTTACCATTAAGTGTATATGTCCTGCGAAGATTTGCTTTCCCAAAATGCAGCACCTCACATTTATCTAAATTAAACTCCACCTGCCACTCCTCAGCCTATTGACCCATCTGGTCCAGATCCTGTTGTAATCTGAGATAACCTTCTTCACTGTCCACTACGCCTCCAATTTTGGTGTCATCTGCAAACTTACTAACTATACCTCTTATGCTCACATCCAAATCATTTATGTAAACTATAGACCTGTGACTGTGGACCCAGCACCGATCCTTGTGGCAGTCCACTGGTCACAGGCCTCCAGTCTGAAAAACAACCCTCCACCACCACCCTCTGTCTTCTACCTTTGAGCCAGTTCTGTATCCAAATGGCTAGTTCTCCCTGTATTCCATGAGATCTAACCTTGCTAATCAGTCTCCCATGGGGAACCTTGTCGAATGCCTTACTGAAGTCCATGTAGATCACATCTACTGCTCTGCCCTCATCAATCTTCTTTGTTACTTCTTCAAAAAACTCAATCAAGTTTGTGAGACATGATTTCCCACGCACAAAGCCATGTTGACTATCCCTAATTAGTCCTTGCCTTTCCAAATACATGTACATTCTGTTCCTCAGGATCCCTCCAACACCGACATCAGGCTCACAGGTCTATAGTTCCTTGGCTTGTCCACCTTTCTTAAACAGTGGCACCGCATTAGCCAACCTCCAGTCTTCCGGCACCTCACCTGTGACTGTCAATGATACACATATCTCAATAAGAGGCCCAGCAATCACCTCCCTTGTTTCCCACAGAGTTCTAGGGTACACCTAATTACGTCCTGGGGATTTATCCACTTTTATGCATTTCAAGACATCCAGCAATTCCTCCTCTGCAATATGGATATTTTTCAAGATTTCACCATCTATTTCCCTACATTCTATATCCTCCATGTCTTTTTCCACAATAAATACTGATACAAAATTCTCATTTAGTATCTCACCCATCTCCTGCGGCTCCACACTAAGGCTACCTTGCTGATCTCTGAGGAGCCCTATTCTTTCCCGAGTTACCTTTTTGTCCTTAATGTATTTGTAAAAACTCTTTGGATTCTCCTTAACTATATTTGCCAAAGCTATCTCATATCCCCTTTTGGCCCAACGATTTCCCACTTAAGTATACTCCTACTGCCTTTATACTCTTCTAAGGATTCATTTGATCTATCTTGTCGATACGTGACATATGCTTCCTTCTTTTTCTTAACCAAACCCTCAATTTATTTCATCACACAGCATTCCCTATACCTACCAGCCTTCCCGTTCACCCTAACAAGAATACAGCTGCCCATGTCCTGAGCTTATGCCTGTTCTCCAATTACCCCTCTGCTCTCTGAACTATATTGTTCTCAAAGTTTGAAATGCTTGCCTCTTCCTATCTCTGTAAAATCCTTCAGCCCTTCTGTGCTATTTGCACTTCTCCGGATCTTGCATGTTGAAACTTCTGCAATTTTAATCACTTCATAATTGGTGACTGTGCCCTCAGAAGCCTTGTGGAATTCTCTTCCTCATCACAGAGTCCTAGAGCTGTACAGCATGGAAACAGATCCTTCGGTCCAACTCGTCCATGCCAACCAGATATCCCAAACCAATCTAGTCCCATTTGCCAGCCCATATCCCTTTAGATCCTTCCTATTCATATACTCATCCAGATGCCCTTTAAATGCATAAAAAGGTTGCCCCTTGGGTCCCTTTTAAAGCTTTCCACTCTCACCCTAAACCTATGCCTCCAGTTTTGGACTCCCCTACCCCATAGAAATAGACTTGTCTATTTACCCTATCCATGCCCCTCTGAGTTTATAAGCCTCTGTAAGGTTATCCCTCAGCCTCTGATGCTCCAGGGAAAACAGCCCCAGCCTATTCAGCCTCCCCCTGTACTTCAAACTCTCCAACCCTAGCAACATCCTTGTAAATCTTTTCTGTACCCTGTCAAGCTTCACAACATCACTCCTACAGCAAGGAGACCAGCATTGAACACAATATTCCAAACGTGGCCAAACCAATGTTCTCTGCTTCCGAATCTCCTCTCATCTCTCAAGATGCGCCTGGAATCCTCTTGAACAAACTGTTGGTCACCTCTCCTAATTGCTGCATCCATGGCTCAGGTCTGATTGTTTTTGACTGATTTCTCTGTGAAGATATAAATTACTCTTGTCTAAAGTAATCCTACTCCTTGGAGAAACCTCAGTAACTCATTCATTTGATGCCTTCTGGACACAGGAAAAGTGGTAATAAAATTGTTGGTATGCAAACATGTCACATGTCCCAGCCTTAAATTTTAATATAGATACAATCTTTTCCAGTTGTTCCATTTCCTGCTTGTGATTGTATGCTATCATTTTTCTGAAGTGAGGCTGCTAGAGAGGATTGTGTAGCAAATCCGCAATACAATGAAATAAAATCAGAAAATGCCGTAAAATCTCAGCAGGTGAGGCAATATCCGTGGAGAGAGGAAAAGCAGCTTTAGCATTTTAGGTCACTGACCTTTTATCAAAACAAGGAATAAAGTTGCAAATCAAAGCAGAAGGTATTGGAGATACTCAGCAGGTCTGGTAGCATCTGAAGGAGGGAATAGAACTAACGTTTCGAGACCAAGATTCCAAGAAGCAGTCATCCCGGACTCTGTTTCTCTCTCCACAATTGCTGCCAGACCTGCTGAGTTTCTCCAACACTTTCTGCTTTTACTTCAGACCTCTGCATTTGCAGTATCTTGCTTCTGATGTAGAAAACACTTACGATGTATTGTTTTTAAGGAAGTGCAGAAGAATAGAAAGGTGATGAAGATGGAATAAATGGAAGGTGTTTCATGGAGATTAAATAACAAAAGCAAAATGGGGTGACCATGGGGCAAAATAAGTAAATAAAAAATGAGTTTGAGGAGCTGCAAATTACAATAGAAACCAGCACCTGCTGTCTGAAAAGATGGAAGCAGTGTTTTAGAGTCATCAAGGTCTACAGAGCAGAAAAAGGCCCTTTGACCCATTGAATCCATAATGGTCAAAAACAGCCATCTATCTATTCTATTCCCATTCTCTAGCACTTGATCCATAGCCTAGTATGCTTTAGCATTGCACATTCATAACTTTTTAAAAATTCTTTCACAGGATGTGGGCGTCACTGGCTAGGCCAGCATTCATTGCCCATCGCTAATGTCAGCCACATTGACATGGGTCTGGAGACACATGAACCAAATGGGTTTTTCAAACAATGGATTCATGATCATACATTAGACTCTTAATTCCAGATTTTTTTTACTGAATTTAAATTCTACCATTGGCCATGGCAGGATGTGAACCGAGGCTCCTGAAACATTACTTAAGTCTCTGGCCATTGCCTCCCTTTAAAGACTTCTAGCTACTAAATGCTTCTTAAATGGTTCTGGGGGTTTCTGGCTCTACAACCCTGACACGCATATTCCAAAACTGTTAAATTCGAGAAGTGGTAAAATACTGAAAGTAAGGACCTTTTCTTTGAGCGTCCACTGAACTTCAAAGAAACAGTGTTGGAGACTGAGGGCAGGGGAGTCAGACTGCCAGCAATGCAGAGGATTATCATGGGAAAAGATTGAATGAAATTAATACAGCCAATCTAAATGCAGTTAAAAATTACACAACACCAGGTTATAGTCCAAAAGGTTTATTTGGAAGCACTAGCTTTTGAGGTGCTGCCTCTTCATCAGGTGGACCAGAAGACAGAGTTTATAGCAAAAGGGTTACAGTGTCATAATAATATATTAAGCAAACTTCAATTAAGTCTTGCATCTTTTAGGATGGTAATGTTGCCTTAGGTTCTTAATATGTAAATTTAAAAATTCCTTTTAAGTTACATTCTCAAGGTGGCTTCAGTTTATCTAACAATCATGGTATCTTAGCTCAGACAATGTATTAAAGGCGTGAACTTAAAGTCTGTCCCAATGTTGTGTCAGTTTTATTTCTGAAGTGGGACTTTCAGAATCTACTTGGATTTATACAGTTTTTGAACAAAATAAAATGTAATTCTGCAACTGCAGATCCACCCCATAGATTTACATGTGTTTGTGTGCAGGAGAGACAGAGTGGGTGTGTACAGGTGGGTGTGAATGCATGTGAAAGAGTGTGTGTGAGTTGGTCAAGTACGTGTGATGAGGTATAGGCCTGTGAGAGGATGCGTGCATGGGTGTGAGTGCGGGGGGGGGTGCATGTGTGTACGCATAAGAGAGAGCTTGTTTATGAGAGAGGGTCTGCGTGAGTATGTTGGAAAGTGTGTATAGTGCAGTTGGGTCAACTGTAGTGTGACATGAATCCAAGGTCCCGGTTGAGGCCAGCCCCACGGTACCAAACTTGGCTATCAGCCTCTGGTCGGCCACTTTGCGTTGTTTGTTGCAAAGTCAGCGTTGGAGGATGGTCATCTGAAGGTCCGAGGCCAAATGTCTTGGACTGCTGGAGTGTTCCCCAACTGGGAGGGAACATTGCTGTCTGGTGATTGTTGTGCAGTGTCCATTCATCTGTTGTTGTAGCTTCTGCTCGGTCTCGCCAATGTACCAAGTCTCAGGGCGTCCTTGCCTGCAGCGTATGAGATAGTCAACATAGGCTGATTCGCATGAGTACTCACTACATACGTGTTGGGAGGTGTCCCTACGTGTAATGGTGAAATCCGCGTCGACACTCTGACACGTCTTACAGCAGCTGCTGTGACAGGGTTGTCTGGTGTTGTTGTGAAGGCCGGGCAGTTTGCTGTGAACAATGATCTGTTTGAGGTTTGGTGGTTGTTTAAAAGAGAGAAGTGGAGGGGTGGGAAAGGTCTTGGCGAGGTGCTCATCCTCATCGATAATGAGTTGCAGGCTGCGAAGAACATGGCGTAGTCTTTCGGCTCCCAGGAAGTACTGAACAATGAAGAGTACCCTATCAGTTGCAGCGAATAAGGTACCCTTCGTTGTACAGCACTTCCCCGGAGTCAAAAGACGTATGCCATGTTCTTCGTGACCTGCAACACATTACCAGTGAGGATGAGCACCCTGCCAAAACTTTCTCCACGCCTCCACTTTTTGCCTTTAAACAACCACCAAACTCAAACAGATCATTGTTCGCAGCAAACTGCCCGGCCTTCAGGACAACATTAACCATGACACCGTACAACCCTGTCACAGCAGCCGCTGCAAGACGTGTCAGAGTGTTGATACTGATATCACCACTACACGTGGGGACACCTCCCACCATGTATACGGCAGGTACTCATGTGACTCAACCAACATTGTCTATCTCATTCACTGCAGGTAAGGATGCCCTGAGGCATAGTACATTAGCAAGACCGCGCAACGATCACCAGGCAGAAGTGTTCCCTTCCAGTTCGGAACATTTCAGTGGTCTGGAACATTTGGCCTCAGACGTTTGGGTGACCATCCTCCAAGGCAGACCTCAGGACAAGCAACAACACAAAGTGGCTGAGCAGAGACTGATAGCCAAGTTTTGTAACCATGGGGATGGCCTCAACCGGGACCTTGGGTTCATGTCACACTACAGATGACACCACTGCACTAAACACCCTCTCACATGCACACACACAAGCGCTTACACACACATACACACACACACCCTCTCTCATACACAAGCTGTCTGTTATGCACCCCCTACACTCATACCACGCACGCACCCTCTCACAGGTTTATAACTCATCACACTTACACACATACTTAACGAAGCTTACACACACATGCACACACTCTTTCACATGCACTCACACCCACCTGCACACACTCACATATACACACCCACTCTGTCTCTCCTGCACGCACACACATATAAATTTATGGGGTGGATCTGTAGTTGCAGGATTACATTTTATTTTGTTCAAAAACTGTATAAATCCAAGTAAGATCCTGAAAGTACCACTTCAGAAATAAAACTGATACAACATTGGGACAGACTTTAAGTTCACAACTTTAATACATTGTCTGAGCTAAGATACCATGATTGTTAGATAAACTGAAGCCACCTTGAGAATGTAACTTAAAAGGAGTTTTTGAATTTACATATTAAAGAACCTAAACCAACATATCCATCCTAAAAGATGCAAGACTTAATCGAAGTTTGTTTAATATATTATTACAACTCCGTGACACTGTAACCCTTTTGCTATAAACTCTGTCTTCTGGTCCTGCTCCACAACCATCTGATGAAGAGGCAGCACCTCAAAAGCTAGTGCTTCCAAATAAACCTTTTGAACTATAACCTGGTGTTGTGTATTTTTTAACTTTGTCCATGCCAGTCCAACACTGGCATCTCCATATCAAATCTAAATGCATTCATGTAGCGCAAACTGGTCAGGCAGCATCCAAGCAGCAGGAGAATCGATATTTCGGGCATAAGCCTTTCATCAAGAAAGATCATTCCTGATGAACGGCTTATGCCCGAAACATCAATTCACCTGCTCCTCGGATGCTGCCTGACCTGCTGTGCTTTTAAGCACCATACTCTCGACTCTGATCGCCAGAATCTGCTGCCCTCACTTTCTCCTATGTAGTGCAAACTGTCCATAATTCATTGACACTTAACAATCTCACTCAGACAGGAAATAAATATGACTGGACATGACACAAGTGGAAAATTGATGTGATTTGCCTTTGTAATGCTGGGGCAAAGAGTAAAGTTGTTGCAGAGTATGGACAGCAATGTTATGTGAGTGGTTAACATTGAATATCAAAATGTGCAAAAGTGAACCACCCTTTGACATTAATATAAGTTAATGGTA
This sequence comes from Chiloscyllium plagiosum, assembly GCF_037043375.1. Lineage (NCBI taxonomy): Eukaryota > Metazoa > Chordata > Chondrichthyes > Orectolobiformes > Hemiscylliidae > Chiloscyllium > Chiloscyllium plagiosum. Next base: position 7,569,791 of record NW_028270168.1, read on the forward strand.
TTGAACAGAACATTTTTACTGATGATTCTAATAACTTGGTGCCAGCAGTAGTAATCCACATTGAATATATGTCTATAATAACACACAACCATCATATTCCCTGATGGCTCAAGGAATGATACTGAACCAAGCATATGGGAAAATGTGATTTGGGTCTCTGATTTGCGCTGAGTTGCTTATTATTGGCTTAGATGGTCAAAGATAGGATGAAGAGGAGGCACTTTGGTCCCCCAAAACCTATCCCACCACTCAGTGAGATCTTGTCAAATCTGTGAACATCACTCTATACATCAACTTTTACCCCATGTTCCTTGCCATATAAATATCTATCAATCTCAGCCGAATAGTTGACAATTGATGTAGCACTAAATGCCATTTGAAGAAAAGAATTACTAATTTCACCAGCCCTCTGCTTGAAAGAATATCTTCAAAATTGGAATCATAGAGTGATACAGCATGAAAACAGACCCTTCGGTCCAATCAGTCCATGCTGACCATGTTCCCAAGCTAAACTAGTTCCCACGTGCCTGCATTTGACCATATTCCTCCAAACCTTTCCTATTCATGTACTTAGAGGAGAAAGTGAGGTCTGCAGATGCTGGAGATCAGAGCTGGAAATGTGTTGCTGGAAAAGCGCAGCAGGTCAGGCAGCATCCAAGGTACAGGAGAATCGACGTTTCGGGCATAAGCCCTTCTTCAGGAGAAGGGCTTTCCTGAAGAAGGGCTTATACCCGAAACGTCGATTCTCCTGTTCCTTCGATGCTGCCTGACCTGCTGTGCTTTTCCAGCAACACATTTCCAGCTATTCATGTACTTATCCAAATATCTTTTCAATATTGTAATCTGTATCTGCATCCATCACTTCCTCTGGCAGTTCATTCCACACATAAACCACTCTGTGTAAAAACGTTTCCCCTTTTGATCTTTTTAAAAATGTTCCCCTCACCTTAGAAAATGCCCACTGTTTTTGAATTTCCCCCACCCTAAGGAAAACACCATTGCTATTCACCTTATCTATGCATCTTATGATTTTATAAACCTCGCTCAGGTCATCCCTCAACCTCCTACACTCCAGGAGGAAAAAGTCCTAGGCTGTCCAGCCTGTTTTTATTTCTAAAACCATCCATTCCTGGCAACATCCTGGTGAATCTTCCCTGCACCCTCTCCAATTTAATAAGCTCCTTCCTGTAGCGGGATGACCAGAACTGCACACAGCACTCCAGAAGAGAATCACCAACTTCCTGTACAAACTCAACATAAAGTCCCAACTCGTATACAGAACAACCTCAATTATCCGAATGAGGGGGACGGGGAGTGTTTTGCTCGGATAACTGATTGTTCAGATAACGGATAATGTCTTTACGGAACCTTGAGATCTTGCTTGGATAATCCGAAATTCAGATAATTGACGTTTGGATAACTGAGGCTGTTCTGTACTGAAAGGTCTAAACAATGAAGACAAGTGTGCTAAATGCCTTTTTTATCACCCTGTCTGACTCAAATTTCAAAGAATCATGTACCCCGATAGCGAAAAGGATATGTCATATCTATTCAACACACAAGAAGTGGGTTGTGTCAACATGCACCACAAATGAAACTGGTTCCAGGAAGGATAAGGGACGGAAAGGTGGCACATTGTTAAAGCATCAATCACACAAGTAAGGGCTTAGCAAAAAAAAACACCCAACTATTTCTAACATAAATTGTGCACTATTTATTATTTTGTTTGGAAAAAATTACACCTCATTGGCTTGAAATCTATTTTAAAAGATTTATCAGTGCAAGATTAACCTTCCAATGCAATGTGCCTGATGGTTCTCTCAAATTTATTCTCCTGCACATTTGCAGATCTTTGGAGCACCGTTTCACTCTGCCAGGTTAACTTGTAGAAACACTTAAGAAGTGTAAATGCCATACTTTCCAGTCAGTAGACCAGTTATTGGAGACAAGAGAAACAACCCAAAATATAAAATTAACAAAACCACTGAGTGTATGCATTATATACAGATCTTAAAGGAATACATTTACGACACACACAAAGTATTCACCAACATGTTGCTAGCAGAAGGGCCCCGCCCAGGTATAAAAGTTAAAGTGACAGTACCTCAGGCAATAAACTATGACTAACTCTAGATCCTCCCTCTCACCACATTTTAGAATGGTTGTGGAAAAGGACATGAATCTCTGTGAGCATGCAGCAGGACAGGACTGTGCTGTAAAATTTGTAGCAACAGCAGCACTGTCACTCATCACAGTCCATCTTCTCCAGACAATTCAAACTAAATTGAGTCAACAGTGTGTGACATCAGCCAGCACAACAGAATGCTGTGGATAGGAATGGATAGAGAGGACAGGGAGAAACAGTTCCAATTCAGAAAGGGAACAAGTACAAGCAGCATAGATTTAAAGTGATATGCAAAAGAAGCCGGAGTGAAGTGAAGAAAAACTTTTTTTTGTTCTTTTATGTGACAGGTTTAGATACAGGATCTGGATCGACGCAGGCTTGGAGGGCCTGTACTGTAATTTTCTTTTCTTTGCTGACACAGTGAGTATTTAGGGTGAGGAATGCACTGCCTGGAATTGTGGTGGAGGAAGGTTCAACTGAGGCATTGAGTAGGTTGCTGGATGATTACTTTATTAAAATAATGTACAAGCGTATAGAAAAGACAGGCAATTGGCAGTAGGTAATGCTGCTTATTGACGTGCCAGTGCAGGCAGGATGGGGCTGAATGGCCTCTTTCTACACCCATAACAATTCTGTAATTCTGATAGAACAATAGAATGTGAACACTCTTAAACAATTGAAATGTATCATCTTTGCATTGACAGTGAAATCCTCTTTCAAACTGATGACAGACTCAAACTCCATTGTAAATTGCCCTTTCTCGATGTTCCAAAGCATGACTACAGCTATCAGCCATAATTGAAGCCTGAAAAAGGGTTACACCCAAAACATCAACTTCTCCACCTCCTGTGTTGGCTTGCTATGTTCTTCCAGCCTCCTGCCTGTCTACTTTGGATTCCAGCACCTGCAGGTTTTTTTTGTCTCGATACATGATTGAATAGTGGAGCAGATCAAAGGGCACTGGCACTCACCTGGGCCCCAGCTATGCCTGCTTCTTCATCAGGTATGTGGAACAGTCCATCTTCTGCAGCTACTCTGGCACCATTCCCCACCTTTTCCTCCACTACATCGATGACTGTATCGTCGCCACCTCATGCTTCCATAAGGAGGTTGAACAGTTCATCAACTTTGTGAACACCTTCCACCCTGACCTTAAGTTCATCTGGACCATCTCAGACAACTCCCTCTCCTTCCTGGACTTCTCTGTCTCCATCTCCAGCGACTGACTCAACACAGACATCTACTTCAAACCCACTGACTCCCACAGCAACCTCCTAGGACTAAACCTCCTCCCATCCCTCTCCTATAAAAACACTATCCCTTACTCCCAATTCCTCTGCCATAGTCACATCTGCTCTCAGGAGGAACAATTCCACTGCAGAATATCCCGAATGGCCTCCTATTTCAATGACCACAATTTCCCCTCCCATGTGTTCAACAATGTTCTCCAGTGCATTCCTCCATTTCCCACACCTCTGCCCTTGAACCTCACCCCTCCAACTGCAATGAGGATAGAACCCCTCTGATCCTTACCTTCCACCCCATTAATCTCTGGATACAGTGCATTATCCTCGCCATTTCTGCCACTTACGGTCAGACCCCATCACCCGATTAATTTCCCTCTTCACCCCAGCAGCATTCCACAAAGACCATTCCCTCCATGACTCCACGTCCCCCATCAACACACCCTCCACACCGACACCTTCTCTTGCCTCTGCAAGAGGTCCAAAACCTGCATCCTCACTTCCGTCCAAGGCCCCAAAGGATCCTTCCATACCCGGCAGAGATTTTCCTGCACCTCCACATACGTCACCTATTGTGTTCATTGCTCTCTATGTGATCTCCTCTACACTGGGGAGACAGGACGCCAACTTGTGGAATGTTTCAGGAAACATCTCTAGGACACACACACCAAACAACCTCACCGCCCTGTGGCTGGCCCTACTCCCCCTCCCACTCTGCCAAGGACATGCAAGTCCTGGGCCTCTCCACCACCAAATCCACACCACCCGATACCTCATATTCTGCCTTTGGACCCTCCAACCACACAGCATCAACATCAATTTCACCAGGTTACTCATCTCCCCACTCCAACCCTCCAACCCAGGACCACCCTCCTGAACTGTCCTACCTGCCCATCTTCCTTCCCACCTATCCACTCCACCATCCTCCACCTCCTTACCCTCATCACCGCCCCCCACCCCCCCAACCCCCCCCATCTTCACCTACCTATCACCTTCCCGGCTACCTTTCCCCAGCCCACCCCCATCCTCCTATTTATCTCTCATTCCTCCTTCCCCCACACCCCACATTCCTGATGAAGGGCTTATGCCCGAAACATCGATTCTCCTGCTCTTCGGATGTTGCCTGACCGGCTGTGCTTCTCCAGTGCCACACTTTTTGACTCAGGTCTCCAGCATCTGCAGTCCTCATTTTCTCCTAGGCAATGGGCTGAATGGACTAACTTCTGCTACTATGTGTTAAGGTCTTAGGATCTAAAACACATGTAATGTAGGAATTGAGATCAGATCTAGCTTAGGATGATAATGGACTCATTATTTCTTTATGAAGCCTACACTTAGATGGATGAGTTTTCTTGTCATTAGGTTATTGGGGAAAGTCTTACACTGACAGATTGTTCTGAAGCTGAGTCACGTGGCGCCTTCTGTCAAAAATTAATTTATCTGCAATACAAATTTCTGAATTTAATCTATAAAGTCTACACAGTTTTTGATCGACAGCAGCATTCACACACAAGGCAATATCAAAAAACAAACATACTTAAACATGACAGAACATGCAGTTAAATATAGCCTAATGAATACGTAAGAGTGATTACTAAGCAGAAATATCAAGACGTTTAGATAATGTATTACCATAAACAATGAGAACAAAGCTCCCTTTTGAATGCTAAAGTAGGTTTATAGATTGGAAGCTATTCCTTTGTGTCTGCTATGATTTCTAATGCACAAGGGAATTAGCTTGGGGTTTTGGAAAGGGTTAGATATTACTCTTCATTAATGGAGCCACAGTGGCACTGTCAATGGTAAAATCTACAGAAAATGGCTTCAAGAATATTATTTGTATAAATCCTTCAAGAATCTCAATGTCCCAAACTGATTTACAACCAACGGGATGTTTATGACATGCCGTCACTGATGTAATGCAGGAAAGTTGACAGCCCACTTATCAACACCAAACTCTTACAAGCAACAGTGTAATTACAATCAAATTATGAGTTCTCATAGCGTTAGGTTAAGGGATAAACATTAACTAGAATGCACATCGCAAACTACCTCCTCTTCTTCATGTCGTGCTTTGGGAGACTTTGCATCTCCCTGAGAAGGCAGCAAAGACTTAGTTTAACACTTCATTTGAAAGCCAGCACCTCCAGCACTCCAAAACTGCGCTGAAGTTTCAGACTGAAGCTTGAGATCACTTTTCTGGTGTGGACTTGAACCCACAACCTTATGATTCAGAGGTGACAGCATTTCTCACTGAGTCACACTAACACCTCCACAAGCTATTGATATCTTGAATGTGATCACATTTGTATCAAATCTTACTCATGCTGTTCAAGGCATCATTAATATCCCTCATGATTACTACATGGTAACCTTTAGAGAAGTCTTGTTTCACTTTCTTCTGGGCCAAATTAATTCCTTCAAAGATGCTTGTGTGATTCCTTAGAGGTAATTTTGGAAATATCCCTGACTAACTTTCTAGATAATACTGACACAGTTTCAAGTCAACACAGTGGGGATAATAATCTTCAAGAGCATAAGAAACAGGATGACTGAGATTGGGCAGGGGGGAGGATGCAGCCAATTTGTCTGGATAGCTAAGGTTTACAGACATTGTAATTAATCCTAGAATTTCAACAGTGTGGAAACAGGTCCTTTAGCCCAGCAAGTCTGCACCAACCCCACAAAGAATATCCCACCCAATTCATATAGCCTGCACATCTTTGGACAGAAGGTGAAAAGTGTTTACAGGAAAGCATTGACATTGTCAAGCGTGGAAAGGAAATAGACACAAGTAAGAATTTCAGCAACAGATGAACTGAGGAAAGATCTGAAGCAGACAGCATTATAGAACAGGAGTAGAGAGTAGAAAGCTTTGGCACTTGAGACCATAAGCAGTTAGAAGCTCACCTTGGGGTCAACATTACAATGTTCAACCAGAGATAGTGGCCAAGAGGAAGATGATAGAATCAGTGGCAAGGGTTTGGAGCTGGTGGCAGGGGAAGGGACAATGGTTTTACACTTGCTAATTGTTGTTAAAAATGTGACTCAAGGACTGAAAGCACTCAGCTAATAGATGGGGGCTTTTTTTTTGGGGGGGGCAGATGTTTGGTGACAACATAGATTCACAAGGGTTTGTGGCTTGTTGGAATACAGAGCAAACCTTCAACATTAGAATGAGACCACACTTAGAGGAATGGCAAACAGCATGATATGAAATGCCTGCAACAGAACATGGATAGGACAGAATGGACAGACAAGGGATAGGACAAATACAACATAAGGGGAGGTAATGGCTTAGTGGTATTATCACGAGCATGTTAATCCAGAGACCCAGGTAATGTTCCAGGGGTCCTGGGATTGAATCATGTCATGGCAGATGCCGGAATTTGAATTCAATAAAGTTAAAAAAAAAAATCAGGAATTAAGAGTCTAAAATGACCATGCATCTATTGCCAATTGTTTGGGAAAAATCCACTTGGTTCACTAATGTCCTTTAGGGAAGGAGATCTGCCATCCTTACCTGGGGTCTGGTCTCCATATGAATTCAGACCCACTGCAATGTGGTTGACTCTGGGCAATAAATGGCCTAGCTAGTGATGCCCACATCCTGTGAATGAACTAAAAACAACAGAGAAATGTGAGGAGATGTATTTTAGCAGCAAGTATGGAGAAAGGCAACATTGACTCAATGGCACAATTCGAAAGAATGTTAAGGGGCAGAGGGTCCAGGGGCTTTTGTGCAACAAAGTTTGATTCGGTGGGACACGTTGAGAGAGTGATTAGCAAAGACTTTGGATCCAGGGCATAGAGTTATTGAGCACAAATACAGGGAAGATATTCTGAACGTTTACAAAGCTCTGGTTAGAACCGAACTGAGATATTGCACCCAGTTCTGGTCACCATACTTCAGGAAAGATAGGGGAGTGTACTTAAGGGGTGCAGAGTGGATTTTACCAGAACATTTCTGGGATGAGGGGTTTTTGCTACAAAGTTGGAAAGGATGCAGGTTGTTCACTTTGAAGTAAAAAATGGTGAGGAGAAATCTGGCAGTGGTGTACAACATCATGACAAACTTAGCTAAAGTTGAAAAGGAAAACCTCTTTCTATTAACTGAAGGTACAAGAGCTAGAAAACACTGATTTAAGATTTTCAGCAAGAGGTATGGAAGTAATTTGATGAAGAAATGTGTTAAACAGCAAATAACGATGACCTGGAACTCATTTCACACAAGGTTGATGGAAATTAATAAACAAGAAAACAAACAATTATTTCAAAAGGAATTTGGATGAGCACTTGAAGAAAATAAACTTGCAAGGCTATGGAGAATGAACAAGGCTGTAGGACTGACTGGATTACTCTACAGGGAACTGGCATTGTCTCAATGGATTGAATGGCTTCCGTAAATGACTCTATGACTCTATGGCTCACTACACTTTCAAAGCGAGACCTGAATATCCCCCAGCAGGACCATGAGTGCTGTAACCTGTGTGGCCTCCCCCTCAATCCCTAAGCCCTCCTGCAATGTACAACTGGGAGCCTGCCAATACACGTCCACACTCTCAGCAACCGTGGGTAATTGAAATCCTCACGCATTGCCCACTAAACTTGTATCTAATCAACACATGAATGCTAAGCCTGCAGGTTTCTGCTTTTTCTTTTTCAGGCGACTTCAAATTATGATCATCAGCAGGTGGGCTTAAAACTGGTTATAAATCCAGCCTTTCAAATAAGAGTGGCTCATTAGCACAGGAGTCGTTTAGCCTGTTTTACCCATTGGGCAAAGAAACCCCTACACATGCTTCAAATGCAGTCTCTAAATACAGCAAAAGTTTACAGCGTTTTCATAAATCACATTAAACTGGTGCCCATTTAAACCTGGACAGCAACACAACTGACGCAGTCATCATCTGCACAATATGTGTCTTGGAGGCTTTGTGTAACTCAGAGACAATTATAAAAAGAATGAGCTCATGTTTGAGATAGTCATGATTTGGAGATGCCGGTTTTGGACTGGGGTGTACAAAGTTAAAAAAATCACACAACACCAGGTTATAGCCCAACAGGTTTATTTGGAAGCATTAGCTTTCGGAGCACTGCTCCTTCATCAGGTGGTTGTGGAGAATAAGATTGTAAGACACAGAATTTATAGCAAATGTTTACAGTGTGATGTAACTGAAATTATATATTGAAAAAAACCTGGATTGTTTGTTAAGTCTCTCATTGCTTGACCAACATGGTCATTCTAAAAGATGAGAGACTTAACAAACATTCCAGGTCTTTTTCAATATATAATTTCAGGTACATCACACCATAAACGTTTGCTATAAATTCTGTGTCTTACGATCTTGTACGCCACAACCACCTGATGAAGGAATAGCGCTCCGAAAGCTAATGCGTCCAAGTAAACCTGTTGGACTATAACCTGGTGTTGTGTGATTTTTTTACTTATGTTTGGGGCTCATGTTTAACCATGGTCCTGATTTGTGAACCTTCACAGGTTTGTTCAAATCTTAATTGAAATATAATTCAAGCACAACCATTCAGCTCCTTAACACCTGAATGTTCATGACAGTTTTGCTGCAGGCTAACTCCTCATTTGCTTATGTTTCTTGCTCCCCTCTCATACTCACTTAATGAATATTGATTGTATGCAGCAGCAGCAAGAAACTCATGTATTTGCATTGGAACTGTTCCCGAGCCATTTTATACAGGCATTATGTTCACCCTTCACACAGAAGTGACTGGCATCAAAGATAATTGGAAAGGGCATTGATTCCAATATGGTCATTGAAATAGGATTAGCAATTCTCTTGGATTATCCTAGGTATTTCCAAGAATTCATAATTTTCTCCAAGATGCATGTTTTTTAAAACTCTTTCAACACTTTGGCTTATTAAGTCATAATAGTTTTCAAGAAGGAGTTAGATATAATTTGGAGATGCCGGTGTTGGACTGGGGTGTACAAAGTTAAAAATCACACAACACCAGGTTATAGTCCAACAGGTTTATTTAGAAGCATGGGCTTTCAGAGTGCTGCTCCTTCATCAGGTGGTTGTGTTGAACTATAAGCTAGTGTTGTGCGAGTTAGATACAGTTCATTGGGCTAAGTGGATCAAAGCTTATGAAGTGAAAATAGGATTAGGGTACTGCACTGGTTGATCATAATGAATGGTGGGGCAAGCTTGTTGGGCCAAATGGCCTACTCCTGCTCTTATTTTCTACATGTCTGCTCTTCTATAAAAATATTGAAGATTGGAAAGCAAAAGCTGTTTGACTGAGAGTCAAGAATTACAAAATCGTAAAGTCTACTAGACGATAAGGCATAGGAGGACAGGTTGGCCATCTGGCCCGTCCAGCCTGGTCCACTGTTCACTGAGGATGATGGGTCTGGAAAATGATTGATGAATGAGGTGAGCCAATTGAAGATGGTCAAGCAATGAAAACCTCCCAGGAATACTCCCAGCCAGTCAGGAAGACCGAGTTCAAACCCCGAGTGATGATAAGAAGATAGTGTATGAAGCAGTTAAACAGAGATCCAGTACTAAGGATCATGGAATTTTTGGTTGGGATTTCTTGTCTGGGGGCTCGATAGTCAATGGTGATGTGTACACCTAGACCATTCTGAATATTGAATGGGAGAACCTCCAAAACCTCCAATGCTGGTGCCTCTTATATTATGAGTATGTGGGGCTGGCACTCAGCCTAGTGTTCTCCAATCCCCATTCCTGATGCCAGGTCTCTCCATCAGGCACTATCAGCACCTTTCAATACAGAACCCAGGAGACAGAAAGGAAAGCTGACAGGGGTTTAATTTCAAATTTCCCATATCCCACTGGGAATTTATCTTGCAATAGAAGGATGAGACTTATTTATTGGATATTTATGGGAAAGTTCATGATGAGATAGGATGGCTTTCCAGGAAGGGTCTTTTATGGCATAGTGGTAGCATCCCTACCTCTGGACAAAGAGACCTGAATTCAAAATCCAGCTGCTCGAGACATGTGTAATAAAATCTCTGAACAGGTTATAGAATCATAAAGTCATAGGAATGCACAACATGGAAACAGACCCTTCGGTCCAACTCATCCTTACCGACTAGATATCCTAAATTAATCCCATTTGTCAGCACTTGGCCCAAATCCCTGTAAACCCTTCCAATTCATGTACCCATCCATATGCTTTTAAATGTTGTAATTGTACCAGCCTCTACCACTTCCTCTGGCAGCTCATTCCACACATATACCACCCATTGAATGAGAACATTGCCTGCCCCTTTTAAATCTTTCCCCTCTCACCCTAAACTTATGCCCTCTAGATCCGGACTTCCCCAACTCTTGAGCAGAAAAAGATTGATTTTAAAAAAAACTATCTAGGAGACACCTGAACCCAGACTTAATTGTTCAGAGGTGGGAACTATCACAGGTTTTCACCAGAACCCTACTACCAACAAACGCCTTCCCCCCACCTACATTCAAACTTAGCTCAGGAACATCTCAACCTTTAACTCAGTTTTTCTCCAATAAATATGCACAATGAAAATGCTATCGCTGGGGCAATCACCCCACTGTTAGTGCTTGATATTTTCTCCTTTCAGCCTGCAAAAAGTTTTGCATTTGTTTGGCACTTTTTGTGAACACAGCTGTCTCAGAGTGCCTTACAGCCAAGGAATAACTTTTGATGTGTAGTCTCTGTTGTAACGTGAACAGTGACTATTATTCGGATGTTGGGGCGGGGCAATAGGAGTTGACATTCCTGCTGTATGCATAAAATAGAGGAATTTTGTACCCACAACTCCTGCTCTTCTATTTATTAACTTTCAGAGATGGAATATGCAATTTTCCACAATAGAACCCTGCAATGGAATATCCCCTCGACTTTACCATGAGCTACGGCAACCATTTATGTTCTTCCAGAGGCCTTTTCTCTACATGTGAATGTCACCAAGGGGAGAAATCCCTTTAATAACCAAATCTGATTATGCTCTTACCTGATGTCCAAGAGCATTTTTGACCAAGGTTGACTGATTAAAATTTTGGAATTATCGATCAGTTACAGAAGGAGCTCATTCAGCCCATCAAGTCTATGCTGGCTCTCTGCAAAAGCAACTCAGCCAGTTCCACTGCTGTACCCTTTTCCACAGGCTGGAAATTCCTTCTGTTCCAATTCCCTTTTCAAAAAGGCACAATTCGTTTTGTCTTAGGCAGTGTATTCCAGATTGCAATCATCTACTGCATATAAAAACTTCTCTGTGTCACTACTGAATCTACTGTCAAACACCTTAAATGGGTGTCTGCTGGCTCTTCCATTAGCAGCAATATTTTTTTATGATATTCATCAGAGCTTATGCCTGAAATGTCGATTTTTCCTGCTCCTCAGATGCTGCCTGACCTGCTTTTCCAGCACTGCACTCTCAACTCTGATCTCCAGCATCTGCAGCCCTCACCATCTTCTTAAGAAAAAGAAGGAAACATATGTCAGGTATAGACAACAAAGATTGGGTGAATCCTGAGAAGAATATAAAGGCAGTAAGAGTATACTTAAGAGGGAAATCAGGAGGGCAAAAAGAAGACATGAGATAGCTTTGACAAATAGGGTTAAGAACAATCTAAAGGGATTTTACAAATACATTAAGGACAAAAAAGTAACCAGGGAAAGAATGATGCCCCTCAAAGATCAGCATGGCAGCCTATGTGTGGAACTGGAGGAGATGGGGAAGGATATGAAAGTTAGAGAACTTGGAGAAATAAATAGCCACATCTTGAAAAATGTCCATATTACAGAGGAACACAAAGGTGGATAAATCCTTAGGACCTGATCAGGTGTAACCTAGAACTTTGTGGGAATTTAGGGAGGAGATTGCTGGAGCCATTGCTTAGATCTTTGTTAGATATCTAAGACATTATCGATAGCCGCAGGTGAGCTGCAGGAAGATGGGAGGTTGGCTAACGTGGTGCTACTATTTAAGAAATGTGGTGAGGAAAGCCAGGGAACTACAGACTGCTGAGCCTGACATTGGTGGTGGGCAAGTTGCTGAAGGGAATCCTGAGGGACAGGATGATTATATATATTTGGAAAGGCAAGGACTGATTAGGGATAGTCAACATGGCTTTGTGCGTGGGAAATCATGTCTCACAACCTTGATTGAGTTTTTGGAGAAGTGATGAAGAGGATTGAAGGGGCAACGCTGTGGACATGATCTATATGGACTTCAGTGAGACATTTAACAAGGTTCTTCATGGTAGACTGTTTGGCAAGATTAGATCACATGGAATACAGGGAGACCTAGTTATTTAGATACAAAACTGGCGCAAAAGTAGAAGACAGAGGGTGGTGGTGGAGGGTTGTTTTTCAGACTGGAGGCCTGTGACCAGTGGAGTGCCACAAGGATCAGTGCTGGGTCCACTACTTTTCATCATTTATATAAATGATTTGGATGTGAACATAGGAGGTATAGTTAGTACGTTTGCAGATGACACTGAAATTGGAGATGCAGTGGACAGTGAAGAAGGCTACCTCAGATTATAATGGGATCTTGATCATATGGGCCAATGGGCTGAGAAGTGGCAGATGGAGTTTAATTTAGATAAATGTGAGGCATTGCATTTTGAAAAGGCAAATCATAGCAGGACTTATGCAATTAATGATAAGATCCTAGGGAGTGTTGCTGAACAAAGAGACCTTAGAGTGCAGATTCATAGCTTCTTGAAAGTGGAGTTGCAATTAGAGAAGATAGCAAAGAAGGTGTTTGATATGCTTGTCTTTATTGGTCAGAGCATTAAGTTTGGGAATTGGGAGGTCATGTTGCGGCTGTACAGAACATTGGTTAGTCCACTCTTGAAAATCTGTATTTAAATTCTGGTCTCCCTGCTGTAGGAATGATGTTGCAAAACTTGAAAGGGTTCAGAAAAGATTTACAAGGATGTTGCTATAGGGATTTGAGCTATAGGGACAGGCTAAATAGGCTGGTCTGTTTTCCCTGGAGCATCAGAGGCTGAGGGGTGACCTTATAGAGGTTTATAAAATCATGAGGAGCATTGATATGGTAAATAGACAAAGTCTTTTCCCTGGGGTCGAGGAGTCCAGAATTAGAAGGCATAGCTTTAAGGTGAGAGGGGAAAGATATAAAAGAGGCCTACAGGGCAACTTTTTCACACAGAGGGTGGTACGTGTATGGAATGAGCTGCCAGAGGAAGTGGTGGAGGCTGGTACAATTGCAACATTTAAAAGGCATCTAGATGGGTATATGAATAGGAAGGATTTAGTGGGATATGGGCCAAATGCTAGACTAGATCAGTTCAGAATATTTGGTCGGCATGGATGAGATGGACAAAGGGTCTGTTTCCGTGCTGTGTATCTCTATGACCACATGAACAGCCCTCTGTCTCCACAGATGCATGGACCAGAAATGACTCAACCTTGAAATCATTCTTTTAAATCTTCTCTTCTATAAATCTCTCAATCCACTCGTAAGTTACCAGGCTTTGAATTGGACACAACACTTTATTGGAAAACAATCTAGTGTTTACAACATTTTACATTTTATTCAATCCCTGATTTTTCTTTTTCGTTTATTCTGCAAAGTGATTCATCATTAAGAATGAGCATTAGACCAAAAGGCAGTTTCCTGCTCAAGGTTATGAGTTGGTATTTTGGAAATAGCAGGATCCCTGCTCCTGATCAAAATCCAGTCTCCCATTGTTGAAGATGCACTGATCAGCAAATTGTGTGAGGACAAGATTCTGCGTGAACAGCTGAATTAACAGCAGTTAATGGGCGTTAACCTGGAATGCCTCATATTTCAACTCCTGTTAATTCTGCTCTCACAGTGAGAAATTCCAGAGAGTGCAACTTTGATTGGTTAAACAGTATTTCAAATGGGAAAAATAAATGACTGCAGTCACAAGATGCCACATTGTTTCTTATTCATATTAGAAACAATAAATTATTTGTTGTGGGTACCCTCAGTTATGCTAAGATGTAAAGTTGCTCTGCTATGTCTCCAAGGTATCCTGTCCTGATGTGACTGGATAATGAGTCATGGAATCAAGGAATCCTACAGCACAGAAAGAGGTCACTGAACACATCATGCTTGTGTCAGAATGATCTGTATTTGTCAATGCTTCCTGATTCTGAGACAGCAAGTGCACCAATGAATACCCCAGCCGAGACCAGCTGTCTCAGCACAAATTGAGAATCAAATCTGAACATGTCCTTGCATTCAGTAAAGAAAATCCCTGTAAACAATCACGCCTTTAACGTGGGAGTATAAAATCACCAAGAACTTGCAATGATCACAGCACATCACATAACTATGCATCTAAATGTTTTCTGTCTGACAAATCTGGCTCATCATGGGTGTGACCATTGTTGACCATTTCACACAAATAGCAATAATATCAGTGACACCAATTACACATCCATAAATCCTCAGTATTCAAATCAAACCTGTTTGAGCCTGTTGATTAGAGATGGTAATAACATGCAGCCAAACAAGAATCCTGACAAGACAATAAACACAGCTCTTTCTCTCATGGAACATACATGTATTCAACTTCATTGAAAGTTAGCCATTGGTTTCATATGAAAGAAATCAAAGAGAGAGGTTTCCATCGTGATGTTTTCAGATGTAAGTGACAATTTTACAATTCTCATCAGCTGTTTTCACACAAATTGCATCATCCAGTCATGCGTTTGGCAACAAACAAAGACCCATTTGCCAAATATGTAAGGCAGTGGTGCCTCAATTCCTGCCAATCACACATTAGAGATTTGAAGATGCCACAAGGACAGCTCGCGTAGAAATTAAGAAAGGAAAATCCTTCTGAATGTTGCAGCCAAACGTTTCCAGATTTTGGATCAAAGATATGTTCCTACTATTTATATCGTAGTCTCATTTGTTACTATGCTTTAATCAAAAAATAACACCTGAACAAGTTTAACAAGCTGAACCATTTAGACAAGATGGTTCCTGGATTCTAATTAGCTAATGCCTACGAATGATGTGTGGACATTGAGTGTTGATATGGAGGTGCTGGCTTTGAAACTGGGGTGGACAATGTCAGAAGTCACACAACACCAGGTTATAGCCCAACAGATTTACTTGAAATCACAAACTTTCGGAGCAGCACTGTTGGACTATAACCTAGTGTCATGTGACTTCTTATCTTGACTTTGAGTGGGGAATGATAAGTACAGATAACGGTTTAATCAGTGCTCATAATTAAGAAGGGCATTGGGGTGAGGCTGGAGAAAGTAACTAACATCTGTATAGCAAAACAAACCAAAAACACCAAAATTTCGGGGAAAGAAGGCAACAAAAAGTGAAATCATTGACATATTGTAGGAGGGATGTTGTTAATTGGAAAGGGTGCAGAAGGGATTTGCCAGGATGTTGCTGAGACTGGAGGGTTTGGTTTATGGGGAGAGACTGGACAGGCTGGGACTTATTTCACTGGACGGTGGCAGAGGAGTTGGGGGGGTACCTTATAGAAGCTTGTAGAGACATGAGGGGCATAGATAAGGTGAATGACAAAAGTCTTTTCCCTAGGGTAGGGCAGTTCAAAACTGGACGGTGCCAGTTTAAGATGAGAAAAGAACATTTTAAAAGGGATCTGACAAGCAACCTTTTCACACAGAGGGTGGTGCATGTATGGCATGAGCTGCCAGAGGAAGTGGTGAAGGAAGGTACAGTTACAACATTTAATAGATATTTGGACAGGTATATGGATAGGAAAGGTTTCAAGGGTTCTGGGCCAAATGCAGGTAAATGGGGCTAGTTTAGTTTGGGAATCCTGGTTGGCATGGACGAGTTGGACCGAAGGGTCTGTTTCCAAATATATGACTCGATGGCTCCATGACAAAAGAAACTGGTCGATGTTGATTCAGATAGCACAAAAGGAGGCTATTCAGCCCATCAAGTGTGTTCCAATTCTTTGATGGACTACACAACTGGTCATAATTCTCCACTCTTTCCACATAGCCCTTATCTTTTTTTCTAACAACCATGTATAGAATTCCAGTTGGAATTGACTATTGAATCCATCTGCAGTGGTGAATTCTTGATGCATAAAAAAACCTTATAAAACCTTGTCTTTCTATTATTGTTTAAAAAAGAGACTTCTAATACATATCAAAACCCGCGGGCAGCATTTATGGATTTTCCAATTTACATATGACAGGTTCTTTGCGAGTGTAAAAACACAGAAAAATTACCACCACTGTCCTTGGTTAGAAGGACATCGACTGTGTGAATTCAGGAGAATCAAAGCTCCTTTCATGTTTTATTTATTAAATTACATTCAATCCTCCCTGCCAGTGGTGTAACAGCTATTAAAAACTAAAATAAAAGCAAACAACTGCAGATATGGGAAATCTGAAACAAACACAGAGAATCCTGTAGAAACTCAGCAGGTCCAGCATCATATAGAGTCATAGTCATAGAGATGTACAGTATGGAAACAGACCCTTCAGTCCTTGCCGACCAGATAGTCCAACCCAATCTAATCCCACCTGCCAGCACCTGGTCAATATCCCTCCAAACCCTTCCTATTCATATACCCATCCAGATGCCTTTAAAATGTTGCAATTGTACCATTTCCTCTGGCAGCACATTCCATACACGTACCACCCTCTGTGTGAAAAGGTTGCCCCCTAAGTCTCCTTAATATCTTTCCCCTCTCAACCTAAACCTATGCCCTCTAGTTCTGGACTCCCCGACCCCAGGGAAAAGACTTTGTCTATTTATCCGATCCAGGCCCCTCATAATTTTTTAAACCTCTATAAGGTCACCCCTCAGCCTCCGATGCTCCAGGGAAAACAGCCCCAGCCTGTTCAGCCTCTCCTTATAGTTCAAATACTCCAACCCTGGCAACATCTTTGTAAATCTGTGGAGAGAACTTGAGAACTAGGAGCAAGAATAGGCACTTCAGCCCCTGTGTCTGCACCACCTTTGTGTACAAACATGGTTCATCGCATCTTGGCTTCAACTCCGCTTTCCTACCCACTCTCCATGATCCTTCAAACCATCACTAATTAAATATCAAACTTTTCTTTAAATTTGTTTACTTTCCTGACTTGCGCCACACTCTGGGATAATGGTTTCCACAGATTCATGACCCTTTGAGACAAGTCATTCCTCCCAGTTCTGTTTTAAATCTGCCATCTTTTATCCTAAAACTATAGCCTCTTTCTAGATTGTCCCGCAAGATCTTACATCTACTTATATTGGTCAATTAGTTCTTCTCTCATTCTTCTAAACTCTAGCAAGTATAACATAAACTGTTCAGTCTCTCCGCATTAGACATGCCATTCATTTCAGGGATGGCTTTGAAGAAGACTCATACTGTAACACTGTGTTTCTCTCTCCACAGACACTGCCATCTTGCTGAGTTTCTCCAGCATTTTCTGCTTCTTTTATAAACTAGCATTTTGGATTACTAACCACAGGGAGTGATTTGTGTGTGAAATGAACTTCAAGAGGATGTGGTGGATGTGGGTACAGTTACAGCATTTAAAAGACATTTGGATTACTTCATGAACGGGAAAGGTTTGGAGGGATAAGGGCCAAGCGCAGGCAGGTGGGCATAGTTTCATTTGGGAACATGGTCAGCATGGACTGATTGGACCAAAGGGTCTGTTTCCATGCTGTATGACTCTATGACTTTATAATCCTAAAGATAATCCTTTGCAATCCTAGAACAAGGAAAAAGGAAGGGTGTTCTGGGGGCTTGAGACTTAGCTACCAGCCCTCTGCCCATTGCCCAGTGGAAAGAAGGAAGGAGTATTGTCAGCTAGACAGCAACTCAGATTAGTCTCTGAATGACAAGGTCCCACTCCAGAGTTTGAGCACCAATATCTAGATTGACGCAGCAGTGCAGTGTCACAGAGTCATAGTCATCTACCGCATAGAAAAAGGCTCTTCCGCCTATTGAGTGTGTACTGATCAAAAACAAGCATCTATCCTATTCTCTCCCACACTTGACCCACAGCCTTGTATGCTTTGGCATCACAAATGCACATGCTTCAATCTGATGAGACCTCTACCCAGCCTTACAGACAGACAGTTCCAGATTCCCACTATCCTGTGGATGAAAAGATATTTCCTCACATTCCTTCTGAACTTCCTGCCCTTTGTTGAAATTCTATGCCCCTGGTCATTGATCCCTCCACCAAGGGGAAACATTCCTTCTGTCCACTCTCGTAATTTTATACATCTCAATCATATCTCCCCTCAGTCGCCCCGATCCAAGAAGAGCAACTCCAGTATGCCCAATCTCCCTTCATTAATGATATTCTCCAGCCCAGGCAATATCCTGGTAAATCTCCCTCTGCATCCTCTCCAGTGCTTTCACATCCTCCTATAATGTGGATTCCAGAACTTTGCACAATACTCTAGCTGCGGCCTAACCAAAGTTTTATACAGTTCCAGCATTGCCTCCTTGCTCTATGCCTCAGCTAATAAAGGCAAGTATCCCATGTGCCATCTGAACTGCTTTATCCACTTCTCCCACTACCTTAGGCAACTGAGTGTATGTGCACCAAGGCCACTCTGATCCTCCCAGAGTCCTACTGTTCATCCCCTGTCTTGTTTGTCCAGCCCAATTGCATCACCTCACAGTTATCCAGATTGAATTAATTTATAGATTTAGTTTAGCTTCCATACACTGTGGAAGCAGGCCCTTCAGCCCAACCAGTCCACACCGACCCTCTGAAGAGCAACCCACCCAGACCCATTTCCCTCTGACTAATGCACCTAACACCATGGGCAATTTAGCATGGCCAATTCATGTTTGGATTGTGGGAGGAAACCTGAACACCCGGAGAAAACCCACACAGACACGGGGAGAATGTGCAAACTCCACACAGCCACCTGAGGCTGGAATCGAACATGGGACCCTGGTGCTGTGAGGCAGCAATGCTAACCACTGACCCACCGTGCTCAGCCCATCTATGCAGTCTATCTATATCCCCCTGTAATCTCAGGCTGTCCCACTCACTATTTATCACCCCACTAATTTTTGTATCATCTGTGAACTTACTGACCAAGCCTCCAATGTTCAAACCAAAATCATTTATATATACCACAAACAACAAGGGGCTTGACACTGCCCCCTGTGGAACCCCACTGAATACAGGATTCCAGTCACAAAAACACGTCTTCACCACCACCCTCTTCTTCCTGTCACTCAGCCAATTTTGGATCTGTTTAGCCAATTTCCCTGGTTCCTGTGGGCTCTTTCCTTCGCTATCAATCTCCCAAGTGGGAACTTAACAAAAGCCATGATTACGTCAAATGCAGTGTCCTAATCGCCACTTCTGATCACTTCTTCAAAAGCTTCAGTCAAGTTGGTCAGACATGACCTCCCCTTAATAAATCCATGTTGACCATTCTTAACTAATCCCTGCCTCTCCAAGTGCAGATGAATTCCATCGCTCAGAATTGCTTCCAATAGTTTCCCCACCATTGAGGTTAGACTGTAGTTTCACAATTTATGCCTTGCTCCCTTCTTGAATAAAGATATCACATTGACTCCAGTCTTCTGGCACCTCTCCTGTGGCAAGAGAGGAATTGAAAATAAATGCTGAGGGAGTGCTGCAGCATGGCAGGTGCTGTCTTCTGTATTAGATGTTGAACTGAAGCTGTATGAGTCTAAAGTAGGATCCCATGGCATCACTTTTGAAAAGGGTGGGGATTTTCTCCTTGTGGCCTTGCTAACATTCATTCCTCAGTTAATATCGTAAAAGCTATTATCTGGTCATTACCACACTGTTGATCATGGGACTTTGTTGTGCAAGTATTAACTTTCAAATTGTTTTGTTACAAAGAGCATTTACACAGGAGGTCAGTTAGCTCAGTTGGCTGAATTACGATGCAGAATGACACTGACAGATTTCTGCTCTGGCTGAGGTTCCCTTGAAGGATTCTCTTTCTTAGCCTCTCCCCTCACCTGAGATGTGGTGACCCTAGGTTAATGAGAAAGCAATACTCTGGTCTTTGGAGAAAATACTAACTTACTTTACACTTCAGAAGTACGGAATTGGCTGTGAGGTGAGTTCTTTAGTCATATAAAGCATTTTAAGAGAGAAGAAAATCTCATACTTTTTAAGTCAGATCAGATTGCAACCCAAGTTAATATGGGTGAGCTTGGAATAAAGACAGAATTGAATTGTACTGTGATGTCATTAATAACCCTCCAACAGAGTCAAGGTTTATTATTTTTCTAAATGTATTAATTCACAGAAAATGTATCCTGATAAGTAGTGCCTTGGGATCTTTTACATTAAATTCAGGGAGGGCAGGGTAGAAAGGTAACTCAAAGGCAATGGCAAACATGGTCAGAGGGAAAAAAGAGACAATTTTATCCATAGAGAAGAGAAAGGAATTGATCTTGAGCATCAGGTGACTGAGTTGTGAGAAAAGGCTGGTAAAATCTGAGAGATTTAACCATTAAAAAGGAAGGAAAGGAGAAAGGCATCACAAAGATGTGTGTTAGATGGCAATCAATACAACAGATGTTCAACACATGGAATGATTTTCAGATAGGGCTGTACAGGCAATATTTCATGAGCCATTTAAGAAACAGCTGGATTGAATGGTGGTAAGTATTTAGTGGTCATCGGTTGAATTAAACTCATTGTAAAAATGTAATTGTTCAAAGCAGTCAAGACTTCAACAACTTTCGATATCCAATAGTATTGTCTCACTGAAGACTGTTAGCTGTGAGATAACAGCAGGAATTGCTCTGAACCCCACTTAGTGGGTAAGTGATTTGTCTGCTTAACTTTATGGACTGGGGAAGGAAGGGTTTCAGAAACATTCTGGGTGGGAATCGAGAATGTCCTGGTTTCCCAGGGGCAAAGGCTGAGAAGGTTACAGGGTTGGGAAGGATGAAAAATAGAAACTTAGAACATAGGAGCAGGAGTAGGCCACTTGGCCTTCTAAGCCTGCTCTCCCATTCAAGGTGATTATGTTTGACAATTCAGCCCATCACCTGGTTTATACTCTTTCCCCACACTGTCTGTTCCCTATAATTGAAGCACCATGTCCAACTCCTTCTTGGACATTCAACATTTGACCTCAACCAACTTCTATGACAATGAGACGATGAAACCCAAGGAAGAGATTTGAATAAAGATTGAGTTTCTTTTTACATTTGGAGTTTGGAAATGCAATATGGATCAGTGATTGCAGATGATTGAAACTCATTGTGGGATAGGCTATGGGAGACTGGGTTCAGGGTGAGCGGAATTGTAAGGGTGGAGCTAGGAAACTGACCAGGAAAGCATTAAATTTGTCACATCAGGAGCTGACAAAAATACAGATGGTAGCTTTGACAACACCTATGCTGAGCTGCTGGCAGAGATGGATGCCATTATAGAGATGGAAGTAGATCATTAAAGGTCAAGGTGATTGAGGCATCATCGGTATACAAGTGTAATTTGAACCTGTGTCTTTAGATCATTGTAGTATTTGGAATGAGGTGGCCAGGTGGATCTCACTGAATATGTGATCCTTGATTAGGGCTGTTAACCTGGGCCAATCAGGGAGTCCTGGCTCACAGATATAAACATGAGTCTCTGTTAGAGCCCGGGTGTCCTTGGAGAAGGAGCACGCGGTGTCCACCAACACCCTGGAGTTGTTCAGGGAGAGGTGGGCGCCGCAGGGAGTGGAGTGTATTATTTCTCCCTCCAATTCTATTTTGATTTAGTCCCTACCCTCCCCTTCACTGTTTTGATCACACAGCACTGCCCTTTGATGTAAAGGGCAGTGTTTGTCACTGGCCACCCGGGTGTTTTCCTATCTTCCTGGTGGTGGAATTTGAATAAAGATTGGTGCACTTTGTGTCTTCCACTGTGTCTCACACCTGCACACACACACCATGGGTGCTGGGGGAAAAAATAAGCACTACCGCACTTAGGTGGTAGTGTGGGGGTTAAAATATAATAATAATAAAAAAAAACAGGAGTGGGAATTTGAATAAAGATAAAAAAGAAAGAAAATGAAAAAAAAATGGGGAAGCGGCTGTCCTAGAAAAAAAAATAAACATGAGTCTCTGTTAGAGCCCGGGTGTCCTTGGAGAAGGAGCACGCGGTGGCGACCAACACCCTGGAGTTGTTCAGGGAGAGGTGGGCGCCGCAGGGAGTGGAGTGCATCATTTCTCCCTCCAACTCTATTTTGATTTAGTCCCTACCCTCCCCTTCACTGTTTTGATCACACAGCACTGCCCTTTGATGTGAAGGGCAGTGTTTGTCACTGGCCACCCGGGTGTTTTCCTATCTTCCTGGTGGTGGAAATTGAATAAAGATTTGTGCACTTTGTGTCTTTCACTGTGTCTCACACCTGCACACACACACCATGGGTGCTGGGGAAAAAAATAAGCACTACCGCACTTAGGTGGTAGTGTAAGGGTTAAATTATAAGAGAAAAAAATATATAAACAGGAGTGGGAAAAAAAAAATAAACATGAGTCTCCCACACGGGTGTTTCCTTTCTTCCTGGTGTTGGAAACTGAATAAAAATTTGTGCACCTTGTGTCTCACACCTGCACACACACAACATGGGTGCTGGGGAAAAAATAAGCACTACCACAGTTAGGCGGTAGTGTGGGGGTTAAAAAACAATAAAAAACAAAAAAAGAGTGTCTGAGATCCTGAGAGAAAAAAAAAGAGTCTCCCACTCGGGTGTTTCCTTCTTCCTGGTGGTGGAAACTGAATAAAGATTCTTGCACCTTGTGTCTTTCACTGTGTCTCACACCTGCACACACACACAAAAAAAGAAAATAAATGGGCAGTCAGAGGCTCTGTTCACTCTGAGAGCTGGCTCTGAGAGAAAAAAAATTAACATGAGTCTAAAGGATTCTCCTCACTGGCTCTGAGCTGGCTGGTCAGAGTCCATGTACTGTGCACATGTAAATAAAGGGTGACTTGGTGATAGGATACTGTCCTCTGTGGAGTTGTTTCAATCATGTAACCAAAGTTATCAAAGGCAAAAAGATAGGACCAAAGATAGATCCTTTAAGGAGTCTTAAGCTAATAGTGAATGGTAGGAAGACAAGTCATTGCTTTAGATTCTGGCCTTTAGCCTATCCCCTTTAAATGCTCCAGCATAGACATCCATGCATCGGGCTGCAAAGGTCTTAAGCTCTGCAATTTCCACCCTGAGATCTCCAGATCAGGGACGTTTCATGGGGTCTGATTTCAAGAAATGAATGGGGAAAGGTTGAGTAGATAGGGCCTGCATTCAGGGGAGTCTAACTCATTTGAGTTTAGAAAGTTGAGAGGTATTCTTATTAAAATCTGTAAAATCCTGAGGGGGCTTAACAGATTGTGTGAAGATGTTTCCTCATGTCGTGGAATCTGGAAATATGGAGCACAGTTTTAAAGCAGGTTGTCTGCCTGGATGTGGGTTTGCTCGCTGAGTTGGGAGGTTCGTTTTCAAATGTTTTGTCACCATACTCGGTAACATCATCAGTGAGCCTCCAGATGAAACATTGGTCCGCTTTCTATTCATGTGTTTAGGTTTCCCTGGGTTGGTGGTGTTATTTCCTGTGGTGACATCATTTCCTCTGGTGGTGCCATTTCTTGCTTTTTCTCAGGGGGTGGTGAATCAGATCCAAATCAATGTGTTTGTTGATAGAGTTCTGGTTTGTAAATATGTATGCGTGTCTTTGATGGGCTTGTCCTAGGATGGATGTATTGTCCCAGTCGAAGTGGTGTCCTTCCTCATCAATATGTAAGGATACTAGTGAGAGTAGATCATGTCTTTTGTGGCTAGTTGGTGTTCATGTATCCTGGTGGCTAGTTTTCTGCCTGTTTGTCCAATGTCCAGAGAGCAGAGGAGGCTGGGCCATTGAGGCTGAGTTAGATGGATTTGTCATTAACAAAGAAATGAAGGGAGGGGGCAGAAACAACAGGCAAGGCAGGGCTACAATCATTTTAGCCTCCATCTTATTGAACAATGGAGCAAGCCTGTTAGGCTGGATGACCCACTGCATATCTTATTTATACAATGTCATGGCTGAGCTCTTTAACCAAGTTTTTATTTACCTGCCCTAGCTCATTACCTTATGGTGTTTCAGTGTCAAATTTTGTTTGCTAATGCCTTGGGATGGTTTACCAGGATAAAGGTGTTAAATAGATTCACATCAGGGTTGTTGAGGTTCTCTGAATACATATAGCACTCTTTAAATATTCATTGCCAACTTAGAATACAAAGACTGGTCTCCATCCAACCCCAATTCATATCTATTTTGTAGCTTGATTTAGCTAATTTAATGCAACAGCATATTACTAAATTAACACTCAAAGAATATGCATACTTCCACAGTTATGGAGTTTAAGTTCACAATTATTAAATGAATCAACAGCCTTTTTAAAGTTATTATTCTTTCACTAACAGAATAATCAAAAGATCATCATTACATAAATATTTGGATAAGTTTGTTCCTTCTTGGGTGTCTCAGGTTGGGATGCTTTTCAATTGCTCTCTGACCCTTTATATTTTGCATTCCATTGTGTACATAATTTGTATTTCCCTTACATAATCCAAAGAGGTTAAACAAAGACAAATGGAGTCATGTTTAACTGTCTGCATTATCTTTTCAATTCAAATTCTTTTGTGATAAAGTAATGATTTATGT
This sequence comes from Chiloscyllium plagiosum, assembly GCF_037043375.1. Classification (NCBI taxonomy): domain Eukaryota; kingdom Metazoa; phylum Chordata; class Chondrichthyes; order Orectolobiformes; family Hemiscylliidae; genus Chiloscyllium; species Chiloscyllium plagiosum. The sequence continues at coordinate 7,594,801 of NW_028270168.1, forward strand.
GAGAAAGTGGTAGCAGAATGTGATGATCAGATGGTAGCAGTTTGGAATATGTATCCATGACACATGGTTGCACAGACCCACCTCGCATCTGTGAGGCACCCATAGCTTTGTTTTGATTGTATGGAATTTGAAACTAGTGTGAATCCAAAGGGTAAGCTATATGCCTGAGATATATATGTATATTTCCAGCATTGTCTGTGAATGAGAAATACTGGAACAGACTTGGGGTCCAACAAGTCAATCAACCCGTTAGGCATGGCCTGGATTTAAGAGCTACAAATTACCTCATACCTGCCAGTTATTAATTTAGTGGCCTCAGAACAATATGCTTTTTGTCATTAATAACTATTCATAAGACTGTCGATGGGCATACGTATTTACAAAGCAGAGAAGTACATTGCTAACCCAAGAAGTTAAATAATTAGCTTCAAATCCCATTTGCTCAGATTGGTTTTAAAGTAGTCAGCATGCCTGACCCAAATACTGAAATCACTCATTTTCTATGTGAAAGTGATTTCACACTGAAGCGATTCAGAATTGATGAAACATTATTTGTAAAATAAAACCCACACACACACACACACACACACAAACACACACACACACACACACACACACACACACATCCAAGTGTTAAATGCAAATGCTGGAAACATGTTTGCTTTTCCAAAAATAAAGAGTTGAAAAGTTAAACAGTGGAAGGCTAAAACAATAGCTGCTTTGTTCACCATTGGCGTGAATTGGAAACAGAGCCCAGAGAGGGTCTTCTGATCTTGGTGACATCATTGGCAGGCAACAGGGCCGCTCGTTGTGGGAATTACAGGCACAGAAAATCACTGAGTGTATGCCAAAGCAAACGCAATTTCACTAAATGGATGAGATGGGTTTACCGTGAGTGAATCCTTTTGAAACATTAAATTATCTGCACATCTGATACAGTGAGAAAGTTGTTGAATTTGTTCTAAGAAAGGAAATCTTGTCTAATTCACTTTTCCATGACCCTTGTTGCTTTGGTATTATTACATCTGTGTTGCTACTCAGAATCTAAATTAAAAGTTCAGGTGTTGGTTCAGAGGTCCACTGAATATATGCATAATGTGGTGCTGTGCTCAGCATTATCAACTAGAAGATCCCAGATTATAACAGAAACAAACAAAAATAGAAATTGCTGGAGAAACTCAACAGTTCTGGCAGCATCGATGGAGAGAAAACACGGTTAACGTTTTGAGACTTCAGAACTGTTCTAAATAATGGTCACTGGATTTGAAATATTAACTCTGTTTTCTCTCCATCGATGCTATTAGACCTGCTAAGTTTATCCAGCAATTTCTGTTTTTGTTTGTTTCAGATCTCCAGCATCCACAGTTCTTTGTTTTATATTATTACCCAGGTTATATCTGTCATGGTGGCAGTAACAGTCTAATAATCAATCACTTGTCAGGAATTGGTTAACTCTGCAGAATAGTTTATTTGACACAGTAAAACATGTTGCAAGCTATGAAACAGACATTGTTTTTGCATGTGCAGCTTGCAAATACATTGTAGGTTAACAGCCAGGCAGAGTTACAACACTGTACACACATTATACATGGACTCCTTGACGATGAGCACTGTTAAAGGCAAGATACACAAATAACACTATCCTTTATCTGTGCTAAATCAGCTGCTTTTAGGCTGAATAGTAAATGGATCATCCTCAACCAAGTCATCAACCCCAGAACAGAAAGGTTAAAACATCATTCCTCCCCATTGAAACAGACAAGTCTGTGGATTTTGGGCAAATACAGCTGCAAAAGAGAGGCCTTTTATTGTTAAACAGTCAATTGATGACAAGGATCTTTTCGCAAGAATGACAAGGTGCCAAGCCATAAGGTAACTATATACCTTAACCATTAAGGAAATAACACCATTGGGTGTAACAGAGATTAAAAGAGAAGAAAATTAAAACAAACAAAGCTCACATTTTCAATGGTGTCCTTGGAAAGACATTAGGTTTCGATTTTAAATTTACTTTAACTGAATAATCACTCCCAAAACAATTAGTAACAATTGTCATATCTTCTCTAGTTAAAATTATAATAAAAGGGTATGAAATGATGGATCCTATATACATGGGTGAAATGTTAAAGCTAATGAAATAATGAATAATGATCCTTTTTAATCCATTCTGTTGCTCAACGGTGAAAAGAATAGGAACATGACTCAGGACTTGGTGATTTGGAGACCGAACACAATTGAACTGGGTTGCAAGACCATTAAAATGCAATCCCTTATTCACAGCCTAGATGGCTATTATACCAGAACTGTTCAGAATACAGGCATTGTCTCAAAAGCCCATGGTTTTGTTCGTAGTACTTCTGCCTCTAAGTCAAAAGGTTGTGATTTTGATCCCACATCAGAGACTTGGGCACGAAGTCTTGGCTGCTACATCAGGGCAGATAAATGTTGCACAGTCTTTTGGCATAACATCAGACAAAGGCTGTTTGCTTCCCTCCCAGGAAGGATGGCTAACCATCCACAAGGCACAAGTCAGGAGTGAAATGAAATACTCTCTGCTTGGCAGCTCCCACAACAAGAAGTTTGACGACATCCAGGACAAAACGGTACACTTCATTGACACCACATCCGCAAACATTCACTCCCTCCAACTTCAACACTCAGCGGCGGCATGATTACCATCTACAAGATGCACTGCAAAAATTTATCAATATTTATAAATTCACAAAGGACAAGGGCAATAGATACATGAGGATTGACTGTTCCTCTGCCACAGATTCTCCTGACTTGGAAATATATCATCGTTTCTTCAGTGTCACGGGATCAAAAGCTTGCATTTCTCTCTCTAACAGCACTGAGCATTCCTGCATCAAATGAACTGAAATGGGTCAAGGTAGCTCAACACCAACATCTCAAGAGTAACTAGGGATGGGCAATAAATACTGGCCAGCCAGCAATGGCCATATCTCCCGAATGAAGATAAAAAAAGTATGCAAAACATCTTAGTGCATTATCTTAAAACAAGCAGGGAAGTTCTCCCCAGTAACCTGGCCAATATTTATCCCTTAGTGATTATCTCATCATTATCACATTGTTGTATGAAAATTGGCTGCTGCGTTTTCTGCATTGTAACAGTCACTACTCTTCAAAAATCCTTAATTGGCTGCAAAGTGCATTGAGACATCTTGATGTTGTAAATACGTGATGTAAATGCAAATGTTTCACTTCACAAAGTGGTGTTCAGTATTATTACCATGTGGATACAGCTCCAATGTAACTGGATAAAAATCCATATTTTGTGCTCTATGTTCAGGACAACCTACATGATGCAATCATGTGGTTACTTATAATACATTATGTTCTCCGTTGTTGTTCTCTGTAAGTTAAATATTTGTTATCAGAGGCATCATAACCATTCTAGACTAACGTGTCCTTGTATATGCATTTGCACAAAAGACAGGTACCATCCATGTCTGGTTCTGGGCACACATGTGCGAAATGTAGTTGGAAACAGATTCTTCTCACAACAAGATAAATGACTCCAGGTTGTTTATACATTGATACAAGCTGTGCATAAGTTTCCTCCTATTTTTCAAAAACATTTACTTACTTATGATAAATTTCTAACTCAGCACATCCAATTGAATAAATCCCTGTTGAATGTTGAACCTCCTTTGCTCTTAGACTGTGATTTGTATTTTTTAAACATTTGTCCATGGGATACGTGGATTACTAACAAGGCCAGCATTTATTGCCTCTCCTTAACTACCCAGAAAAAGTGGAGGTGAGCTATCTTCTTGAACTGCTGCAGTCCATTGATGCATGTACATCCTGAGTTTCAGGACTTTCATCCAGTGACCATAATGAATCAATGATATGTTTCCCAAGTTCGGATGGTGTAAAACATAACAGGGAACTTGCAAGCAGTGGTGTTCCCCTGTAAATGCTGCCCTTGACCTTCTAGATTGTAGAGGTCCCAGGATTATAAATACTGTTGTAGAAGCTATGGTGAGTCGATTTTATGTTGGTTTGAACATTGGTTGTTAGATTTGCCTTCAAAAGTATGCTTTGCACATTTAAAAGTAATTAAAACTGAAAATGAAGTGTTTGGAGATGTTTTCAATAACTGATGAACAACTATATCAATGCATTTTTCTTTCCTCGTGATATGATTGCTTGTAAAACTCTACAGCAATAAATTCATGATGCCCTGCCAACTGCAATATCAGCAGAAGAGTGAACAGCACAAGTAGAAAGGGCTTCACTCCAACAAGATGTCATTTCCTCAGAGATGTACATAATTTCCTCAGGGATGTGTGTTTTCTAATTAAATAACTAAATATGGGCGGCACGGTGGCACAGTGGTTAGCACTGCTGCCTCACAGCGCCAGAGACCCGGGTTCAATTCCCGCCTCAGGCGACTGACTGTGTGGAGTTTGCACATTCTCCCCGTGTCTGCGTGGGTTTCCTCCGGGTGCTCCGGTTTTCTCCCACAGTCCGAAGATGTGCAAGTCAGGTGAATTGGCCATGCTAAATTGCCCGTAGTGTTAGGTGAAGGGTTAAATGCAGGGGAATGGGTCTGGGTGGGTTGCGCTTCGGCGGGGCGGTGTGGACTTGTTGGGCCGAAGGGCCTGTTTCCACATTGTAAGTAATCTAATCTAATCTAATCTAATAACTCTGAAATGTATCAGTCATGTTTTGCAGACTGCAATGAAATTTTGTTCATAAACATTTTAGAAAGATTTTAAAGTTTGTGTGTCTGACTGATTTCTCAAAAACTAAAGCAAGTAAACGTGGTAAAATATGACTAGGAATAACAGCAAAATTATCAGGAGAGGATTGCCTTCTTCTGTCCATTACCTGAACCAATGTGCATTTAAAATGGAAGCATTGCTATTAAAACAGCAGAAACCTGAAGGTCATAAAATATAAGAGGATTCATCAGTTCAGTGACATGTGAAAAGGAGGGAGACAAGCTAGCATGGGATAAGCTTTGTACAATTCTTTCCTCCTACTTTTGGTGCTGGTTATAGAGTCATAGGGTCATAGAGATGTACAGCATGGATACAAACCTTTCAGTCCAACTCATCCATGCCAACCTGATATCTTAAATTAATTTAATCCCATTTGCAAACATTTGGCCCATATTTCTCAAAACCCTTCCTATTCATAAACCCATCCAGATACCTTTTAAATATAATAAACGTACCAACCTCCTCCACATGCTCTGGCAACTCGTTTCATACACACACCACCATCTGTGTGATAAAGTTGTTCCTTAGGTCCCTTTCAAATCTTCCCCCTCTCACCTTAAACCTATGCCCTCTAGTTTTGGACTCCCCTATCCTGGGGAAAAGAATTTGGCTATTCACCCTATCCATGCCCCTTGTGATTTTATAAACCTCTATAGGATCACTCCACAGCCTCTGACTGTCCAGAGAAAACAGCCCCAGCCTATTCAGCCTCTCCCTCTAGCTCAAACCCTCCAACCCCGGCGACAATCTTATGAATCTTTTCTGCACCATTTCAAGATTCATAACATCCTTCCTATGGCATATCTGGAAATTCCAAATGGTGGTGCCTAGTGGGAGTGAGGTGAGAATAAAACAACTAAATGATCTCCTCCTTTACCTCCATGGCCTCACTCCTCCCTGTCTCTGTAATCTCCTCCAGCTATACAACTCTCTGAGGAAGCTGCACTCTTGCAATGAGAGCTGCTTCATCAACAGCCTGGGATCCCAACTCTGGAACTCTCTCCCTGAATCTCTCTGGGTCTCTCTACTCCTTTGAAATGCCCCGTAATTGATCACTGAGAAGCTTTTGGTTATCATCCCCAATATCCACTTAGATTGCCCAATGCAAAATGTTTTTTGATAATATTCCTGTCAAGTACCTCAGGATATTGTTACCAGGTGCTACATGAGCCTATTGTTGTTGTGTGCAAAAGTCTCCAGGACAACCTTGTTACTATCATTGATTGTAATTCACTTTCATTCCACACTTGGCTTTCTCCAGGAAGAAGCTATCCCTTACTGACAAGACAATGCACAATGGAAAGTCAGCAACCTGTGCTGCCTGACCCACTGAGTATTTCCAGAATTTTTTGTTTTCATTATATTGCAATGGGTTCTGTTCTGTAGTCAATTTGTTGGCAAGTTTATACTCAATGGAGTTTGGAAAGATGGGAAGGATCTAGATTAGATTAAATTAGATTAGATTACTTACAGTGTGGAAACAGGCCCTTCGGCCCAACAAGTCCACACCGACCCTCCGAAGAGCAACCGACCCAGACCATTCCCCTACATTTACCCCTTCACCTAACACTATGGGCAATTTAGCATGGCCAATTCATCTAACCTGCACATTTTTGAACTGTGGGAGGAAACTGGAGCAGCCAGAGGAAACCGACACAGACACGGGAGGATGTACAAACTCCACACAGACAGTTGCCTGAGGCGGGAACTATCTAACTGAAACATCTAGAATACTGAATAGCCTGGACAGAGTGGATGTCAGGAAAATGTTTCCATTGGTAGGAGAGACTAGGACCTGAGGGCATAGCCTTAAAGTAAAGGGAAAACCTTTTAGAACAGAGGTAAGGAGAAACTTCCTCAGCCAGAGAATGGTGAATCTATGGAATTCATTACCACAGAAGGCTGTGGAGGCCAGGTCATTGAGTATATGTAAGACTGAGACAGATAGGTTCTTGAGTATCAAGGGGATCAAGAGTTACAAGGAGAAAGCGGGAGAATGGGGTTGAGAAACTTATCAGCCATGACTGAATGGCAGAACAGACACGATGGGCTGAATGGCCTAATTTCTGCTCCTATGTCTAATGGTCTTATGGTTTAAGTCAATACACAATGCTGGAGAATGGAAAGCAGCTGTTTGTAAGTACAAATCTTCTTAAGTCAGACATTCCTAAATCGGGGATGCCCTGTAACTAATTCCAGACCTTGACAGCTCAATTTTACAGCTAATCAAGGAAAGTAGATCCTCAGACATTCCTGAGCACATTCTGTGGAGACAAGGTAGTCGTAGGAACAGAATTAGACCTTTCAGTCCAATGAATCTGCTCTGCTGTTCAATGGCTGATCTGATCATTCTCAATTCCACTGTCCTGCCCTTTCCCACAACCCCGGTTCTGTTACTGATTAAAGATCTGTCCACCTCAGCCTTGAATATACTTAATGACCCAAGATCTACCACACTCTGTGGTAAAGAATGCAGCAAATACACAAGCAAGTCCTCCTCAGGTCTGTCTTAAATGGGCTACACCTTATTCTGAGATAATGCTATCTGGCCCTAGTCTCTTCCACAAGGGAAAACAACCATTCTGCATGTACATTGTTAGACCTTTGGATCAACAGACTGGAGTTGCGACGTCTGCCCATTGAGGAAAGCAAGTCCTGTCTCCAAGAGCTGCTATCCATCCAACGTCCAATCAGGAGTGCTGGTCTCTACCAGCACACAACTCGGGCTGGAAGAGGTAAACTACACTGGCTCTGCACTAAGCAATTGATGGATGACCCCATGAGGAAGTAAGTGACAGGGGAAAGCGAACCTCGGGAGGGGGGTTGAAGCAGAATTCTAGGGAGCCTGTTAATGAAAAGCCGCTCTACCCTGTCCGAGCTGATGCAGAGCATCTGTCTGGCTGAGGAATTGGAGTGGGCTTCCCCCAAAACCAATTACCTCCCAGTGAAGGCAAGATAAGCCCTTAAAAAGGCATTCATTGGCAGGCAGGTTTGCCAATGCAGTCCCACTGTTGGTAACACAGCAGTGGGCACAGGGCAACTCATCAAACGATGGGCAAGGTGCCCACTTGATTTTACATGTTTAAGTTTAAGGATCTGGGGTAAACCAGTTTGGACTGGCATCATGTTGGCTCAGTGGTTAGCACTGCTGCTTCACACCACCAGGCACCTCAGATCCATTCCACCTCGAGTTAGTACATTTTCTCCATCTCTCTGTGGGTTTCCTCTGAGCGTTCCAGTTTCCTCCCACAGTCCAAAGACAAGCAGGTTAAGTGGTCGTGGCCATGGGAAATTGCCCCATAGTGTCCAAGGAGTTGCAGGCTAGGTGGATTAACCATGGGAAAGTGCAGGCGAGGTCTAGGTTGGATGCTCATCAGAGAGTCAGTGTGGACTCAGTGGGCCAAATGGCCTACTCCTACTTGCTAAGTTTCAGTTGAGAATCTAGAATCCCTACAATGTGGAAACAGGCCCTTCGGCCCAACAAATCCACGGCAACCCTCCAAAGAGTAACCCATCCAGACCCACTCTCCCTACATTTATCTCTGACTAATGCATCTAACCTACACATACCTGAACACTATGGGCAATTTAGTACAGCCACTTCACCAAACCTGCACATATCTGGACTGTGGGAGGAAACTGGAGCACCCAGAGGAAGCTCACGCAGACACGGGGAGAATGTGCAAACTCCACAAAGAAAGACAGACAGACCCCTGGGACCTTGGTGCTGTGAGGCAGCAGTGCTAACCACTGAGTCACCGTGCCGCCCTGGTTCTGGCACAAACAAACCCGTTTCAGATTCTTTCTCTCATCTTCCTGCCAAAAGAGAAACTGACTACACCAGATCCTCTCTTGTTCACCTTTTTATTCATTGCAAAAACCACAAAAAAAGGTGTTTAAAAAATAGATTTTATGAAAGTCCATGTCAAAAACCCTGCAGCTTGAGGGGGAAATCCTGAATGGGTATTTAACTTGGCTTTAAAGAGAAGAATATAAAAGAAACACCCCAAAACTTATTCAATGGAATTTCCATATTGAAACAACCCTCTCCCTCCGAATCTGTGTGATTGGTTGCATAGAACCCAGTAACATTTAAGCATACCTAATTTTTAACTAGTTCACGAATAAAAGCTATAATTCTTTCTTACATCTATGTTATTTATGTGAAACTATTTTCTTGTTTTAACTAATTCTACGAATTGCAAATGGCATCACATGAAAACTCGTTGTTCATTGTTTAGTCATCAGTTTTGAGTGGAGAGGGGGGACATAGGAGAGAAACTTGTTGATTACTGATAAGCTAGTCATTAATTAGCTTTTGACAAAGTAGAGATATTTACATATACCCAGTGAGCAGAAATACTAATGATTCACCAACTGAATTAAAGGAAAGGTTTGTAGTTAAAAGCACCCTTCACGATCTCAGGTCCCTAAGTGTTTTCCTAAGTGTATAGCTGTTGAAATCGAATCAGAGTTTTTGTTTGAAACAGTCCTTAATTACTAGATTTCAAATGCAGACACTAAATTTTAATATTACATTCAGATATTCCAAAGTTAAGTGGATAATCTTTCCTTGATCTTCCATGTTTTCAAGTCCACTCATGACCTCATGCCTCCCTGTTTCTGTAATATCTAGCCTTTCTAAAAATTCTGTGCTCAACTAAATCTGACCTCTTCAAAATTACTGCAACACAGTGGCTCAGTGGTTCACACTGCTGTCCCAAAGCCCCAGGACTTGGTTCAATTTAGGCCTCAGGCAACTGTCTGTGTGGAGTTTGCACATTCTCCTGTGTCTGTGTGCATTTCCTCCCACAACCCAAAGATGTGCAGGTTAGGTGGATTGGCCATGCTAAATTGCTAGTAGTGTGTAGGCTAAGTAAGTTAGCCACAGGAAATGTAGGCTTATGGGGTGGGTCTCTGTGGGATGTTCTTCAGAGGGTCAGTGTGGACTCAATGGGCCAAATGGCCTGTTTCCACATGGTAGGCATTCTATGACTCCATAACATTAAAGTCAACAAATGATTTTAAATTGTTTAATCATTGATGACAATGGCTTCAGCTGCCCTAAGTCCTCAAGTTCTTCAAACTTTCTGTCAATGCTTCTCCATCCCTTGAACTCTCTTTCCTGCTTCCTGGTCGTCCACCAATCCATCAAGATCCTGGTCATCTGCCCCAAGTACCATTTGGTGTAGCTGGGTGTTGGAGTTTACTTTATAATGCTCTTCTAAAGTGCTGAGAGATATTCTGTTATGTTACAAATGTGATATAAATTTAAGCTGAGGGGCTCATCTCATGTCATAGTGGCATCCCCAACTCTGAGCCAGGAAGCCTGGGTTCAAATCCCAACTGCACCAGAGGCGTGTCATATCATATCTGAACAGACTGATTAGAGATATCCAGAACTTTAATCTGTTGTTATAGTATTTTCATTTTCCACTAATATATAACTGCTCATCATTTAAATACAGTAATTGGGATTTCCACTTCGGTACTTACCAGTGTGTGTCTTTCCAATGTTAAAGACAAGTGGAGGTGGGAGTTTCAGGGAGGGGGGTGCGTGCAGGGAATGATGAGTCCATCAACACAGAAGCAGGAACCCCTGGTTGGTGATGTGTGTGAAGCTATGGAAAACCTACATTCATATAGTGCCTTTTATGACTGCTGAACATTTCTAAGCACTTAATTAAATACTTTTTGAAGAGTAGTCGCTGTCATGAGGTAGAGGACACTGGCTACCCTCCAATACTTTGTCAATGGAAACACAGAATAGATGCTTGCCTAGAGACAGTCAGGTAAACAAAATTCTACCTGGAACTGACCACAGTATATTCGGCCAACTCAGCATATTGACCCTGGGATCTTCCTGTTTGGTATTTTTCACATTGGGTCCACACTTCCCATCTGGGAGCTGCTGACAGAAAACCAGATGATCACATTTCAAAAGTAATCAATTTTTCGGTATCAAACAATTCAATTGAATCCAATCGCAGTGATTCTATGCCAACAGGTCTAAATATGGTTAGACATAGAGTTACAGAGTCATATAGCACGGAAACCGACTCCTTGGTCCAACTCATCCATGACGGCCAGACATCCCAATCTGACCTAGACCCATATCCCTCTAAACTCTTCCTATTTATGTTTTCATCCAGATGCCTTTTAAATGTTGTAATTATACCCACCTCCACTACCTCCTCTGACAGATCATTCAATACATGTAATCCAGTGTGTTTGCTGGATTTGTATATGTGGTGGTTAACTGTAAATGCTGCAAAAGCACGCTCAAATTCTCTGATATAACCCAAGGTGTTTCCTGTTGTTCAAAGTAAGAAAGGCTGCCACTACATTGTGTGTTACAGATATTTTTAATCAATCTGTTCAGACAAGTGGTGACACACATCTGAGAAAGATGGAGCCTGAATCCAGGTCCCCAAGCTCAGGGACACTGTCACTATGCCACAACAATCCCTATTGAATTTTATATCCACTTGGCTTTCGCTATCCAGAAGGCCCTTTGGACCTATGCTTTAATTTAAACTCTTTTGTGTTTGCACACTTGCCACTTAACTGTTTAAATTCAGTGAGCTGAGTCTTGATCAGTGAACAACACTCAGGGGTATAAAGTCATCATAGTCTGACCAGACTATCAGGCTGCTCTCATTAGGGACAGAGAGAGAGAGACAATGGATGGTGGTTAAACCTGACAAGGTCTCAGGCAAAGGGAGAGGTTGAGAAGCAAAGTCCTTCATAGCGAGTTTTGAGAAGATTTGTAGCTCAGGTTGAGGTTCTGGATGTCGGTTTGCTAGCTGAGCTAGGAGGTTCATTTCCAGATGTTTCATTACCGTACTAGGTAACATCTTCAGTGGGCCTCAAGTGAAGCAGTACATGATTTCTGCTTTCTATTTATATGTTTGGGTTTCTTTGGGTTGGTGATGTTATTTCCTGTGGCGACATCATTTCCTGTGGTGACTTCATAGCGACATCAGCCATTGCAGGAAGTGAACCCACACTGCACTGTAAATCTAAGGAAGGATGTGCTGCCCTTGGAGGGGGTCCAGAGGAAATTTACAAGAATGATGGGGTGGCACGGTGGTTCAGTGGTTAGCGCTGTTGCCTCACCAGGGACCCAGGTTCGATTCCAGCCTCGGGCAACTGTCTGTGTTGAGGTTGCACATTCTCCCCGTGTCTGCATTGGTTTCCTCCAGGTGCTCTGGTTTCCTCCCACTGTCCAAAGATGTGCAGGTCAGGTGAATTGGCAGTGCTAAATTGCCCATAGTGTAAGGTGCATCAGTCAGAGGGAAATGGGTCTGGATAGGTTACTCTTCAGAGGGTCAGTGTGGGCTTGTTGGGCCAAAGGACCTGTTTTTACACTGTAGGGAATCTACTCTAATCCTGAGGATGAAGGGCTTTCATATGAGGAGTGGTTGATGACTCGGGATCTGTATTCGATGGAGTTTAAAAGGATGAGGAGGGTTTAATTGAAACTTACAGAATACTGAGAAGCCTGGATAGAGGGGACGCAAAGAAGGAGAGAAATAGGAAAGACCAGGACCTGAGGACACAGAATCAGAGTGAAGGGACAATCCTTTAGAACTGAGAGGCGGAAGAATTTCTTCAGCCAGATGGTGGTTAATCTGTAGGACTCATTGCTGCAGAGAGCTGTGGAGTCCAAGTCATTGAGTTTACTTAAGACAGAGATACATAAGTTCTTGATTGGTAAGGGTGTTCAAGGGTTATAGGGAGGAGGCAGGAAAATGGAGTTGTGAAACATTTCAGCCATGATCAAATGGTGTAGCAGTCTCAATGGGTTGAATGGCCTAAACCTGCTCCTATATCTTACGGTCTCAAGGACAGGCAGTCTGACACATATTATGGGTGATCAAATTTGAGGGCTGTCATCAGACAGATTTTCCTTAACACAAAAACTTGTGGCACCTTTCAGTCTCAAAGCAGCTCCTTTACTGTCTCAAAAGACAGCATTGTCTTGTATCGCTAAAATTTGATTGTCCGGTATTTCTGATATTGAGCAGTGCATCTGCTTGTTCAAATTGCTGGCCAAATGAAAGAAAAATACATGATCCCTCCCAGAATCTATACATGATCCATGTTCAAAACCCTTCACTTTTCAGCTTGTACGTGTGTTTTGTTCTCAATATCTTTGAGTTAGCAGTAGGTGTTCAAATAAATCCAAGTGATGCAAAGAGTTCATGAATAATTAAGTTATGCCAAAGCTATTCCAAGAGAAGCTTCTGGAGAATAATTGCTCCAGAAACAAACTATTGTCATCCAAACAGCTGAGATTTTCCAGAGGAAGTATGGTATATAGGTACAATTACAATGTTGAAAAGACATTTAGATAAGTACATGAGAGGAAAGGTCTGGAGGAATATGGGTCAAATGCAGACGAGTGGGACTAGTTTAGTTTGGGATTAAGGTTGGCATGGACTGGTTGGACCGAAGCGTCTGTCTCTGCGCTGTATAACTCTAAAAGATTTCATTGGGCTTCCCACGCTCAAGAAGAAGAATCCATTGAGATTATCTGTATCCAACAAGAGAACTGCTTCATGCTGTCAATTGCAAGGAAATCCGTGACTGTACATGTGTCATTAAAATGTCTTCCAATCCTATTCTCTGAAGAATCTTTACCTGACAGAAATCAGCAAAGTTTGCAAACAGAAATAAATACTGGCAACAGCCTAAGCGGTACATGACACTCAACCGCATTAAAAAATCTGTAACTGAAGTCATTCAGATAGCAAAGCCATCTGCAGAACAAATATTGATAGTATGATGTAATTCCAGCTGTTCGTACGTAGGACAAGTCAGATCTCAGAATTAAATCTGCTTTAGAGATTGTTTTTGTTTAGTAAGTTAATGTGGTAGTCACTGAGGCATATTCACATAGCATACAGGTATCCACATAGCGTACAGGTATCCACATAGCGTACAGGTATCCACATAGCGTACAGTTATCCATATAGCATACAGGTATCCACATAGCGTACAGGTATCCACATAGCGTACGGGTATCCACATAGCATACAGGAATCCACATAGCGTACAGGTATCCACATAGCGTATGGGTATCCACATAGCGTACAGGTATCCACATAGCGTACAGGTATCCACATAGCACACAGGTATCCACATAGCGTACAGGTATCCACATAGCGTACAGGTATCCACATAGCGTACAGGTATCCACATAGCACACAGGTATCCACATAGCGTACAGGTATCCACATAGTGTACAGGTATCCACATAGCGTACAGGTATCCACATAGCATACAGGTATCCACATAGCACACAGGTATCCACATAGCGTACGGGTATCCACATAGCATACAGGTATCCACATAGCGTACAGGTACCCACATAGCGTACAGGTATCCACACAGCATACAGGTATCCACATAGCGTATGGGTATCCACATAGCGTACAGGTATCCACATAGCGTACAGGTATCCACATAGCATACAGGTATCCACATAGCGTACGGGTATCTACATAGCGTATGGGTATCCACATAGCATACAGGTATCCACATAGCGTACGGGTATCTACATAGCGTATGGGTATCCACATAGCGTACAGGTATCCACATAGCGTACAGGTATCCACATAGCATACAGGTATCCACATAGCGTACGGGTATCTACATAGCGTATGGGTATCCACATAGCATACAGGTATCCACATAGCGTACAGGTATCCACATAGCGTACGGGTATCCACATAGCACAAAGGTATCCACATAGCGTACAGGTATCCACATAGCGTACGGGTATCCACATAGCGTATGGGTATCCACATAGCACAAAGGTATCCACATAGCGTACAGGTATCCACATAGCGTATGGGTATCCACATAGCGTACGGGTATCCACATAGCGTACGGGTATCCACATAGCACACAGGTATCCACATAGCGTACAGGTATCCACATAGCGTACGGGTATCCACATAGCATACAGGTATCCACATAGCATACAGGTATCCACATAGCATATGGGTATCCACATAGCATATGGGTATCCACATAGCACACAGGTATCCACATAACGTACAGGTATCCACATAGCATACAGGTATCCACATAGCGTATGGCTATCCACATAGCACACAGGTATCCACATAGCGTACGGCTATCCACATAGCATACAGGTATCCACATAGTGTACGGGTATCCACATAGCATAGAGGTATCCACATAGCATATGGGTATTCACATAGCATACAGGTATCCACATAGCATATGGGTATCCACATAGCATATGGCTATCCACATAGCACACAGGTATCCACATAGCGTACAGGTATCCACATAGCGTACAGGTATCCACATAGCATACGGGTATCTACATAGCGTACAGGTATCCACATAGCGTACAGGTATCCACATAGCGTACAGCTATCCACATAGCGTACGGGTATCCACACAGCGTACAGGTATCCACATAGCGTACGGCTATCCACATAGCGTACGGGTATCCACATAGCGTACGGCTATCCACATAGCGTACGGGTATCCACATAGCGTACAGGTCTCCACATAGCGTACGGCTATCCACATAGCCTACAGGTATCCACATAGCGTACAGGTATCCACATAGCGTACAGGTATCCACACAGCGTACAGGTATCCACATAGCGTACGGCTATCCACATAGCGTACGGGTATCCACATAGCGTACGGCTATCCACATAGCCTACAGGTATCCACATAGCGTACAGGTATCCACATAGCGTACAGGTATCCACATAGCGTACAGGTATCCACATAGCATACGGGTATCTACATAGCGTACAGGTATCCACATAGCGTACAGGTATCCACATAGCGTACAGCTATCCACATAGCGTACGGGTATCCACACAGCGTACAGGTATCCACATAGCGTACGGCTATCCA
Organism: Chiloscyllium plagiosum; assembly: GCF_037043375.1. Lineage (NCBI taxonomy): Eukaryota > Metazoa > Chordata > Chondrichthyes > Orectolobiformes > Hemiscylliidae > Chiloscyllium > Chiloscyllium plagiosum. Next base: position 7,610,466 of record NW_028270168.1, read on the forward strand.
CATAGCGTACGGGTATCCACATAGCGTACGGCTATCCACATAGCGTACGGGTATCCACATAGCGTACAGGTCTCCACATAGCGTACGGCTATCCACATAGCCTACAGGTATCCACATAGCGTACAGGTATCCACATAGCGTACAGGTATCCACACAGCGTACAGGTATCCACATAGCGTACGGCTATCCACATAGCGTACGGGTATCCACATAGCGTACGGCTATCCACATAGCCTACAGGTATCCACATAGCGTACAGGTATCCACATAGCGTACGGCTATCCACATAGCGTACGGCTATCCACATAGCCTACAGGTATCCACATAGCACACAGGTATCCACATAGCGTACAGATATCCACATAGCGTACAGGTATCCACATAGCGTACAGGTATCCACATAGCGTACAGGTATCCACATAGCGTACGGCTATCCACATAGCGTATGGCTATCCACATAGCGTACAGGTATCCACATAGCGTACAGGTATCCACATAGCATACAGGTATCCACATAGTGTACAGGTATCCACATAGCGTATGGCTATCCACATAGCATACAGGTATCCACATAGCATACAGGTATCCACATAGTGTACAGGTAGCCACATAGCGTATGGCTATCCACATAGCGTACAGGTATCCACATAGCGTATGGCTATCCACATAGCGTACAGGTATCCACATAGCATACAGGTATCCACATAGTGTACGGCTATCTACATAGCGTACGGGTATCCACATAGCGTATGGCTATCCACATAGCATACAGGTATCCACATAGCGTACAGGTATCCACATAGCGTACAGGTATCCACATAGCGTACAGGTATCCACATAGCATACGGGTATCCATATAGCATACAGGTATCCACATAGCATACGGGTATCCACATAGCATACGGGTATCCACATAGCATACAGGTATCCACATAGCATACAGGTATCCACATAGCATACAGGTATCCACATAGCATACGGGTATCCACATAGCATACAGGTATCCACATAGCATACGGGTATCCACATAGCATACAGGTATCCACATAGCATACAGGTATCCACATAGCATACGGGTATCCACATAGCATGCAGGTATCCACATAGCATACGGATATCCACATAGCGTATGGCTATCCACATAGCGTACAGGTATCCACATAGCGTATGGCTATCCACATAGCGTACAGGTATCCACATAGCATACAGGTATCCACATAGTGTACGGCTATCTACATAGCGTACGGGTATCCACATAGCGTATGGCTATCCACATAGCATACAGGTATCCACATAGCGTACAGGTATCCACATAGCGTACAGGTATCCACATAGCGTACAGGTATCCACATAGCATACGGGTATCCATATAGCATACGGGTATCCACATAGCATACAGGTATCCACATAGCATACAGGTATCCACATAGCATACGGGTATCCACATAGCATGCAGGTATCCACATAGCATACGGATATCCACATAGCATACGGGTATCCACATAGCATATGGGTATCCACATAGCATACAGGTATCCACATAGCATACAGTTATCCACATAGCATACAGGTATCCACATAGCGTACGAGTATCCACATAGCATACAGGTATCCACATAGCGTACAGGTATCCACATAGCATACAGGTATCCACATAGCATACAGGTATCCACATAGCATACGGGTATCCACATAGCGTACAGGTATCCACATAGCGTACAGTTATCCACATAGCATACGGGTATCCACATAGCATACAGGTATCCACATAGCATACGGGTATCCACATAGCATACAGGTATCCACATAGCATACAGGTATCCACATAGCATACGGGTATCCACATAGCATACAGGTATCCACATAGCATACGGGTATCCACATAGCATACAGGTATCCACATAGCATACGGGTATCCACATAGCATACAGGTATCCACATAGCATACGGGTATCCACATAGCATACGGGTATCCACATAGCATACAGGTATCCACATAGCATACGGGTATCCACATAGCAAACAGGTATCCACATAGCATACAGGTATCCACATAGCATACGGGTATCCACATAGCATACGGGTATCCACATAGCATACGGGTATCCACATAGCATACGGCTATCCACATAGCATACAGGTATCCACATAGCGTTCAGGTATCCACATAGCATACAGGTATCCACATAGCATACAGGTATCCACATAGCATACAGGTATCCACATAGCGTACAGGTATCCACATAGCGTACAGGTATCCACATAGCATACAGGTATCCACATAGCGTACAGGTATCCACATAGCGTACAGTTATCCACATAGCATACAGGTATCCACATAGCGTACGAGTATCCACATAGCATACAGGTATCCACATAGCGTACAGGTATCCACATAGCATACAGGTATCCACATAGCATACAGGTATCCACATAGCGTACAGGTATCCACATAGCATACAGGTATCCACATAGCGTACGAGTATCCACATAGCACACAGGTATCCACATAGCATACAGGTATCCACATAGCATACAGGTATCCACATAGCATACAGGTATCCACATAGCATACGGGTATCCACATAGCATACAGGTATCCACATAGCATACAGGTATCCGCATAGCGTACGAGTATCCACATAGCACACAGGTATCCACATAGCATACAGGTATCCACATAGCATACAGGTATCCACATAGCATACAGGTATCCACATAGTGTACGGGTATCCTCATAGCATACAGGTATCCTCATAGCATACAGGTATCCACATAGCATACAGGTATTCTTTTTAAATCAGACAAACGTTTGTGCGGTCAAAAGCTTTTTTCTGTAAAGCTACATAGAAAGCTCATAACACCCAGCAAAATCAAATTTCAACCTATTTGTCAACATTATCAGTTAGAGTCATAGAGTCATAGAATTGTACAGCACAGACACAATCTCTTCAGTCCAACTCGTCCATGCCTATCAGGTATCCTAAATTAATCCAGTCTCATTTGCCAGCATTTGGCCCATATCTCTCTGAACCCTTCATATTCATATACCCATCCAGATGCCTTTTAAACGTTGTGATTGTACCAACTGCCACCACTTCCTCTGGCAGCTCATTCCATGAATGCACCATCATCTGCGTGAAAACATTGCCCCTTATGTCCTTTTTAAATCTTTCCCCTCTCATCTTAAACCTATTCTCTCTAATTTTGGACTCCCCCAACCCGGGGAAAAGAACTTGACTATTTATCCTATCCATGCTCCTCATGATTTTACAAACCTCTACAAGGTCCCCCTCAGCCTCCAACACTCCAGGGAAAACAGCTCCAGCCTATCCCCATAGCTCAAAATCTCCAACCATGGCAACATCTTTGTAACTCTTTTCTGAGCCCTTTCAAGTTTCACAGCATCCTTCCTATACCAAGGAGACCATAATTGCACACAATATTCCAAAAGTGGCCCAACCAATGTCATATACAGCCACAACATGACCTCCCAACTCCTATACTCAATGCACTAACAATAAAGGCAAGCATACCAAATGTCTTCTTCACTATCCTGTCTATCTGAGACTCCACTTTCAAGGAGCTATGAACCTGTACTCAAGTCTCTTTGTTCAGCAACACTCCCGAGGACCATATCATTAAGTGTATAAGTCCTGCCCTGATTTGCCTTTCCAAAATGCATCATCTTGCATTTATTTAAATTAAAGTCCATCTGTCATTTCTCAGCCCATTGACCCATCTGATCAAGATCCTGTTGTACTCTAAGGTAACCTTCATCACTGTCCACTAGACCTCCCATTCTAGATACTCAAGTGATAGAATCCCTACATTGCAGAAAGAGACCATTTGGCCCTTAGAGTCTGCACCAACCTTTCAGACAACATCCCACCCAGATTCAGTCTCCTAACCTAACCACACATCGATCATGGCCAATTCACCTATCCTGCACATGTCTTGACTGTGGGAGGAAACCAGACCATCCAACAGAATACCATGTAGACACAGGGAGAACATGCAAACTCCACACAGCCAGTCACCCAAGGCTGCAATTGAACTCAAGTCCCTGGCACTGAGAGTCAGCAGTGCTAACCACTGAGCCACCATGCCACCCCAAAGAAATTGCATCTTTGTTTCATCCTTAAGTTTCTACATAACTATCCTCTTATTGTTTATTATGTCACGTGGGGAAACCTTTACAATTCTGATGAGCTGATCATTTCACAAATCTGAGAATCTAGTCTTTTCAAGTTCTAATAACCTGCAGATCTCTAGCCAAAATCTCCTGCTTTCGAAGCTTCACAAAATGATCCCTTCTGCTGAGATGGCAGCTTCCTGAACTGCCATGGTCTCATTCTTAATAGAAGAAACTAAATTTAATTCTGAACACAGCCCTGGTGTATTCTTAACCAAATTACAAAAAAAATTGCTCAATCCTTGGCTAACAGCCGACGATGATAACGCTACCTATCATAAACCTCACAATATCAAAATATTTTCATTAATCCCACGGGGTCTGTAGTCACTTGCTTTTTGGCAAATCCTGGATTTGGGTCATTGTTATGAAATAAAGGAAATAAAGGAAAGCATCCAATTAAAAGCTCAGGTTTACAAAGTAGCCAAGAGTTGTGGGAAACAGGAAGTTCGGAAAAACTTTAAAAAGCAACAAAGAACCACGAAGCAAACAATAAAGAAAGGAATGATAGGTTATGAATTCAAACTAGCACAGAATATAAAAACAGGAAGGATACGTTTTTATAAATATATAAAACAGAAAAGGATCACTAAAGTGGATGTAAGTCCCTCGCAGGATGAGAAAGGGGAATTAATGTTGGATAATTGCTGAAATGGCCGAGGTTTTGGATAACTATTTTGCATCAGTCTTCACAGTGGAAGATGTGTGTAACATGTCAAAGAATGATGTTAAGGATACAATGGGAGGTGAGGACCTCAATTCAATTGTTATCACTAAAGGGATGGTGTTGAGCAAACTAGAGGGTCTAAAGGTAGACAAGTCCCCTGTTCCTGATGGAATGCATCTCAGGGTGCTGAAAGAAATGGTGGAAGTTATAGTAGATGCATTAGTGGTAATGTAACAAAATTCACTGGACTCTGAACAGGTCCCAGTAGACTGGAAGACAGAGAATGACATGCCGCTGTTTAAAAAAGGGTGTAGGCAAAAGGTAGGTAATTATAGGCCAGTTAGATTAACATCTGTAGTCAGGGAAATGCTGGAGGCTATCAATTAAAGAAGAAATGGTGTGACATCTGGATGGAAAAGGTCCTGTCAGGCAGACGCAGCATGGATTCAGGAAGAGAATGTCATGTTTGACAAAGTTACTGGAGTTCTTTGAGGATGTAACAAGCATAGTGAATGGAGAGAAACAAGTGGATGTTGTTGACTTGGATTTCCTGAAGATGTTTGATAAGGTGCCGCATAAAAAACCCATCCATAAGATAAGAACATATGGAGTTTCGAGGTATGTACTAACATGGATAGAGAACTGGATAACCAATGGAAAGCAAAGTCATAGAGTCATAGAGTCAAATAGGTGTACTGCGCGGAAACAGATCCTTTGATCCAACTTGTCCATGCCGACCAGATATCCTAAACCAATCTAGTCCCACATTCCAGTACCTGACCCATATCCCTCCAAACCATTCCTTCACATATACCCATCCAGATGCCTTTTAAATGTTGCAGTTGTACCAGCCTCCACCACTTCCTCTGGTAGCTTATTCCATAGATGTACTACACTCTGCATGAAGAGGTTGCCCTTTAGGTCTCTTTCATATCTTTCCCTTCTCTCCTTAAACCTATGCCCTCTAGTTCTGGAATCCCCCACCTCAGGGAAAAGACGTTGTCTATTTACCCTATCCGTGCCCCTCATGATTTTGTAAACCTCTATAAGGTCACCCCTCAGCCTCCAACGCTCCAGGGAAAACAGCCCCAGCCTATTCAACCTCTCCCTATAGCTCAAATCCTTCAATCCTGGCAACGTCTTTGTAAATCTTTTCTGAACCCTTTCAAGTTCCACAACATCTTTCCAATAGGAAGGAGACCAGAATTGCATGCAATAATCCAACAGTGGCCTAACCAAAGTCCTGTACAGCCACAACATGACCTCCCAACTCCTGTACTCAATACTCTGACCAATAAAGGAAAGCATACCAAACGCCTTCTTCACTATCCTACCTACCTGCAATTGCACTTTCAAGGAGCTATGAACAGCTTTGAAGGAGACCTGCATTCCAAGGTCTCTTTGTTCAGCAACACTCCCTAGGTCCTTACCATTAAGTGTATAAGTCCTGCTAAGATTTGCTTTCCCAAAATGCAGCATCTCACATTTATCTAAATTAAACTCCATCTGCCACCTCTCAGCCCATTGGCCCATCTGATCAAGATCCTGTTGTAATCTGAGATAACCTTCTTCATTGTCGACTACACCTCCAATTTTGGTGTCATCTGCAAACTTAATAACTATATCTCTTATGCTCGCATCCACATCATTTACATAAATTACAAAACATAGAGGGCCCAGCACCAATCCTTGTGGCACTCCACTGGTCACAGGCCTCCAGTCTGCAAAAACCCTCCACCATCACCCTCTGTCTTCTACCTTTGAGCCAGTTCTGTATCCAAATAGCGAGTTCTCACTGTATTCCATGAGATCTAACCTTGCTAACCAGTCTCCCATGGGGAACCTTGTTGAACGGCTTACTGTATTCCATATAGATCACAGCTACTGCTGTGCCCTCATCAATCCTCTTTGTTACTTCTTCAAAAAACTCAATCAAGTTTGTGAGACATGATTTCCCACACACAAAGCCAAGTTGACTATCCCTAATCAGTCCTTGCCTTTCCAAGAGTTGGGATAAATGGGTGTTTCACTGGTTAGAAATCAGTGGGGAGTGGGGTGCCGCTGGGCTCACTGTTGGGCCTGCAACTGTTCATGATGTATATATATAAATGATTTGGAAGCAGAGACCAAGTGTAACGTATCCAAGTTTGCTGAAGACACTAAATTGAGTGGAAAGGCAAACTGTGTAGAGGATATGAAGGGCCTGCAAAGAGATTTTGATAGGTTAAGTGAGTAGGCAAGGGTCTGGCAGATGGAGTACAATGTTGGTAACTGTGAGGTTATCCACTTTGGAAGTAAACATTGTAGGTCAGAGTATTATTTAAATGATGAAAGATTGCAGCATGCTGTTGTGCACAGGGACTTCAGAGTGCTTGTACATGAATTGTTAAACATTGATTTGTAGGTGCAACAGGTAATCAGGAAGGCAAACGGAATATGGGCTTTCATTACTAGAGGGATTGAATTTAAAAGTAGGGAGGTTCCACCGCAATTGTGCAAGGTTTTGGTGAGGCCACACTGAGAGTATTGTGTGCAGTCCCGTCTCCTTACTTGAGGAAGGATATACTAGTGTTGGAGACAATGCAGAGGAGATTCACCAGGTTGATTCTGGAGATAATGGGGGTTACCCTCTGAGGAGAGGTTGAGCCACCTGGGATTGTACTCGCTAGAATTTAGAAGAATGAGAGGGGATCTTATAGAAACATATACAATTATGAAAGGGATAGATAAGCTAGAGGCAGGCAAGTTGTTTCCACTGGCGGGTGAGACTAGGACTGGGGGGTCATGGTCTCAAGATTAGGGGGAGCAGATTTAGGACAGAGATGAGGAGGAGCTGTTTTTCCCAGAGAGTAGTGAATCTATGGAATTCTCTGCCCAAGGAAGCAGTTAAGGCAGCTTCATTAAATACATTCAAGACACAGTTGGATGGGTTTTGCATGATAGGGAAATTAAGGGTTATGGGGCTAATGCAGGTCAGAGGAGCTGAGATGATGGACAGGTCAGTCATGACCTTAATGAATGACGGAGAAGGCTTGACGGGCCAAATGCTTCTATTACTATGAAACTATGAAAGCACTCTCTGACTTTGTTATATTTTTTTAAAAGAAAACTCCCCACAGAAGTAACCAACAACCATCTGACTCCAGTTTGAAACTGAATTTCCAAAATGATATTTATATAAACATAAATTATACATCTTTCATCACAGAGGTCAGATGCTGAGACAACACAAGTTCAAGAAGAACACTTCAATTCTTTGTCTTCCAAAGCAGAATTATCAATATGAGCTAATATTAAGTACACAGTATTCTCCAATAGCATGACTGAAGATGGGAATATTCTATAGTATCAATACAACAGCCATAGAGAACAAGTTAGGTTACCCAACCTAATCAACATGCAGCAAATGAAGATAAGCTACATATGACTCCATGAAAACCAGTCAATATTCACAAAATCAAGACATGCTCACAAAGAACAAGTGACCAGGCTCAGAAATCCAGGACACCATAAAGAAGGAAATACTAATTTCCACTGAGAAATTCCACATGATGGAAACATATAAAATTATGAAAGGGATAGATAATCAAAGTTTGTGAGAAGATTTGTAGCTTGGGTGCTTGTTGCTGTGGCACTATAAATGCTGGAGGAAACACCACAGAAGCGCTTCACAGGAGGCTCCCAAACACTGAGGATATCACCTAGACAGGGGACGAAACGTTTGCAAAAAAAACTTCCAGCTCGGCGAACAGAACCACAGCAAGGGATAGATAAGACAGAGGCAGGCAAGTTGTTTCCACTGGTGGGTGAGACTAGGACTGGGGGACATGGCCTCAAGATTAGGGGAGTAGATTTAGGTCAGAGATGAGGAGGAACTGTTTTTCTAGACTGTAGTGAATCTATGGAATTCTCTGCCCAAGGAGTTTGCACGTTCTCCCTGTGTCTGTGTGGCTTTCTTCAGATGCTCCGGTTTCCTCCCATAATCCAAAAATGTGCAGGTTAGGTAGATTAGCCATGATAAATTTCCACATGATGGAAATTCATGAGATTAAAATACCCTCCAATGTTGTCATGGCCAACCACCTGAGAAGAGGTGGAGAAGAGTTCCACCATAAAAGATATGCAGGAGAAGCCCTCTAGGTAATATGATGGCCCAACCACTTGTTTAGCAAGAACAATATCCTCTGTGAAGGACATCCAAGAGATGAACATTCTTCCAATGGGAGGAGAGGGAGTTTACAGGTCATGCAGAGATCAAGATCAACAGTCCTTCAGTCAAACATCTACTAATCTTCCACACCTGAAGAGAACTCATTCTGAAAGGTTTCTGAAATCTCTTGAACACCTGAATTTGTAAAGTTTGTGACTTGGAGCAGTTGGGATAGTGGTAAATGTAACAACATACATGAATATACAAATGGCAACTATGGGGAAAAATGTCTTGAGGGACATTTTGTTGAAGGTAAGTTTTCAAAAAGGGTTAATTTGGAGACTGCATTGGTTTCACCCAATTTGAAAATGTCATACATATTGGGTGAGGCTGAGACAAAATATTTTATGATCTTATGGAGTGTCGACCTATGTCCCGAGCTTATTATCTTCATAACAATGTCTAACAATTTCCAGCTAATTGTTATTACACAATAATAATGACTAGGTGTGGCATGGTGGCTCAGCCGTTAGCACTGCTGCCTTATAGTGCCCGGGACCAAGCTCAATTCCACACTCGGGCGATTGTGTGGAGTTTACACATTCTCCCTGTATCTGTGTGGCTTTCTTCAGATTCTCCAGTTTCCTCCCATAATCCAAAGATGTGCAGTTAGGTAGATTAGCAATGCTAAATTGTCCATCATGTCCAGAGATGTGCAGGCTAGGTGGGTTAGCCAAGGGAAAACAAGGGTTACAGGGATGGGTTGGTCTGGGTGGGATGTTCTTCGGAGGGTCAGTATGGTCTCAATGGGCCAATTGGCCTGTTTCCACACTGTGGGGTATCTATGAATAAACTATATCTTGCTAAAACAAAAGACTCTTCTTGTTAAGACTCCAGGATGATTAATCTTCTTCACTGTGAAGCCATTAGACCCAGTTGGCAGCCTCCTCCTCACAAATGGCACAACTTTCTTAGTTCTCAGTTGCTTTCGGAGGTGCTGCTCCAGAATCAGAAAGAAGAGCTCTCATTGATACTTCCCCCTCCACTTGGGACATATCACAATGAAGTGCAGTGTCTCCTCTCATCTCAAATTAAAATCAGCTCAGTCAATAGATAGCACAAGCCAAACCAGGGGCTTTCCTTGCTTGCACATGGCTTAGCATCACACATTGTATTTATTTATCAAACTGATTATTCTCTGCAGTCCAAGCATGGACCAAGGGCAAGACAAGTAAATTTTGCCTAATGCACTGCCTTCCTTTCAATAAAGAAATCAGGCCTTTACTTGCAAATATATTTCAGCTGCAACCTTAGATGAATGGTAGACTGTCTTGATTTATCAGGAACTGCACAACAGCTTGCATCACAGACTGCAACAAAAACCATGTGACAGGCAAACAAATCCTGGAGGAAGGCCAGGCCCCAGCAGACCTTCAGCAGCCGATGTTTCATGACTGCTACAGACAAGCAGCAAGCTGCAGCACCAGGCTTTTTGAAAAAAATATCCTTGAACATCTGATGTGAATGAACATATTAAATCAACTGGAAACCTCAGCAGAGGACAGCGAGTGCTTGTTAACAATCTAGAGAGTATATCCAGCCTGGAGTCTGTAGTGTTTGACCTTCCAAAGGTCAATAACCGTTTATAGCTGTTTGAGGAACAAGGCACATTTACAAGTGTCTTCAATGGTATTGCTATTCTGAAACCCTGTCAGCTTTGCAGCTGGGTGGGAAACTAAACAAGTTCTGTCTGTATCCTCACCACGTGGAAATGTTATTTTTCTGTAGCTGGGCCCTCAACATGACCACTTTCACATTACTGCCTTGAGATACTTTACAGGCATGTTGTTTGGACTGCAAGATTTTCATCATGAACAAATATTGGATAGACTAATACTGGATGTTTTCTTTGAAACAGAGGAGTCTGAAGGGAGACCTAATTGAGGTGTCTAAAATTATGATGGGTGTTGATCGGATGCGTCAGAAGGCCTAAGACACTGAGATTGAGTGGCCCGTCGTAAGGAGGCAGCAAGTTCCAATCAGAGGGAATTGAGGAACAAATTCTTTGATCCAGACATTGGTGGAGATCTTGAACTCAGTGTGTGAAAGGGTGATCAAAACAGAATTGCTCCTAACGTTTACAAATTAATCGGAAATGCACCTGGATTTTCATAAACTAAAGGCAAAAGTTCAGAAGCTGGAAAATAGTATGAGGCTGGATGTCTGCTTTTGAGGGGCCAGTACAGACTTGGATGGGCCAAATGTTTCCTTTCCATTTCTGGGATTTAATCAGTATCTATAGCTGAGGAAAGGAAGTAAACTATTGTCCTAAATCAAAGGAAGGGAAAGAATTCCCATGCCCCTTTCCTGCATCAATTTGTCCTACAATTCTGTAAATTGCCTGTGAATAAAATAGGTCCATAACCAGGCATTTGCAGGGTCATACTGCCAATCGTTTCATTTGGATTAATAAGACATCACAAAATGTAAAAGAAAAGTGATATCTAATGGCGTTAGCATGATTTTTACAGCAATATGGAAGGAGACAGAACTGCTCCCCAGAATCAATGAGAATGAATGTATCCACTGTGCTGTAAATAAAAAAATAAAACACTTTGAGGAATGCATCTTGGACTCAAGAAGCAGAACAGTCACAGTGATCTACAACATTGAAAAACACTCTTCAGCTCATCACAGCTACTCCACTCAAAAACAATCACCTAATGTTTCTGATCCCATGTTTGTGAGACTATATGTAATTGGGCCCTATGCAGGCAATGAAACACTTCTCTTTATTCAGAAGCTAAACTGAATAAAACAAGTATTCCAAAATCACTTAGAAGATAGAGTGTAATCTGCACTCAGCCGCAAATCTAGAACTCATGGTGGAGCAGAATTGTGATTTTCCAGAGTATAGAAGTGCACCAATAAAATGATGGAGGATGTTCATTTGAACAAAAATTATAGGGCAACTTAATGGGCATGCCAATCATTTGAGTGAATGTTTTGATTAATGGCCTTGGTAGCTAGTAAGAAGTCAAGGACTCTTGTGGTGCAGTGGTACCGTACCTATCTCTGGGCCAAGAAACTTGGGTTCAAGTCTCACCTATTCCAGTGGTGTGTCACATTTCTGAACAGGTCGATTAGGGAAAATATCGCAGGTAAGAAGATGGTGTGTGAGGAAAAGGAAGAATCTTGGTAAAAGAGTAAATATAAACAGATATTTTTGATGGTTGGCACTGCTGCCTCACAGCACCAGGGACCCAGGTTCGATTCCAGCCTCAGGTGACTCTTTGTATGGAGTTTGCATATTCTCCCCATGTCTGGATGAGTTTCTTCTGGGTGCTCCAGTTTCCTCCCACAGTGCAAAGATGTGCAGGCTAGATGAATTGGCCAAGCTAAATTGCCCATAGTGTTCAGGGATGTGTAGGTTAGGTGCAATAGTCAGGGTACAAGTAAGGAATGGGTCTGGGTGGGTTACTCTTCAGAGGGTTGATGTTGGCTTGTTGGGCTAAAGGGCCATTTTCTACACTGTATGGATTCTAACTTTAATTCGTGTAAAGGTACTCAACCTGATTTGTTTTGAAAAATAAGTCTGACCTGAAGTTTTTTTTTAGTTAACCTCTAGAGCCCAGTATATTGTGAGCAGTGTTTCTAACTGATCTTAAACATCATCTTAACAGCTTAAATGTACTTTTTCCGCACTTCCCACACTTCTTGTATTTACTAATTTTTGGAGTAGGTTAATCATTCAAAGAAACATCGAACATCAATGGTCAGCATGGACCAGTTTGGGCCAAAGGGCCTAGGTCCATGCTGTGGGACTCTATGACAGTGCTGTATGTACTAGTGCTTTATCAAAAATAAATCATTGATTAACATTGTTGTAGAGGAAAGTATTTGATTTGATTTATTATTGTCACATGTGAAAAGTATTATTTTGTGTGCTAACCAGCCAAATCATACATTACATAAAGTACATCAGGTGAATAGAACAGAATGCAGAATATAGTGTTACAGCTACAGAGAAGGTGCAGAGAAGGATCAACTCTAATATGTTCATCAGTCTGATAACACTGGGGAAGAAACTGTTCTTAAATCTGTCATAGAATCCCACAGCATGGACCTAGGTCCTTTGGCCCAAACTGGTCCATGCCAACCAAAATGTCCATCAGTGCTAACTTCATTTCCCTACACTTGACCCATATCCTTCTAAACCTTTCCTATCTAGGTATTGCCTTTAAATGTTGTTAATATACCCACATCAAGCACTTCCGCTGGCAGCTCATTCCATACATGCACCACCCTCTGTGTAAAAAGTTGCCCTTCAGGTTCCCTTTTATTCTTTCCTCTTTAATCATAAATAGATGCCCTCTAGTCCTTGATTTTACAACCCTGGGAAGAAGACTGAATGCATTCACCATATCCATACCTCACATGTCAGTATGTGCTTTCAAACCTTTGTGTCTTCAGCCCAATAGAAGAGGGTGGGAAGAGAGTATATCTGGGGTGTGAGGAGTCTTTGATTATATTGGCTGGTTTTCTGAGGCAGTGAGAAGTGTAGACAGAATCAATGGATGGAAGATTGGTTCGTGTGCTGGACTGGATTGCGTGCACAACTTTCTGTAATTTCTTGCGGTCCTGAGCAGAGCAGTTGCTATATCAAGTTGTGATGCATCCAGATAGGATGCTTTCTATAGTGCATCTATAAAAATAATATAGGGCAAGGCTTACATGCTAAGAACCAACATTTGAGAAATTGTGCAAATACATAATTTCTCCAAACGTGATCTAGGCTGGCGAGAGCCTGTGCTGAGACCTTAGCATGGAAAATTAACTCCATCCATTTTAACTCGAGCCTCTGTCCTGAAATGCTCCACTTAGAATCATTTATAACCTTGGCTTGCACACTCCAAGGTCTGTAAACATATTATTTTATTGATTTCTTGACTGGGATAGTGCAGTACACATGCAACAATGATCATTTGACTCTATGCACCAATGAATGAGGAGAGAAAACAGAAGATGAAAAAGTAGTGTGGGAGTGGGCCAAATGGTCCATTACACCTACTTTGCATTCTAGATTAGATTTCCTACTGTGTGGAAACAGGCCCTTCGGCCCAACCAGTCCACACTGACCCTCTGAAGAGCAACCCACTCAGACCCATTTCTGTCTGACTAATGCACCTAACACTATTTAGCATGATCAATTCACCTGACCTCACATCTTTGAATTGTGGGAGGAAACCAGAGGACCCAAAGGAAACCCACGCAGACACGGGAAGAATGTGCAAACTCCACACAGACAGTCACCCAAGACTGGATTTGAAACTGGGATTCTGGTGCTGTGAGGCAGCAGTGCTAACCACTAAGCCACTGTGCCACCGGGAATGAGGTCCACATTCAATGAGGTCATGGTTGATATTTGACCTAAATTCCATTAAACCTGCCATATTAATATATCCTTCAAATTCCTTAGATTCTAGAGAACAACCAACCTCTATCTTGAATCCACAGCTTTCTACAGCAGAGAAGTCCGGAGATTCAGGACTATGTGGAGAGCTTTCTCCACATAGTCCTGAATCTCTGGACTTCTCTGCTCTAGAAAGCTGTGGATTCAAGATAAATTCAAGGTTTCTCTTCATCTCAATTCTATGTGCAGAGGTACAGGAGGAGTCCATTTAATCCCTCAAGTCTGTTCTGCCTTTCAGTGGGATCATGGATGAATAACACAAGTCTATACACATTTCTCCTGCATCCCTTAAAGGTTTTGGTAACAAAGATTCATCAAAAGGAGATGGCTCATCCAGGGACTATCAACTCAAAAATCAAATCAAATTTTCAGAGTAAGAAACATCAAATATCAATGAGCATTCTACTAGTATCATATCTCTAAAATTTTTGATTAATATTATTGCGGAAGAAGATATTTGATTTGTCAACATCATTATGCCATTCAATCCAATAATTTGGTTTGAAACTGCTCAAGCTGTTTAAAAACCAACAAAATGATGAATTGTATCTTTTCCAGTTCCACTATTAATCAAGTCTCCTGCTGTCTTGAGAAAGTACTGACAATTGAGTTTTGAATTGCATTGTTAAATTTAATAGCTGGGGATTTCATGGACTGAACTGGTTTTAAGAAAACAACCAAAAATACTGACATTTAATGGCCACAAACCTTACTTGACCGCAAGTGATCAGGTTTCGATGTGGATTAGACAACAAGCAACCAAGCTGACACCAACATTTTTTTTCCGGGGCACTGAAACTAGCCAGCAAACCTGACATCTCTGATGAGGCACAGAAATGCCCCTTGCATTTTTATTTACATGTTTGAGAATGTACACATTTTGGAAATGAAAATATCACCTACAATTATCAAGGTTGGAAACAACGAAATCAGCCTTGGAAATATATGAGTAAGATTGTATTTCAAGCAGCTGCTTGTGGCAGAAGGGAGAGAGTGGAGTTTTGATTGTAGACAGCTGTCAAATAATGTCTCTGCCTCTCAGGAAGGAAAAACACCATTGACAGTACTATTTGAAAGAGACATGAGGACACCAGGATCACAAAGGATAACAGCAATACCAAATACTGCTAATAGAGTATAGAGTCATAGAGATGTACAGCTTGGAAACAGACCCTTCGGTCCAATTTGTCCATGCCGACCAGATATCCCAACTCAATCTAGTCCCACCTGCCAGCACCGGCCCATATCCCTCCAAACCCTTCATATTCATATACCCATCCAAATGCCTCTTAAATGGGCGGCATGGTGGCACAGTGGTTAGCACTGCTGCCTCACAGCGCCTGAGACCCGGGTTCAATTCCCGCCTCAGGCGACTGACTGTGTGGAGTTTGTACGTTCTCCCCGTGTCTGCGTGGGTTTCCTCCGGGTGCTCCGGTTTCCTCCCACAGTCCAAAGATGTGCAGGGTCAGGTGAATTGGCCATGCTAAATTGCCCGTAGTGTTAGGTAAGGGGTAAATGTAGGGGTATGGGTGGGTTTCGCTTCGGCGGGTCGGTGTGGACTTGTTGGGCCGAAGGGCCTGTTTCCACACTGTAATGTAATCTAATCTAAAAAAAAAATGTTGCAACTGTACCAGCCTCCACCACATCCTCTGGCAGCTCATTCCATACATGTACCACTCCCTGAGTGAAAAAGATGTCCCTTAGGTCCCTTTTATATCTTTCCTTTCTCACCCTAAACCTATGCCCTCGAGTTCTGGACTCCCCGACCCCAGGGAAAAGACTTTGTTTATTTATCCTATCCATGCCTCTCATAATTTTATAAACCTCAAAAAGGTCACCCCTCAGCCTTCGACGCTCCAGGGAAAACAGCCCCAGCCTGTTCAGCCTCTCCCTGTAGCTCAGATCCTCCAACCCTGGCAATATCCTCGTAAATCTTTTCTGAACCCTTTCAAGTTTCACAACATCTTTCTGATAGGAAGGAGACCAGAATTGCATGCAACATTCCAACAGTGGCCTAACCAATGTTCTGTACAGCCGCAACATGACCTCCCAACTCCTGTACTCAATACTCTGACCAATAAAGGAAAGCATACCAAATGCCTTCTTCACTATCCTATCTATCTGCGACTCCACTTTCAAGGAACGATAAACCTGCACTCCAAGGTCTCTTTGTTCAGCAACACTCCCTATGACCTTACCATTAAGTGTATAGGTCCTGCTAAGATTTGCTTTCCCAAAATGCAGCACGTCACATTTATCTGAATTAAACTCCATCTGCCACTTCTCAGCCCATCTGGTCCAGATCCTGTTGTAATCTGAGGTAACCCTCTTTGCTGTCCACTGCACCTCCAATTTTGGTGTCATCTGCAAACTTACAACTGTACCTCTTATGCTCGCATCCAAATCATTTATGTAAATGACAAAAAGTAGAGGGCCCAGCACCAATCCTTGTGGCACTCCACTGGTCACAGGCCTCCAGTCTGAAAAACAACCCTCCACTACCACCCTCTGTCTTCTACCTTTGAGCCAGTTCTGTATCCAAATGGCTAGTTTTCCCTGTATTCCATGAGATCTAACCTTGCTAATCAGTCTCCCATGGGGAACCTTGTCGAGCGCCTTACTGAAGTCTATATAGATCACATCTACTGCTCTGCCCTCATCAATCTTCTTTGTTACTTCTTCAAAAACCTCAATCAAGCTTGTGAGACATGATTTCCCACGCACAAAGCCATGTTGACTATCCTGAATCAGTCCTTGCCTTTCCAAACACATCTACATCCTGTCCCTCAGGATGCCCTCCAACAACTTGCCCACCACCGAGGTCAGGCTCACCGGTCTATAGTTCCCTGGCTTGTCCTTATTGCCCTTCTTAAACAGTGGCACCATGTTTGCTAACCTCTAGTCTTCTGGCACCTCACCTGTGACTATCGAAGATACAAATATCGTGGCAAGAGGCCCAGCAATCACTTCTCTAGCTTCCCACAGAGTTCTCGGGTACACCTGATCAGGTCCTGGGGATTTATCCACCTTTAACCATTTCAAGACATCCAACACTTCCTCCTCTGTAATCTGGACATTTTGCAAGATGTCACCATCTATTTCCCTACAGTCTATATCTTTCATATCCCTTTCCACAGTATATACTGATGCAAAATATTCATTTAGTATCTCCCCCATTTTCTGTGGTTCCACACAAAGGTCGCCTTGCTGATCTTTGAGGGGCCCTATTCTCTCCCTAGTTACCCTTTTGTCCTTAATATATTTGTAAAAACCCTTTGGATTCTCCTTAATTCTATTTGCCAAAGCTATCTCATGTCCCCGTTTTGCCCTCCTGATTTCCCTCTTAAGTATTCTCCTACTTTCTTTATACTCTTCTAAGTACTCACTCGATCTGTCCTGTCTGTACCTGACATATGCTTCCTTCTTTTTCTAAACCAAACTCTCAATTTCTTTAGTCATCCAGCATTCCCTGTATCTACCAGCCTTCCCTTTCACCCTGACAGGAACATACTCTCCCTGGATTCTTGTTATCTCATTTCTGAAGGCTTGCCATTTTCCAGCTGTCCCTTTACCTGCGAACATCTGCCTCCAATCAGCTTTCGAAAGTTCTTGCATAATACCGTCAAAATTGGCTTTTCTCCAATTTAGAACTTCAACTTTTAGATCTGGTCTATCCTTTTCCATCACTATTTTAAAACGAATAAAATTACGGTCGCTGGCCCCAAAGTGCTCCCCCACTGACACCTCAGTCACCTGCCCTGCCTTATTTCCCAAGAGTAGGTCAAGTTTTGCACCTTCTCTCCTCGGTACATCCACATACTGAATCAGAAAATTGTCTTGTTCACACTTAAGAAATTCCTCTCCATCTAAACCTTAACACTATGGCAGTCCCAGTCGATGTTTGGAAAGTTAAAATCCCCTACCATAACTACCCTATTATTCTTACAGATAGCTGAGATCTCCTTACAAGTTTGTTTCTCAATTTCCCTCTGACTATTAGGGGGGGTCTATAATACAATCCCAATAAGGTGATCTCCCTTTCTTATTTCTCAGTTCCACCCAAATAACTTCCCTGGATATATTTCCAGGAATATCCTCCCTCAGCACAGCTGCAATGCTATCCCTTATCAAAAATGCCACTCCCCCACCTCTCTTGCCTCCCTTTCTATCCTTCCTGTAGCATTTGTATCCTGGAACATTTGTATCCAGTCCTGCCAATCCCTGAGCCATGTTTCCATAATTGCTATGATATCTCAGTCCCATGTTCCTAACCATGCCCTGAGTTCATCTGCCTTCCCTGTTAGGCCCCTTGCATTGAAATAAATGCAGTTCAATTTATTTGTTCTACCTTGTCCCTGCCTGCCCTGACTGTTTGACTCACTTCTGTTCTGAGCTGTACCCATCTCAGATCAATCTCTTTCCTATCTCCCTGGGTCCCAACCCCCCCCCTCACCACCACCACCTTACTAGTTTAAATCCTCCCAAGAAGCTCTAGCAAATTTCCCTGCCAGTATATTAGTCCCCTTCCAATTTAGGTGCAATCCGTCCTTCTTGTACAAGTCACTTCTACCCCAAAAAAGATTCCAATGATCCAAAAATGTGAATCCTTCTCCCATATAACAGCTCCTCAGCCATGCATTCATCTGCTCTATCCTCCTATTCCTGCCTTCATTAGCTCGCAGCACTGGGAGTAATCCAGATATTACTACCCTTGAGGACCTCCTTTTTAAATTTCTGCCTAACTCTCTATAATCTCCCTTCAGAGTCTCTCCCTTCCAATGTCGTTGGCTCCAATGTGAACAATGACCTCCTGCTGCCCCCTCTCCCCCGTGAGAACATTCTGCACCCTCTCTGAGACATCCTTGATCCTGGCACCAGGGAAACAACATACCATTCTGCTTTTTCTCTGCTGGCCACAGAAATGTCTGCCTGTACCTCTGACTACAGAATCCCCTAACACAATTGATCTCTTGGAAGCCAACCTACCCCTCGTTGCATTATAGCCAGTATCAACACGAAAAACTTGGCTGTTCGTGCTACGCTCCCCTGAGAATCCATCACCCCCTACATTTTCCAAAACAGCATACCTGTTTGAAATGGGTATATCCACAAAAGACTCCTGCACTAGCTGCCTACCTCTCTTACCCTTCCTGGAGTTAACTCATCTATGTGACTGTATCTGAGACTTTCCCCCCTTCCTATAACTGCCATCCATCACATAGTGTTGCTGTTGCAAATTCCTCATCACTTCTATCTGTCTCTCCAACCGATCCACTCGATCTGGTAAGATTCGCATCTAACAGCATTAATGGCAGGTATAATCTACAGTAACCCTTAAACTCTCTTTAAACTCCCACATCTGACAAGAAGTACATATCACTGCAAAGGCCATTTTTGCTCCTTCACAATCTACAGACCCAGAAAATAACACCGTCTTATTTCTCTACACACACTGCCCCAGGTTAAATTAAAAGCTATGGCTTATATTTTAAGTTTAATCAAGAGACTTATCTCCAAAAGCATATAATCAAGAAAGAATCCACTATACTCACTACTGCAGCCTTTCTCTTGGACAGACTTAAAACTACAATTAACTTATCTGATTCTGTGCTGTGAACTTTGCCCAACAGTTCCTCCAAGATTAGTTGTGAATTTCACTGTTTGTTAAGTTTCCCAGATGCACTCCGATGTCCAGCGATACACGAATTCAAACAGCAAAGGCGGTAACTGTGCAGGTTCTCTAATGATCCAAAACACTAACTAAACATTCACGGTTTCAAGTTAAAGCTTTACACCCTCGGGACATCCTAACGACTTTAAACTGTGTGTCTCTGTGTATAAGTCTTTGTATGTGAGTGTGTCTGTGTATGTGTCCGTATCGGTGTTTGTGTGTGCCTGTGCATGTATGTATGTCTGTGTATATACCCAGGTCTCAATTATTTTCCTCAAAGCCGACTTTCAGTCCAGAATACTTTAACCTGATTCTCTCATACAGTAGAAATATTCGAACTACACTTTAACTGGGTAGAGATATCGCTTCGTGTTACAAATTAACTGAAACCTTTGTTGTGGTCAACAAAGCGGGTTGGAAAACATTGACCCTCCCCACTGGGTCATTACAGTCCCCAAAGTTAATTCCACCTCTGTAATGCAGCTAAAAAAAACTGCAATGAAGAACTAGGAACAGAAAGAACCAAAGCACTTTTATCGTTTTATCCATTATGAGAAACACTGACTGTTTGATCAAGATACCACCTTAATCAGGCTCTGACCCACAGCACCAGGAGCATTCTGTCCTTCGTGTTTGGCAAGGTTTTTTGTGTGATTCTGCTCTTTACTTGACACTTGCTTTTTACACCTCATCTTTCCCACTTCCACGTTGTCAGAGAATAATTTCTTAATGTCTAACAATTGCTTACATGTATTTAAGTTAAATATTTCAAAGAAATTGCAGATGCAAATGATTGATGAATGCAGACAATATTGCTATGGACAGCCAGTTGGACAAGATGTTCCCTGCGGAAATATGAATACTTTCTGATAGTCCAATGTATCAATTCCACTCTTTTAACTTTAAAATAGTAAAATGGCCCATGATACATCATCAGAGGGTTACTACATACAACTTGATAATTAACTGTATCAGAAGAGGTGACCAGAAGTTCAGCCAATGCACATGGGCTTTAAGTGGGTGTTAAAGGAGAAAAGAGAGATAAGGAGGTGGAGTGTTAATGCAGGGAACTGCAAAACTTTTGGTCTCAACAGTCAAAAGCACAGCTGCCATTAACAGATCAATTAAAATCAGGAGGTCATAATTGTTGAAGTCCAGTGAGCTTTTTGGCCTGGAAGAAGTTACGGAGATTGGTAGAGGCAAGTTTATGAAGGGTGTTGGGACCGAAGCCAAAACTGATAAAACAGAAGTGTTGTTTTGTCGATGAACATAATTGTGGTGAGCAAATAGAACAGCAGCCAATGTTTGAATGAACTAAGTTTACAAAGGTTTAAGTTGGGAGCCCTGTTAAAATGTCAATTTGTACGTTCACTGCTTGACTTAGTAAATACACACATGATACAGATATATGACTATTGAGACACAAGGGAGTTCACCTACCATATCACACCTACATTTCAGCTTTTACTCAACATGGGCACAAATCATGGCTGCTAGAGTTGGGATGAATAACTGTGCCATATTAATCCAGTGTTTAAATGTACCTGGTGATTGGAGTTACTGGTTAGGATACTGTAGTGACTGTAATGAGATCAGCAGGGTGGCCCTCAAAGAAACTGAAAGAACTGCAGATGCTGTAAATCAGAAACAAAACCAGAAATTGCTGGAAAAGCTCAGCAAGTCTGGCAGCATCCAGGCAGAGAAATTCCCTTAAACATCCCTCGACCCAAAATGTTAGACATCCTGTTCCCCCTGACACCTGGCTGTGAGGGAGCTGACTCAGTGTCAATGACTCTCCATGTGTGAGTAAAGGCTGACTTGGTGTCGGGATACTGGCCTCTATGATGTTATTCAACATATTATTAGGAATTATTTGCTGTACTGGACATGAACCAATAAGAATTTAAAATATAAGAGCTGAATTAGGCCATTCAGCCCATTGAGTCTGCTCTGCCATTCAATCAAGGCTGATATGTTTCTCAAACCACATTTTTCTCCTTCTCCCTGTAACCGTTTATCCCCCTTACTAATCAAGAACTTATCTGTCTCTGTTTAATGCACACTCAATAATTTGGCATGTATAGCCTTCTACGGAAATGGGTTCCACAGATTCCCCATCCTCTGGCTGAAGAAATACCTCCTCATCTCAGTTGTAAAAGTTTGTCTTTCACTCTGAGGGTCTGGCCTCAGATCCTAGTCTCTCCTACTCATGGAAACATTTTCTCCCGCATCCATTTTATCCAGACCTTTCATTATTCTGTAAGTTTCAATCAGATTCCACCTCCCCTGCCAACTAAACTCCATCAGAGCCAGAGACCTCAAATGCTCCTACATGACAAGTCTTTCATTTCCAGGATCATTCTTGTAAGCCTCTTCTGGACCCCCTCTAGTGCCAGGACACTCTTCCTTAGGTATGGAGCCCAAAACTGCTCACAATATTCCAAACATGGTCTGACCAGAACCTTATATAGCCTCAGCAGTATATCCCTTCTCTTCTGTTCTAGTCCTGTTGAAATAAATGCTGCTATTGCATTACTGTATCACTTCTTGGTATGGATTTAATTTAATTCCTTATTAACAAGGCAACCCTGTCCTCTTTGACCATCTCCCTGTCCTTTCAGCAGGATCAGTATCCTTGGATATTGAGCTCTCAGCTCTGATCCTTGCAGCCATGCTTCTGTGATACTCATTAAACTGAACCTGCCAATTTCAATCTGTGCTAAAAGCTCGCCTATCTTATTTCTTATACTGCTCCATTCAAGTACAACTCCCTCAGTCCTGTGTTGACTGCCCTTCCAACTCATAGTTGTTTCCTTACCTGCTATGCCTAAAGTCATATTTCTGACCCTTACCATACACTCTGTCCTAATATTACAATAACCTTTAATAGTCTCTGTTGAGTCATTCCCCCTTTAAAACTTTCCTTTGTTTTCCATGCAACTGAACCCACCCCGACTACTTAGTTAAAAGCCCTATTCACAGCCCTAGTTATACAATTCATCAGGACTCTGGACCCAGCAAAATTCAGGTGGAGCTCATCCCATTGGAACAGCTCCTTTCTTCCCTAATACAGGTACAAATATCCAGTGAGCTTAATCCCGTTTCTCCCACACCAATCTTTGAGCCACGCATTTATCTCTTTAATTTTGTTGACCCTGTACCAATTTGCTTGCGGCTCAGATAGCAATCCAGAGATTATTACCTTTTTAGTCCTGCTTCTTAATTTATCCCCCAGCTGGTTGTATGCCTTCAGCAGAACCTCTTTACTCGTACTTTCTGCATCATTGGTACCTACACGGACAAAGCTAACTGGATCTTTCCCCTCCAAGTTTGTCTGCAGCCCAGATGGGATATCCTGAACCCAGGCACCAGGCAGGTAACACAGCCTTTGGGACTCTCGATCCTGGCTACAGAGGACAGTGTCTATTCCCCTGACTATACTGGCCCTGATTACAACTACATTTCTCATTTCTCCCTGCTCTTGAATGGTTGACTGTCCCACAGAACTCTGGTTAGTTTTTTCATCCTCCCTACAGACTCTCTCTCCTCCCTATAGGGAGCAAGCATCTCAAACCTGATAGACAAGCTCAAGGGCTGAGGTTCCCTCAGCACTACCTCCTGAATCCTTTCACCAGCCTCACTCATATTTACGCCTTCCTGGTCCTGATCACTGACTGAATTCAAGGTAGTTAACCTAAAGATGGCTCAGTGATTAACACTGCTGCTTCACACTGCCAAGGAATCAGGTTCAATTCCACGCTCAGGACTCTGTGTGTGTGAAGTTTGCACTTTCTCCCTGTATCTGCGTGGGTTTCCTCTGGGTGCTCCGGTTTCCTCCCACAGTCCAAAGATGTGCAGGTTCGGTGGATTGGCCATGCTGAATTGCCCACAATGTCCAGGGATGTGCAGGTTAAATGGATTAGCTATAGCATATGCAGAGTTATAAGAAAGGGGTTGGTCTGTGGGTGATGCTCTTTGGCTGGTCAGTGTCAACTTGTTGGGCCAAATGGCCTGCTTCCACACTATAGGGATTCCATGACTCTAAGGGTTGTGACTGCCTCCTGAAACACAGCATCCAGGTAAATCTCCCCCTCCCTGATGTGTCACAGTGTTCGAAGCTCAGACACCAGTTCATCAACCCTGAGCTGGAGTTCCTTAAGCAACCAACACTTGCTACACATGTGTCATTATGAATCACAATGGGATCAACCAGCTCCCACCTCATGCAGTTACAAAACATTGCCTGGCCTGGCATCACTATTTTAATTACTCAGTTCTTATTTTGACTTTTAAAGATTTTGTACTGGTCTTTTAGTGTGTGGCCTGTAAATATTTCCCCTATTTACTTTCAGTATGAAAGTAACCTCTTATAAATAGTTAAATTAGTAACCATCATAAACTTACAGTTTACCTTTGACATCACTCTTCTGCAGCCTCTGATCTTGGGGTACAATTTATCCTGTTTAAAAAAATCCTTCCAAACTATGAGCCAAGAAATAAGCAACAAGTACCTCTTCCCCTGTGCACCAAATTCCCACGCTGCCTCTAATTTCCCTGAATTATGTACTCACTTGGTCTGTGTCTCACTCTGGATGTGATCTCTCCTCCTGACCATGCAAAATTTAATGATATCCATTCCAGTAGTGGTTTGATAAAGATTGGTGTGTTGAACATCTCTGAAGAGTTTGCCCATCAGCATGAAAAAAGTAATATCACAATATTGCCATAACCACTTACATTTCATATCATAAACAATTCATTCCTATGACATGAAGCAGCAAGAAGAAATGGCTGTCTGAGAGAGTGGTTGGAGCTATTCCAACTAGAATTCCTTTGTAGAACAAAAATGCAACAAGACTTCAGAACTTTCCAAAGCTCTTTAAGAGTCTGCTCGTTTGTACACAGCAAGCCCCAGAATTTGCAAACAGAATAAATAACCAATAATCTGTAACTGTTTGGGGGGAATAAATGTTGACAGGGACTCTGGAAAGTATTCCCTGTTCAGCTGAGTGAAATAGCCCTTCCCTGCAGTGACACAGGATTTCATATGAGATATAGTTTCAATTTATCTTAAAGATTTCATCCATTTTTAACATTGATTCTGTGAAATAGGGACAGCAATGCCATCATGAAAATGCTTATGAATCCTGTGATTGTCATTTTGACTTGTCTGGTGAAATTTTTGGCTATGTTGCCACCTGTGGTGTGTATTTATTCAGAGTCAGCTTCTTGTGCTGATGTCATTTTTCTTTTTCATTGTTAATTATTCATTTGTGTGTGATTCTTGATGAACAAGCAACTTACCAACAACAAACCTCTGAATGGACCATAAAACTCAATTGAATTGAATGAATCAATCAACCATGCAGCGTTTTTTTTAATTAATGGATACTTGTTGACAAGTTTGATGTATGGAAGGTAGAAAGAGAAAAAGAGAGAGCAGACTGGAATAAAAGAAAAAGTGAGTAAAAGATATAGAGGAAAAGGGGGAAAGAACAATTTGCATAGCAAGCTACTAAGTGTTAAATGTGTTATTTCTGAGGTTTGTTCTTAGACATACTTTGGAGTTTCTCATTCCAAAGTCTGCCAGTTTAAACAATGCATACAGTCAGTTCAGCATGTTATCCGACTGCACTCTCCAGATAATCTGGGAAAATCTGATTCTAGTTGCAAATTCTGCCCATGAATTTAGATCATAATAAAATTTATTAATCTCTCACCATATGTATATATATGAAACCCGGCAAACTCATGAGTAAGATAGGACTATCCATCATTCTGCTCCCCAGACCATAACATAACCTGGATGACTTTACAACTTGCCTGGTTTCCTTGATTTGTGGGCTTGGATATTATATCTTACACAATAAATAGCAATCACATTTCACTGACCCCAGGTGCATCATAAAGGTTGATGGTCAAGAGCATTCTAAATGGCAATGGGTTTGAATCAAATTGTGATTTGGGAGAGGGCTGGGGATTTATTTCAGCACTATGAATGAATGGATGATTCAGTTGGCACGTCTATTTTACAATATGAATGCAATAAAATACATTGAAAAGCTTTCATTTGTCATCATGATTCGGCGCCATTTTGAATAATTTAAGAATAAAGATTAAATAAGAAAGATATAGCTTAAAAAGAGTCCATCAGTCCTGAGCCAGCTCATCATCATCAACCACGCCAGCACTGCCATCTCTCTGCCACTCGTTTCACCACCAGCTCCACCAGACCCAACCAATGAGGGCAGCTTGTGGCTTAGTGGTTAGCACTACTGCCTCACAACACAGGGACCCAGATTTGTTTCCAGCCTCAGGTGACTGTGTAGAGTTTGCACATTCTCCCTGTGTCTGTGTGGGTTTCCTCCAGGTAGATGGTGATTCCGTTGGAAGTCAGTCACCTCAGCTTCTGGACACTGGGCAGGAATTGCTCAGGGTAGATTCCAAGGCCCAACCATCTTCAGTTGCTTCATCACTGATCTGCCCTCTGTCAGAAAGGCTAGAAGTATGAATGCCTGTTGATGATTGCACAATGGTCAGCATCTTTTGTGAGAGCTCAGGTGTGAAACAGTTTGTGCTCATGCATAGCAAGACCAGGTCAACTTTGAGACTTGAGCTAATAAGCGGCAAATAAACATTTCACAAACACAAGTGCCAGACGATGACCGTCTTTCACAAGGAACAGTCCAGCCATGGTCTCCAACTAATGTTCAATCCCATTACCATTGCTTAATCCCCCAACATCAATATTCTGTGGTTCACCAATGACAAGAAACTCAGCTGATATAAAGACAGAAAATGAGACAGCAGAACAAGCAGAGAGATCTGTTAACAAAGCAATCAGAATTCGAGGCTCTACTATCAGGGGCTTTGAGTACAAGAGAAGGAGGTTATGACGAAGTGGTATAAGAGACTGATTAGACATCAGCTAGAGTATTGTGTAAAGTGCTAGAGATCAGACTATAGGAAGGATGTGAATGAATTGGAAACAGTGCAGAAGAGGTCTATGAGGATGCTTCCAGGGATGAGATGCTTCAACACTGAGGATTGATTGTCAAAGTTGGGACTGTCTTCCTTGGAGAAGAAGATTTGACCCACATTTCGCCATCACCGAAAATGAGTCCATCACGTGAAAATCAACCTCAAAATAGGTTTGCTGTTGTTAAAATGGTGGGACTTTCATCAATTTACTCTGCAGGAGTTTCTACCTGATATGACACAGTTCAGCATTTACTTGGATAAGTTACTTTCAGAGAGAACAACAGGTTCTAAATTTGATTTGGAGACAGGGAAGTGATACTTGGCAACGTCCAAACTTCACCTAAACTCTGGTAATGAAAGGTGCCCTGCCTCATTCTCTGAACTCCAAAAATAAGACAAGTGCACAATTGGCAGCACCATATATTTTCAATTCCCTCTCATATGGATTGTGGATGGTATGTGAATCTCTATAATAACATCGGTTATAATTTCCCTTTTTTCAACACAGCAATGAACTTAGCACACATGATTAAATGCAAATCTCCAGTGTATAAATCATTAATTCCTTTTGTGCTACAGTTTTAAATTTGTTTTCTCTCCTTGTTCATATTAAGCTTCCACAGTGCCACATCTTCTAATACCTTGTTAATGTGCAAGATTTGGCAGGAATGTTAATGAGCTATTCCCCTACATGAGGCATTTCAGCAGAATATAATTGAATATCATCAACCAATTACCAGAGACATAAACTTTCCAGTTAGGTGTACTAATCAGGATTGGAAACCCCCTGTTTGATATCCCCATCCATGACCCAAGGGCATAATGGTCTTCCTAATAAATTGTCGCTGTAGAGTCAGCCTTGGCTCAGTCAATTCTCTGCCTCTGAGTCAATTCACTGTCTTACTCCAAGAGTTAAGCATAGCATTGTTACTCCAGTGCAGAGGTGTGTGGGTAAAAATAAAACAGTCAGTTCCAGGAAGGTTGCTGTCTTTCCGATGAGGTCTAAAATCAAGACTCTTATCATGGAAACAATGTCGCACCGACAAATTATCTGGTCATTATCATGTGCCTGTGGGAAATTGCCGTGTACAAATTAGTTGCTGGATTTCCTTTATTACAACTGTAACTACACATCAAAGCTACTTCTGGTTGTAAAGTGAATTATGAGATGCAGTGATTGTCATAGGCACTATACAAATGCAGTCTTTCTTTTGATCCTACTGTGGAAATGAGGAATTACTCCTTACACCTTCTGACCTAAATATTAATTGCATAGTCATTGAGAGATTATGTTGCTCTTAAGCAGAATAGCCAAAAGGATATTTAAAGCGACAAAACTGCTGAATGTCAAATGGGAAATGGTTTACAAGGCCAGTTTTACAGATCCGCACTGTGCTTTCAAATCCATCCTGAACTGGTGGAATGTCAGGAAACTGCATTCATGATTATTCCATCCAATAATTTAACATATGGAAAAATAATGGGATTATAAAATCCTCCCCCGAGAAAAGCTCAGCACATCAGGTTTCGCTAGTGTGAAGCTATATTGATTTCCCTTTTTTCTGAATGGTTGCCCAGATGTCTCACTATTTGCATTTCTACAGCATCTTTGATTAACTGAGGTCAGCATATCCCAAACCTTTTTCCCCACTGTGACCCAATTTTGAGACTTAAACATTGTCAGAACTCTACAGTGAGAGCTCAGTGATGGGGGGATGGGGGCGGGGGAGGCAGAACTGGTCTGGAGCAGTGTGGGGTGCTCTGTGAGGCAGACAAGGCTTGGAAAAGCACAATGCAGTTGGGGGAGGGGGAGTGCAACAGTATTGAGGGCTAAAGGTGGATAAATGTACAAGAGGGCGGAATGGGGACAGACAAGGGAGCGGATAGGTTGATCGGCACAAATACATCTACTTTTTTGCTGGCTTTGTTTGGAACAAGAACCAAGACTCAGAGATTGGTCAATTCATGGACACAATTCAGACAAGTGTGAGGACTGACTAAAGCTTCATAGTGTGTAGTCAGGGCTCCTCAATAACCCCACTGCCTTGGATCTTACAACGTGAGAATCTCATCTCATAACCACACTAGGGGTCATGACCCTCATGTTTGAGAAGCCATGCCTTGG
Organism: Chiloscyllium plagiosum; assembly: GCF_037043375.1. Classification (NCBI taxonomy): domain Eukaryota; kingdom Metazoa; phylum Chordata; class Chondrichthyes; order Orectolobiformes; family Hemiscylliidae; genus Chiloscyllium; species Chiloscyllium plagiosum. The sequence continues at coordinate 7,639,728 of NW_028270168.1, forward strand.
AATGTCCTAAAGTGATTTACATCCAATCATGGAATCCCTACAGTATGGAAGCAGGCCATTCAGCCCATTGAGTCCACTCCAACCCTCTGAAGAGCATCCCACAGAGACCCAACCTATCCCTGTAACCCTGCATTTCCCATGGCTAACTCATCTAGCCTGTGCATCCTTAGGCACTATGGGCAATTTAGCATGGCTAATCTACCTAACCTGCACATATTTGGACTGTGGGAGGAAACTGGAGCATCTGGGAGAAACCCATGCAGACACAGGGAAAATGTGTAGACTCCACGCAGACCAAGATTGGAATCGAACCCAGGTCCCTGGCGCTGTGAGGCAGCAGTGCTAACCACTGAGCCACTCCAGTGAAGTACTAATGAAATATTCTTGAAAGGTAATCACTATAATAATGCAGGAAACTTAATAACCAACCCAGGCAAGGTAAGATCCCGCAAACAAAACAAAAAGCACTGGGCGGCATGGTGGCTCAGTGGTTAGCACTGCAGCCTCACAGCACCAGCATCCCAGCTTTGATTCCAGCCTTGGGTGACTGTCTGTGTGGAGCTTGCACGTTCTCCCCGTGTCTACGTGGGTTTCCTCCAGGTGCTCCGGTTTCCTCCCACAGTCCAAAAATGTGCAGGTCAGGTGAATTGGCCATGCTAAATTGCCCATAGTGTTAGGTGCGTTAGTCAGAGGGAAATGGGTCTGGGTGGGTTACTCTTCGGAGGGTTGGTGTGGACTTGTTGGGCCAAAGGGCCTGTTTCCACACTGTAGGTAATCTAATGTAATAATGACCTGATAATCTGTTTGCCTGATGCTGATGGAGAAACAAATATTGAAGGATAACTCACCCATTCTTCTTTGAGTTAACATCTTGGGATCTTTTAAGTTCAAGCAAGGGACAGGTGAGCCTTGGTTTAATGGCTCATCTGAAAGGTGGCACATCCAACAGGCAGAGCTCCCTCGGTACTGCACTGGATTGCCAGCCTCAATTTTATATAAAAGTCTTGTATAAAATAATACGATTTGATGTATATGCCTGCTCCATCTTCCTAGCAGTCAGTGTCCATCTACGTCAGAATCATAGAGATATGCAGCATGGGAAAACACCCTTCAGTCCAACTCATCCATGCCAACCAGCTATCTTAAATTAATCTAGTTCCATTTGCCGGCAAAGGTGACTCACTAACCCTTAATCTGCATAAAGCAAGTATTATTTGATTGACTTCCTCAAAAAATAGGATGCAGAATTGCATCTACTGGATGGAATTATAGTGGGTGTTTGTTGTCAGTTTAGCAGAGTGGATCGCTACATCTGACTGTGCTCCACTTAAACATTGTGTGATGCAGAGATCTGATGGAAAGTAAGGAAAGTGGCCCATTTCAGATCATTGTGATTCCTCATATCAGAAAATCCAATCCAAACTCTTCCTGCAGCCATCAAAAAGTATTTAACTTTGATCTTTCTCAGAAAAAGATAATTAATGAGTAATGTTCCAAACTGTGCGTGGGTTCTCTTCCAGGTATAAGCTGACTTAATCATGCTAGCAAGCACGTAGTGGGAGAAGGGAGGAAGTACACTTGAGCATTTGGGTTAGCCTAATTGTATTTATAGTTTCTGATTCCTCCAGAAGCAATGATCTAACCTAACATTGCAGAGTCACTGAAAGTATTTGCTTTGAGGTAGTAACTTGGTCAAGTTCCTTATATTCATATCACATGCAGAAATGTCACAGCACTGACACATTAACTGCACATTTTACAACTTTTTTAAAAATTCACATGGGACATGGGACCTGAGTTCAGTTCCAGCCATGGCTGGCTGTCTGTGTGGAGTTTGGGTGAAAGTGAGGACTGCAGATGCTGGAGATCAGAGTCAAAAAGTGTAGCGCTGGAAAAGCACAGCCAGTTAGGCAGCATACAGGGAGCAGGAGAGTTTGTACATTTTCCCCATGTTTGCGTGGATTTCTTTTGGATGCTCCAGTTTCCTCCCATATTCCAAAGATTTGCAGGTTAGTTGGATTGGCCATGCTAACTTGTCCATTGTGTCCTTGGATGTGAAGGCTAGGTGGATTAGTCATTGGGAAATGTGGGGTTACTGAATTAGGATGTTGGGGGGGCTGTGTCTAGAAGGGTCAGTGCAGCCTCGATGGGCCAAATGGACTCTTTCTGCACTATAGGGATTCTATGATTCTACGTGGCTGTCACTAGTTGGGCCAATGTTTATTGCCCTTACCTTAGTTACCATTGAGAAGGTAATCATGAGCTGCATTCTTGAACCGCTACAGTCTATTGTAGACCCACAATGCACTTTGGGAGGGAATTCTAGGATTTTAACCCAGCAGCAGTGAAGGAACTGCGATATTTTTGCCTGTCATTTCCAGTACCTAGGTTGATGCGAGGTGGTCTGTCTGGTTTCGTTTCTTCTTTGAGATTTTGTGGTGATTATTTCAACAGAGTGGCTTCCGAGGCCATTTCAGAGGTTTATAAAGAGTCAATTCCACTGGTGTCACATTAAGGCAGACCAGGTGAGGATGACAGATTTCCTTCTGTAAAAGACATTAGTGAATGAGATGGGTTTTTCCTTACATTCAATAATAGTGGCATGTTTATTATTAGACTCTAAATTCCAGATTTTTGTGGAATTCAAAATTCCACCATCTTCCACGATGAGATTCAAACCCAGGTCCCCAGAACATCTCTGGATTAATGGCCTAGTGATAATACCATTAAACCAGCACTTCTCCAAACAGAATTAACTTTATAATCCATTGAATATAGCTGAAGGGGAACCTCTCAAAATTTATTGACTTTCACTTAAATGGAATAATAACATAAGGATCCTCAAAGAGTCAGAGAGTTGTAAAGCACAGAACCAGATCCTTCGTCCAAGCTGACCAGGTATCCTAAATTAATCTAGCCCCATTTTCCAGCATTCGGCCCATATCCCTCTAAACCCTTCCTGTTCATATACTCGTCCAGATGCCTTTTCAATGTTATAATTGTACAGCCTCCACCACTTCCTCTGGCAGCTCATTCCATACACACACCACCTTCTGCGTGAAAAAGTAGACTCTTAGGTCCCTATTGAATTCTTCCCCCCTCACCTTAAACCTATGCCCTCTAGATTTGGACTCCTCCACCCTGCGAAAAAAGACCTCAGTTATTCATCCTTTTCATGCCACTTATGATTTCATAAACCTCTATAAGGTCAATTCTTGATCAAAGTAAAAGTGGTTTTATCAAACTTGTTTGATTCATAACAGATGCCTAAGAAATTAAAATCACAACACCTTCAGTTATTAGTTTGCCCCACCTGATTTACAAAGCTATCTGTTCTTTTTAGCCTCGCTTTATTTGGCTGTCGCTTTGTTAGTAAATCCATGAGCATTATTTTAAGCCAGGACTGTCAGTATCTAAACCATTCCATTCAATGCAAACATCTGATATTTTGCATGCTTCAATATCACATTTCAACTGATGTTGTCACAAATATGCACCTTTTATTTAAAGTTAGTATTTGTGCCTACGTTGTTCCTGTTCTGACCAGAAAGCAAATGTACCACCAGCTGTCAATCTGCACACCTCACTCAGAGAACGTTAGATTGTGATATCTGGATAGGTTTACACCACTTCTGCACAAGACTCCGTAAGCACTGCCTTAAAGGCAGTTCCTTCACTGTTATGAGGTCAAAATCCTCGAACTCCCTCTCTAAGAGTGATGTGAAAGTACCAATGGTACAAGGACTGCAACTTTAAGAAAGTAGCTCAAACCACTATATTAAAAAGGGCATTTTGTGGAGGTGCCAGTGTTGGACTAGGGTGGACAAAGTTAGAAGTTATATTCTGGATTAGTGATGCTGGAAGAGCACAGCAGTTCAGGCAGCATCCAAGGAGCTTCGAAATCGACGTTTCGGGCAAAAGCCTTCCTGATGAAGGGCTCTTGCCCGAAACGTCGATTTCGAAGCTCCTTGGATGCTGCCTGAACTGCTGTGCTCTTCCAGCACCACTAATCCAGAATCTGGTTTCCAGCATCTGCAGTCATTGTTTTTACCAAAGTTAGAAGTCACATGACACCACATTATCATCCAACAGGTTTATTTAAAATCACAAGCTTTCAGAGGGCTGCTCCTTCACTGGTGTCGTGTGACTTCTGACTTAATTAAAAAGGCAAACAGGGACAGGTAAAACATGCTGGGCTAACCAGTGATGCTCCTACCCCACAAGTGAATTATTGGGAACAAAAACAGACTAGCTTAGCAATTAAACATCACAACAATGCTCCAAAAGCTAGTGTGCTTCCAATTAAACCTGTTGGACTATAACCTGGTGTTGTGTGATTTTTAACTTTGTACACCCCAGTCCAACACCGGCATCTCCAAATCATGCCAGGTATTCTGTACCTTATGACCTGGGCATCTGAAATGGCGGCTACCAAACGTGAAGTGATTAAAATCACTTTTCTCAATTGGCCAGATTTAGAGAAGTGCAGATATTTTGGGGGATAGTATGGTGGAAAGGAATTTATCTTTTAAGCAGTCAGAAGCCAGATATTGAGGTTGACTTGCTGCAACTTGCTTATAGAAGAAGGTAATGAGAAGGCATAGATTTAAAGCGATATGCAAATGAAGCAAGAACAATGTGAGAAAAACCTTCAAGCAGTGAGTAATTAGGGTGTGGAGTGCACTGTCTGGAAATGCCATGGTGGCAGGTTCAATTCAGACTTTCAAGAGAAGCATTGGACTGTTATTTGGATAGAAAAGGTTGCAGGGCTATGGGGTGAAGGCAGGAGGTCAGTAATAGGTAATAGAACCAGCGCAAGTAATTGGCCAAATGGCCTCCTTTTGTGCCATGGCAATTCTGTGACGCAGGTTCAATAGGTTCAGATCAGTCCAATGTATGATCTGTGGACTCTGCTACATGTCGAACAGGTATAGTTTGAGGAGTCGGGTTAATAAGGTGTTGGGAGGATTGTGCTCCCTCCGACATCTCGAGTCCACCTCTGCAAAGTTCCCAGCAAAGTCTCTGAAAGTGTTTGATGTCTTCCTAACTGAACCGTCTCCATTTTAATCAGCGACACGCCAAAATCTTCCAGGAGTCAGCAGGTCAAAGAATCATAGAGCACAGTAACAGGCCCTTCGGCCCAGCATGTCTCTACTGACCAATAAACACCATACTACCCTAATTTACCTGCACTTGGTCCATGGACTACTGTGCCATGGTATTTTAAGTTCTTGACCAGATACTCCTTAAATATTGCAAGAGTATCTTCTCCACCACCCTCTCAGGTACCACGTTCCATATATGTACCATTCATATCTCCTCAAACCATTTACTCCTCACCTTAAACGTATGCCCTCTGGTCTTAGATACATCTGCCATGGGGAAAATATCCTCATAATTTATCCTGCTATAACTCTCGTACTTTGATATACTTCAATCAGATCTGGGCAGCGTGGTGGCTTAGTGGTTGGCACTGCTGACTCACAGATCCAGTGACTTGGGTTCAATCACAGCCTCAGGTGACTGTGTAGAGTTTGTAACATTCTCCCTGTGTCTGCAGGAGTTTCCTCCCATAGTTCAAAGATGTGCAGACTAGGTGAATTGGCCAGACTAAATTGCCCGTAGAGTTCAGGGATGTGAAGGCTAGGTGCATTACTCAGGGGAAATGTAGAGTAATAGAGTAGCAGAATGGGTCTGGATGGGATACTCTTCAGAGAGTAGGTGTGGACTTTGTTGGATCAAATCGCCTGTTTCCACATTATAGGGATTCTATGATTTTCTGTGATCTACATCCCCTCTTAGCCTCCTCTGCTCCAAGGAAAACAAACCCAGCCTATCAAGACTCTCCTCATAACTGAGACTTTCCACCCAGGCAGCATCCTGGTGAATCTCCTCTGCACCCTCTCTAGTGCAATTGTGCGCTTCTGGTAGTATAATGACCAGAAATGCACACATTATTCCATCTGTGAACTAACCACATTCTATAAAGTTGAAACAAAAGCTTTCCGGCTTTTATCTTCTACAGCCTGGCTAATGAAGGCAAGGATTCTATATGCCTTCTTCACCTGTCTACCTGTGCTGATACCTTCCCCACCCTGTCTATCTGTGCTGAATCTTCAGGGATCTATGGACTTGAGCATCTTGGTCTCTTTGTTCCTCTTAGTCCCTAGGGACTTACCATTTATTGTGTATATCCTTATTAGACTTCCCAAAATGTATCACCTCACACTAATCAGGATTAAATTCTATCAAGGTATCTTTGAGTTTCTTGGGACTGTTTTGGGGACATTCCCTATTTGCTTTTGTTATTTTCCCAGGTGTTTCTTGTCATAATCAAGTTCCAGGTAGTGCAGTTACTTCAGGAATCTGAGGTCAGAGGTGAGTGATACACCCCAACCAATGGAGCTGGACAGACTAGTCTCCTTTGCACTTGATTGAATTGAATGAGATATTGGATGGTCTTGATAAGGTGGATGTGGAAAGGATGTTTATCCTTGATCAAGAACTAGGAGACACCTAGTTCTCATCCCCGTCCTGAAAGGATAATACGTAATTTTAAAACAATGTTTGCCCCAGATGGTTATGTGACTTTGGGACTGTCTGCCTCAGAAGGTCCTGGAATGGGAATGGCAGGGCAGGGGGGGGGGGGGGGGGGCAGGGGTGTCATCATTGAATATTTTCAAGGCAAGTCTTGTTAGGCAGGTCAAGGGGTGGATGGGAATGTGCAATTCAACACACAAATGGATCAACAATGATCTTGTTTGAGTGGTGGAGATAATGTGACAGGGTAGATGTGAAGAGGATGTTCATCTTCTGGGAGAATCTAGAACTTGTTGTCACTGTTTAAAAATGAGTTTAGATGTCTCCTAAAAGATGGAAGCAGAGTGTATGGCAGAGGTGGAAAGGTATTTGTTAAATAAGGGGCAATACCAGGTTATTGGGGGGTGTGGTGGGAATATGGATCTGTGATTACAATCAGGTCAATCATGAAAATATCAAGTGGCAGAGCAAGCTCAAAGGCTTTTGCTATTCTTTCTTATTTATACACTTGTAAATTTTTAGACTCTTATTTATTTAATTCAAATTCCACCATCTACTGTGGCTGGATTCAAAACCAGGTTATCAGAACATTGTCTGGATTAACAGTCCAGCAATAATACCACTGGGCCATTGCGTCCCCCTCAAATTGCAGATTGGATTTTTACAACATACATTTGGAGCTTAAAAACTCCCCCAATAATTACTATCCCTGTGGGTTGAATCTTACCAAATATTGGCAAAGTCTAATTGTGTCCATTTTTATGGGAAGTTCCTCTCCATGAGGTTAAGCAACCTTTCTCACCCTATCATTCCAATCATGCTTCATTAGCTACCTACCACACCACCATAATCCATCCCCTTGTCCAATGCTGTCTCATTCTTCCCCTCACCATAGCCAAAATTACTCGTCACTGATAGGCTTTTCCAGGATTCCTGGTGCTGGCCTATTTTGAAAGACTGTGATGTACCCGGTTAGGCACTATCAGTCTCGAGCTGCTCAGCATAGTTCATAACAATTCCCCTGGATATGGGAGACAGAAAGGGAAATCAGTGTGGCGCATTGGGACCTGCACTCTTGGCAGATGTGGTAGTGTAGAAAGGAGCTGTCTTTTTCCACTAGGACCAACAAAAGAGGCCACAAAAACAGACACTGTCAGCCTGATGTGAGAACGCCACCTGGTTAAATGTAGCCTCCATGGTTCAGAGGAACACCCATCAGTTTAGAAGGTCAATGACCATCTCCACTCCACCTTGGTAATTGCCACCACCTTTACTATGTTGCCTCATTGCAACAGCAGGAACAGAAGTCGTTGCATGTGTTCTGTGACTCCTGTTAGGTGGGTAAGAACATGGAACAAGGTGGCAGTAGACCTTCCCAACTGGACAACATTGAAAAGCCAATGGAGGCACTTCCTCAAAAGCTGTGATTGACCTAATAGCTCACTTCCTGAGAGCTGATGAAATTTGACTTGACATGTTTGAAATGTTAGAATTTTTTTCATCTTTCTCAAAGTTAACTCCTGAAATGAATGACTTTCTCTTCTCTAATTTTTTTAACAACCTTTACCATCAGGTCTGTGTCAGAGGGCATGCCTCACATCACAGACAGAGGCAGGTCCTTTTGTTTTTATTCATTCATGTGACACAAGCCTCACTGAGTACACCAGTATTTATTGAGCATCCCTAATTGCCTAGAGGGAAGTTAAGAGTCAACCACATTGCTCTGAAGTCACATGAAGACCTAAACAGGCAGTAGTGCAGTAGATGGGTGTTTCCCTGACAATTTATTCACAGTCATCATTAGATTCTTAATTTGAGAATTTTATGGAACTCAAATTCCACCATCGGTCTTGGCAGACCATGAACCCAGGTCCCTAAAACATTACTTGGGTCTCTGAATTAATAGCCTACGGAAATACCATTAAACCATTACCACCTCTTAAATCCACAATAGCTGGAAATGGGATTGAACCCCTTGCTGTTGGCACTACTTCAATACAAATCACTTGTATGGACTGAGAAGGAGTCCAGGAGTTTGTATTGCTGAGGCAAAGGGGCCTTTGAAATGCATAGTACAGTTCGAGCTATAGATAATGCTGGTAAACTCTAATTTCTTTCTGCTACATGGCCAACCAAGGACATCTTCCACTCTTGCCACTTGCTATTGGCATGTGTTGGAAGTTGATACTCAACCTGTCTTGCTACATTAACTTCTTTGGTTATTAAGCCCTGGAGTGGGATTTGTACTCAAGACACTGACTCAGCAGCAGGAACACCACCCATTGCTCAACAAGACCTTCGAGAACAATATTGACCACTTGCAATGTAACTGAATTTGTGTGGAATACTTTGGGACCCCTAACAGATACAATAGGTCTCTCCATAAATGCAAGCCCTTTTGTGTTTTGTAATTACAATGCATTACGTGAGGTATGCCCATTTATTTATTTACCTGCAGTGATTGAGGGGAACACTAATTTATGCTCTCAGTTTCTTTTAAAACTCTATGAGCTACACTGCAGGAGATGCATTAATATATTCTAATTTAAAATTCAAGTTTCATAAAGTTGCTGTCACAACAGATCCTACTGCTTGAAAATGTGACGGCTAAGCATGACTCCTCGTAATGAAAAAGAAAGCTTTGTTCAACCACATTACAGCATATGGCTCTACTAAGCGAAATATGTGTTGTTGTTATGAGTTTCTGCTTTGTTAGCCAACAATTCCTGGATGCAAGCCCCAGTTGGGAAAATATCCAACATCTTGATGAGTATTATAGTTTGCAGCAATTCTGTTTTGTGGAACTTTCACAGACAGAGCACATTTGCGAAAAGGAACAAAAATTTATCATCAAATTTACCGTTTTGGATTCACCAAGCACAAAATAAATTTTAAAACTATGTACCTGATATGATGCAAGATACAAATTGAGCCAAATTAATTTTTATTCACTCTGATTACACAAAATTCCTCATCCAACAATGGCGCTCCTGTGCAAACCCATATAAAATGTTCCTAATGATCCAACTGTAAGTGGTCATTACGCACAGCATGGTTCATCTACTGCCTGAGGTGTCCTGTAAATATTTAATTAGAGAGGGCTCTGCGATTTTTGTCGGGTGTTGTTGAGTGAATCATCTAGCAGGGATAAGACACCAACAATTCTAAGTTGCCTGGTGTTGCTTTGTGTCTATGGAAGTTCTGATGAAATACTTGCATCAAGTATTGGTTTTCTGGAGGTGACTGTGCATTATCTTAATGCAATTCTGCTGCTATCAGAAAGTCACACAGAACAGAAACAGGCCATTCTACCCATCTTGTCTGCACCAAATGATAGACACCATTAGTACTTTATTTTTGTCCTGTAACGTTTTTTCTCCTGTAATTTTTTCTGGTTTGCAATGCGTAATGGCAACACCATTTGTGATGGGCTCCAATGAAGTTGTAATCCCACAGACATCTTTCCCAAAATATTTGAGGGCTTGGCCACTAATTGTTGGGAGGGCCTTTGATTGTGGGTGTTGCACAGATCCTCAATTGATATCCACACAATCATAGAACATAGAACATAGAAGAATACAGCGCAGTACAGGCCCTTGGGCCCTCGATGTTGCGCCGATCCAAGCCCACCTAAACTACACTAACCCACTATCCTCCATATACCTATCCAATGCCCTCTTAAATGCCCATAATGAGGGAGAGTCCACCACTGCTACTGGCAGGGCATTCCATGAACTAACGACTCGCTGAGTGAAGAACCTACCCCTAACATCAGTCCTATATCTACCCCCCCTTAATTTAAAGCTATGCCCCCTTGTAATACCCGACTCAATACGCGGGAAAAGGTTCATACTGTCGACCCTATCTAACCCCCTAATCATCTTGTACACCTCAATCAAGTCACCCCTAAACCTTCTTTTCTCTAGTGAAAACAGCCCCAAGTGCCTCAGTCTTTCCTCATACGATTTTCCTTCCATACCAGGCAACATCCTGGTAAACCTCCTCTGCACCCGTTCCAATGCCTCCACATCCTTCCTATAGTATGGCGACCAAAACTGCACACAATATTCCAGATGCGGCCGCACCAGAGTCTTATACAACTGCATCATGACCTCAGGACTCCGGAACTCAATTCCTCTACCAATAAAAGCCAGTACGCCATATGCCTTCCTCACCGCACTATTTACCTGGGTGGCAACTTTCAGAGATCTGTGTACATGGACACCAAGATCCCTCTGCTCATCCACACTACCAAGTATCCGACCATTAGCCCAGTACCCCATCTTTTTGTTATTCTTCCCAAAGTGAATCACCTCGCACTTAGCTACATTGAATTCCATCTGCCACCTTTCTGCCCAGCTCTGCAGCTTCTCTATATAAATCCTGTTTGAGCAACTGCATACAGTTGACAACAGGGAGCCTGGCAAATTTTAACCCTTCCTACATTATTGCAGAAGAGGACATTTACAAGGGGAAAGGTGAGCTGTTCAGGTGGAATTTAACTTCACCACCAATTTGTGGGGAATTCAGAAATATAGTTCTCACTCTCTCTTGTCTTTTCTCCTGTATCTTTCACAAGCTCAAATTATCTTCAAAGACATAAATTGCTGGGAAAACTCAACAGGTCTGACAGTATCTGTAGAGAGAGAAAAACAGCGTTAACATTTCAAGTCCAGTACCAAACAAAAGTCACTGAACTCCAACTATTAACTCCATTTTCTCTCCACAGATGTTGCTGGAGCTGTTGCGTTTCTTTAGCAATTTTTAGGATTTTTTTTCTGTATTCAATGGAGTTTTCATAGACAAAAAAGTCAAGGGTCATGGATGGCAGGCCTGACTGTGGTGCTGAGACCTCAGTCAGAACAGCTATGATCGTATTGAACACCAGAGTAGGGACAGGGAGCCAAATGGCCTCCCCTGCTCCTAAGTCCTCTGTTCTTAAGTTCCACTCATTCATTAGGGCAGGCACATTTTTCCTTTAGATCCCACAGAACAGAAAAGGTGAATCAAAATCTTGGATATCATTTTACAATCAACGAGAAATGAACATGTAGAACATCAAACATAGAACATTACAGCGCAGTACAGGCCCCTTGGCCCTCATGTTGCACCAACCTGTGAAACCAATCGGAAGTCCATCTAACCTACACTATTCTTGTCCATATGTCTATCAAATGACCATTTAAATGCCCTTAAAGTTAACGAGTCTACTACTGTTACAGGCAGTGCGTTCCACACCCCTACTACTCTCTAATTAAAGAAATTACCTCTGACATCTGTCCTATATCTATCACCCCTCTATTTAAAGCTATGTCCCCTTGTGCTAGCTATCACCATCCAAGGAAAAAGGTCTCTCACTGTCCACCCTAACTAACCATCTGATTATCTTATATGTCTCGATTAAGTCACCTCTCAGCCTCCTCTCTAACGAAAACAGCCTCATGTTCTCCAGCCTTCCCTCGTAAGATCTTCCCCCCCATACCAGGCAACATACTAGTAAATCTCTTCTTTTAAACCTTTTCCAAAGCTTCCATATCCTTCCTATAATGCGGTGACCAGAACTGTATGCAATACTCCAAGTCCGACCGCACCAGAGATTTTTTACAGCTGCAGCATGACCTCCTGGCTCTGAAACTCAATCCCTCTACCAATAAAAGCTAGCACACTGTATGCCTTCCTAACAACCCTATCAATCTGATTGCAACTTTCAGGGATCTATGTACATGGACACCCAGATCCCTCTTCTCATCTACACTACCAAGAATCTTACATTAGCTCAGTACTCTTTAATCCTGTTGCTCCTTCCAAAATGAAACACCTCACACTTTTCTGCATTAAACTCTATTTACTACCTCTCAGCCCAGCTTTGCAGTGCATCTATGTCTCTCTGTATCCTCTACTGACCTTATGTCATTGGCACATTTATGAACCCATCTTTTTGCGCCCTCATCCAGATTATTTATAAAACTGACACTCAGCAGTGACACCAAAACAGATTCTTATGGTGTACCACTAGTAACTGAACTCCAAGATGAACATTTCCCAACAACCACCGCCCTCTATTTTCTTTCAGCTCGCCAACTTTTGATCCAAATCGCTAAGTCACCCTCAATCTCTTGCCTCCGTATTTTGTGCAATAGCCAATTGTGGGGAACCTTATCAAACACTTTACTGAAATCCATATACACCACATCAACCACTTTACCCTCATCCACCTGTTGGCCACTATGTCAAAGTACTTAATAAGTTTTATGAGGCACAAATTATCCTTCACAAAACTGTGTTGCCTTTCCCTAAGCAACTTATTCTTTTCCAGATAATTATAAATCCTATCTCTTATAACCCTTTCCAATACTTTACCCTCAACTTAAGTAAGACTCACTGGTCTATAATTACCAGTGTTGTCTCTACTCCCCTTGAACAAGGGAACAACGTTTGCTATCCTCCAGTCTTCTGGTACTATTCCTGTAGACAATGATGGCATAAAGATCAAAGCCAAAGGCTCGGCAATCTCCTCCCTGGCTTCCCAAAGAATCCGAGGATAAATCCCATCTGGACCAGGGAACTTATCTATTTTTACACTTTCCAGAATTGCTAACACCTCCTCCTTGTGAACCTTAATCCTATCCAATCTAGTAGCCAGTATTCTCCTCCACAACATTATTTTTTCTAGTGAGAATCTTGAAAAAAAAAATTCATTTAGTGTTTCCCCAATCTCCTCTGACTTCATGCACAACTTCCCACTACTATCCTTGATTGGCCTTAATCTTTCTCTAGTCAACCTTTTATTCCTGATATACCTATAGAAAGCCTGTTATCGACTTCTCATGTCCCCTCCTGGCTCTTCTTAGCTCATTCTTTAGGTTTTTCCTGGCTAATCTGTAACTCTCAATTACCCTAACTGAGCTTTTATATCTCATCCTAATATAAGCCTTCTTCTTTCTCCTGGCAAGAGATGTCTAGCTATTCATTACACCTGCTCTTTGCTGCATATTTTTATGTGACTTTATGTTGAAACCTATTGTAAATTCAGGTTGGAAAATGGCACATTGTCCCCTGTAGGGGACAGGAACCTGCATGAACAGAGAAGACAATGACATCCATTTAACAATAAGATTGAATGATCATTATTGAGCTGTGCAGGCTCAAGAGTAGGAAGGAACTGATGAGATGGCAGAAGCATTTAGAATGATGTAGAATTAGGCTATTTCACCCAAATGGACTTATACCAGTGTTAAATATCATGGAAGCTTCTCCCACCCAGCTTTATCCTTCTATATCTGAATAGTGCTCTTTTCTATTCTCTGTAAACAGGGTTAAGCAAACTTGAACTTCGAAAAAAAAGAAAAACAAATTTGAGAATGTGCTTCAGTAAGAATCAAACAATGTAATTGTGGTGACTGGAACCAGGTGGATCTTGTTGATTATGAGATCCCTGATTGGGGTTGTTAACCTTAGCCAGGAAAGCCCTGGCTGACCAATATATACAGGGGATTTAGGATCTCCTCAGTTCAGGGGACTGACTCTGAGCTGGCTGGTCACAGCCACTGCACAAGCAGAAAATATAAACAGGGAATTTGGAATCTCCTCAGCTCAGGGGACTGACTCTGAGCTGGCTGGTCACAGCCAGTATACTGTGCACAAGTAAATAAAGGGTGTCTTGATGATGAATACTGGCATCTGTGCAGATATTTCAGTTATTCACAGCTGCACAAATATTTTCTTGGTAAAAGCAATTATTCTGCGCTATTATTTTGGAGCTATTAGAGTTTCTTCATTCCTTGAAGATAACAAGATATTTTTACCTCCATGAATCAGATTCCTCATGTCTGTGATACTTAGCTCATTATGTCCCACATTGAATATTTCCACTTATTAATAATTACATAAATGTTATTGTGCTCCAAAAGTGAGCAGAGAAGTCATTTCAGTTCATATCAACTAACAATTTTTATATTGTGGTTTTTCCTGTCTTTGGAAACTGGCAGAAAGATAGATTTTGATTTGGATTGCCAAAACAAAAATTAAAAAAGATTTACATTTATATAGTGACTTTGGGGACCATAGGATCTCTTAAAACATTCACAGCCAATGAAGTGCCTTTGAACAGCAATCAATGAAGGAACGCACAGAAAGATGGCAACCAATTTGTGCACAGGAAGTTCCCAAAAAACTAACTTTTAATAATAATCAGCTAATTTGTGGAAGTCATGTTCAAAGAATAAATATTGGCAAGGACCATCTTTACAGAAAAAGAAGGAGCAGCCAACATATAACTTTGTAATAAATATCGTGCTTAGCCAAATCCACAAGCAATAGGAAAGAAAGAAAGACAGAATTGTATTTATAAGATGTTTTTCATGAGTTCAGAAAGCTCCAACATGCATTAAAGCTAACTAAATACTTCTGTTCAAACGTTTTAGCAACAGGTTATCAACAGGTCACTCTGCTACTTTCAGTACCAACAGAGGTTGTCAGGATGTTCTGTCTATCGCACGAGTGAATAATGCTGCATTTAAACTTAAGTGCCAGTGTGCTACTTGGTAATAAGCCATATGTACTAAAGATCAGTGCCAATCCTATCAAACAGCTTGTCACTTCTGCTGTTTACAACACGCAAGGTACCAAACTATACCCAACCAACTCTATCAACACATTATCTAACATTAACTATGACTCCCAAATGGACATTTGTTGAATAACCCTGAGTATATAAGGGATTATACTAACAACCAACTATTCATTCACTGGATAAAGGGCATCACTGGCTCAGCCAGCATTTATTTCCCATCCCCTGCGGGCAGTTAAGAGTCAACCACATGTGGATCTGGTAAAGGATGGGAGATTTCCTTCCCTAAAGGACATTAGTGAACCAGATGGATTTCTCCTGACAGTTGTTTCCTTATCATCAATAAACTCCTAAATCCAGATTTTTATTGAATTCAAATTCCATGACCTGCTGTGGTGGGATTCGAAGTAAGGTCCCCAGAACGTTACCTGGGTCTCTGGATTAATACACAAGTGAGAATCCCACTAGCCATTATCCCACTGGTCACATGTCTTGCTGAGCTCTCCTATGAGTTGGTCTGAAAACAGCGCTGATGATGTGGTGAGGCTGCTGATTTGATGATGCCACTTGCCTGGATGAAGGAGGAAGAGGATACTGTGGAGCATGTAGGGATACGGTGGTGAAGACAGTGGTTGTCTGATGGCCCAGAGAAGCAAGTGGCGAGTGCTGCTCGAGCCCCCCATGTCAGGAATTGACACTGTTCTGTGGAAGGGTTACTCGGCCCAAAACATTGACTCTTACTTATCTCCACAGATTCTCCCAAACCTACTGAGCTTATCCTGTGATTCCTGTTCTTGTGTCAGGTATTGACGCATCTGATTTTTCCAAGAAGCAGAGACGAATTGGGAGCTGCATAGAAATGAGACCAATTTAGCTAACAATGAGACAGAAATATGTGGAAGTCAGGTAGTCACAGCTCATTACCAAGACCTTAAGGGGAAAGATCAGAAATTGTTTCCTCAATGTCAAGCATCTGATGTTTTTGTTTTTGTAAACGGAGCAGGAAATTCCACCCATAGTTTCAAAAATAGTGCAAAATGTTTGTAGTTTAATCAAGTGATGGAAGTGCCTTCTGTATCAATAACTTGTATCCCAGTATTCACTAAGTCTCTTCAAAAAGCACCTTCCAAATCTGCGACCTCATTCATCTGGAAAACAAGGCAACATACACTTGGGAACATCACCATCAACCATTCTTCCACAGTATTAGTTGTGATGAGGGGAAATTTCTTCACAGAAAGAGTGGTGAGCCTGTGGAATTCAGTACCATAGAGGGTGGTTAAGGCCAAAACTTTTGGACTTTCAAGAAGGATGGAGGTATAACTCTCATAGCTAAAGGGATCAAGGGATATAGGAGGAGGGTGAGATTGGTGATACTGAGCTCAATGATCATACTGAAAGACAGAGCAGGCTGGCTGATTCCTGCTCCTATCTCTCATGTTTCTGTGTTTCCACCAAATCACACACTATCATGATTTGAAATTATTTCTTCATTCCTTCACTGTCACTGGGTCACAATCCTCAAACTCCCTCCCTAACAGCATTGTGTGTCTACCAACATGACAAGAGTTGCAGTGGTTTAAGAAGGCAGCTCACCACCACTACCTTCTCCAGGGCAACTAGGAACAAACTGATAATTTTGATGCAATTATTGTAAATTTAAGTTAGAGCATGATGTCAGTGAGTGAAGTCAACTTTCAACTCCTTATATGACAAGAGTTAAAAACAATCTAATTGTTGAATCTTAAACCTTGATAGAGCTTACTTACAATTAACTAGAAAATGCAGGAAGATCTTTATTGAATAGGATACATTTCAAAATTATTCAAATCATGAATGTCATATCTGGAAACAGAGAATTAATATTTTTAAAAGTTCAATAAGACTTGGGACACTTTAATAATTAAGTTAACAGCTATAAAATAGATGTGTACTTTACCAAACAAAAATAAGAAATACTGGCATTCGCATTGATCTCAATGTTTGCTTGACTCTGCAAGAATATCAAGGAGAAATATTTTTAATATAATCTCAAGCACAATAGTTCCTCAGATTAATGAAAAGATAATAGTGTCTTGATGATTAAGCTGTTCACGTATTTACTTTAGCTTTTCTAGATAAGATGAAGAACTAGGAACCAAAGGATGCAAATTGGCTTTAAAATCGCTCACAGAGTCAACCAAGGTTCAGGTAGAAGTGTTTGTCCTGAGACAAGTGACTGTGGGTTCAAGTTCTAGTCCAGAGCTTGAACATGAAAATCTTGCTTGACACTGTAGTGCATGATAGGAATGATTGCTGGACTGTCTTAAAGAGTCATTCTTTGAAGGAGCTGTGAAATCAAAGCCTTGTTGTTCTGCCCACAGGTGACATGAAAAATTCCATAACATTATTTTGCAGAGAACCACTGGAGTTACTACTCCTGGTGTCCTGGTCAATATTTATTCAGAAGGTCCCACTGGAGTAGTGTGCTATAAATACAGCCCCATTATTTCTATAGTTGTAGCAAATGTTAACACTTCTCTAAGAAATTCATGTAGCACCCCAGTTTACCTAAGTCTCAGACCAAGACTGACAGCACAATTTCTGCACCAA
The DNA here is from genome assembly GCF_037043375.1 of Chiloscyllium plagiosum. Taxonomy (NCBI): domain Eukaryota; kingdom Metazoa; phylum Chordata; class Chondrichthyes; order Orectolobiformes; family Hemiscylliidae; genus Chiloscyllium; species Chiloscyllium plagiosum. The sequence goes on from NW_028270168.1 coordinate 7,657,429, forward strand.
ACAAGAATTGTTTAGTTTAAGTAATTAGCTTATAACCACAGGGAAACAAAACCATTGCTGTTTTTAACAATTATTCATTCACAGAACAAAGGTATTGCTGGCTAGCCCAGCATTTATTACCCATCCCTAATTGGCCAGAGGGAGGTTAAGAGTCAACCATATTGCTGTGGGTCTGCAGTCTCATGTAGGCCAGATCAGGTAAAGATGGCAGTTTCCTTCCCTAAAGGACATTAGTAAACCAGATAGGTTTTTTCCAACAAATGACAATGGATTCATGGTCATTATTAGACTCATTTATTTCATTCAAATTCCACCATCTGCCATGGCAGTATCATTCCCTAAAGGAGCTAAGTGAATCAGATAGGTTTTTCCCCCAACAATTGACAATGGATTAATGGTCATCATTAGACTCTTAATTCCAGATTTTTATTGAATTCAAACTCCACCATCTGCCATGGCAGGAGTTGAACCTAAGTACCCAGATCATTACCTGGGTCTCTGGCCCAGCGATAATACCACCAGGCCTTTGCCTCCCATCCATATAACAGCATTAACTTTAATCTGTAAAGCACACATGGTAAATAGATTTTTAGTGGGCCGAGAAATGGTGGTGAACCAGTTCAGTGATCTTGGCTTCCTGATTGTGGTGCTGAGATCAGCATTCTTCAGCTCGCCAACCACTTGGTATAGAGTTGTTTTTCTCTGGGTACTTGCACTGGTTTGTAAGAAATATAGAGTAACTGACTGACTTAGAAAATGTTTCCAATTTATCCAATTTGAAAGTCATGGCTCACAACATAGCTGTAGGAAAAGTAACCGGATTTTTTCAAACTTGAAACTGGAGGTTTTTTTTCAATGAAGAAAACAGACAGTTTCTGTAGAACAAGTGCACACCCTTCTGTGTCTTTCTGTTTTTGTGTCTGTCTCCAGTTTCAATCTTCTAAATTAGCTGAGAACCAATCAGTTTCACTTTAAATAACCCTTGGCTTCTGATCATCTGCACATTGTGGGAACCTGCAGTCACAAAAATAATAGTACACAATAGGTATCAAATTCCTTGCCATTAAAATTGTGCAGCCACGCTGGGAAGTCCCTCAGTTTGAAAACAGTACTTTCTCATTGCAGTCCACCAGTATTCAGAAACACAAAAATAAAATGACAGCCCTTACAATTCCTCAATAAACATCACACAAACAGAAGCTGGTCATTTTCTTTTATTCAGCCTTGAAATGTTGACACCACTAACATTGTCCATTCCTAATTGTCCTGGAAGTGGTAGTAAGCTGCCTTCTTGAAGCATAGCAGTGTGTGTGGCTTAGGGACACTATTGTTGCTGTTAGGGTGGGAATTTGAGAATTTTGACAGTAAAGGAACATTTCAAATGTTATATTTTCAAATCAAAATGGTTTGTAGCTTGGAGGAGACTTGTGAATAGTAGTATTTGCATACATCTGCTGCCCTTGTTCTCTAGGTGATAGAGGGTGCATTTTGGATGGTGCTTTTTGAAGGAGCCTCAGCGAATGCTGCAGTGCATCATGTGAATAGTGCACACTGCCTTGTGCATTGGTTTTGGGGTGAATGGTCAAAGCTTTGAATGGGTGCCAATCAGCAGGGATGCTGATCCACCCTGGATGCTGTCAAGCCTCTTGATAGCTGTTGGTGCTGCACTCATCCAGGCAAATGGGAAGTATTCCATCATATTCCTGACTTGTAGGTGGTGGGCAGGTTTGGGGGAGTTTTTAACTATCTGAGAAAGCTTGCTGGGTTCGAACTGGGAGCCATGTTTCCGACATTAGAACAGTGACCACCCTTCAAAAGATTCTATACCCAGGTACTTTTATACCTAAGATGCCACCTAAATGGCAACCTGTAAACATTTCACTGTACTCCAGTCAGTCCATGTGACAATAAACCCAATTCAGATTTTGGGATTTTAGATTACTTACAGTGTGGAAACAGGACTTTCGGCCCAACAAGTCCACACCGACCCGTCAAAGCACACCACCCACACCAACCAGACCCATTCCCCTACATTTACCCCTTCACCTAACACTACTGGCAATTTAGCATGGCCAATTTACCTGACCTGCGCATTTTTGGACTGTGGGAGGAAACCGGAACACCGGGAGGAAACCCACGCAGACATGGGGAGAATGTGCAAACTCCACACAGTCAGTCGCCTGAGGCAGGAATTGAACCTGGGTCTCTGGCGCTGTGAAGCAGCAGTGCTAACCACTGTGCCACGATGCCGCCCACAATGAGATGGTTGTGAAGGTATCGTATAAATGAAAATTATTATTTCCTTTTGGTTAGTGATTTGAATTTCCAAATGACAAGTATGCACTTGCTTAATATGGACAATGAGATGACCTGTTCAGCTTTGTAGATGCCAACAAATGCTGTACAATGAGAACACCTCCAGAGGAGCCCAGCTGGTTAAGGGAGATATCCACTTAAGCAAAGTGGATATCTTAATGGACTGGTATCATGAGTTCAAATCCCACCACTGCCATTTAATTCTTTTTCCCAGAGAGCAGTGGGGGATGAAATATTGAATATATTCAAGGCTGATCAACAAGACAGAAGATCAAACAGAAAAATGCAATTGAGGCCATGATCCGATTATCCATGATCTTCTCAGTGGTGAAGACATGAAGCGCTGAATGGCCTACTTCTGTTGGAATGTGAATGCTTTTCTATTCTGTACCACATCTAATGGGTAACTATGAGAAAATAGACCGTCTACAAAATCATAAGTCAAAGACTAAAGTAGTTGTCAAAACATTACTTTTGACTCAATGAAACATCAATTCAAAATGATTTCCTTTATCAAATACAACAGCTTGTTGGATCCAATGGGACCTTTTGCACCTTTATGGTGAGTAACGTCAATGAACCTTTGTCCTTTATCATTTTGCTGACGTTATTCAGTGGAACCAGGTGAAATACATATTCTGAATGCTACCTCAAACATCCTCAGCGTTAAAGAGAGGCTGATGATTTTTCAGATGAGTTGTTACAGGAAGTATTCTTCATTTAAAATTAGAATAAAGGGTTAATGAGTGAGAATAATACAGAACTAGAGGCAAGTGTCACTGTTCACATGTCATGTTAAGCATGTTGAATAGACTGTGGATTGGCATGTTTATTTAATGGAGCGAATGCTGCTGTCTTTTTCTTTGATGTGTCAGTGTGTGACCGGTGATTGTTAAGGACAGAAAAAGGAAGGAGATCTGTGCTTTCTGCTCTCCTTCAGTTCTAAGGAAAGTCAAGTGCCAGATGCTGTCAGAAGGATGGAGATTGTCTCTTGTATAACATCGGTGGGAGTCATTTACCTGTCACCAATGACACATTATCAATACAAGGGCAAACTTGAGCATCGGTACAACTTTTTTATTAAATGTTAAAAGGATCAGAATAAAAAGTAACCTGCTCCTGCACAGAATTTGCAACATCCATAAGCATTTTATAGAATCCCTACAGTGTGGAAACAGGCCCTTTGGCCCAATAAGCCCACACCGACCCTCTGAAGAGTAACCTATAGAGACCCATTTCCCTACATTTACCCCTGACTGACACACCCCTGAACACTATGGGCAATTTAGTACAGCCAATTCACCTAATCTGCACATCTTTGGACTGTGGGAGGAAACCCATGCAGACACTGGGAGAACATGCAAACTCCACCCGGTCACCCAAAGCTGGAATCGAACCCAGGTCCTTGACATTGTGAGGCAGCAGTGCTAACCACTGAGCCACCGTGCTGCTCCATGTTTGTCGCATTCATCAGATAAAATAAATGCACCATGGTAAATGGGAGGAGGAGGGATAGGCAAATGCATTTTCATTTTAAATGAATAGTTAGGGGATCACAACTTTTAATCGATTGATTCTTTTGATTGCTGTAAAGGTGACGTTTTAGCTGCCATTTTCATCCTTTTCTCCAGTAATACATTGTAGATATATTTCAGGAGCATTAAAAAAACCTAGTTTTCAACTTTCACACCACCCCCCCCCCCCTCCCCCAGTTGCCTGCAGCCCCCCAAAGAGTTTAATAATTTCCAGTATTTAATAGACAGAAGCAGGAAACAAACTCTGCAATATATGAAAAATATTTACATTTTTCTGGTTGCCAGATAGATTGACCTTGCCAGCTAACACAGACACAATGGACTGAATGGTCTACCATAACTTTCTAAAACTTTTATGGCTCACTTCAGAAAAGGAAGCTCTCAGATTCAACCTCCAACTGACATGTCATTGACACTCCTTGAGGACACTGATGAGACACTAAATATTGCAAACATCAGCCAAGGTTATATCTTTGAAATTACTGTACAGAAATAGACAGGAACAATTTCTGGTGATTAGCAACTCTTGGGCAAGGGCAAAAAATCTAAAAGAGGGACAGACTTATCATAAGTGATAAAAGAAGTGATCAATTACTGTAAGAGATTGGTCGCTTTTTGTTGACAAAAGGTATTAAGAGATATGCAGCACAGCCAGGGTATATGGACTTAGCAGAGATAATGATGGACTTGTAAGTGAATGGTGGAACAGACTCAAAGAAACAAAATAGCTCATGTTCCTAGGTCCAGCAACCTCTATTGAAATTAAGTGTCAAATGAGGGTGGGTTTGGATTGGCTCAAGTGTACAGTGTACAAGCTTACAGTTACTCAAAGCTGATGTATGACCATCATGTCTTTTGAGGTAATAATGCAGAAAGGCACATGATACCCATGGAATTTAACCCAGCTGGATGCTAATGCCACGAGAAGAAAAATTGGCATTAAAAAATGCAAATAAAAAATATCTAATTTCACTAACAACTTAGAATACTGTCATGGAAGGAAGAATATAGTGGCAACTGAGACAGTCCAGAGAAAAATTATTAGGTATGGAATGATTGTCTAATGAAGAGAATTTGAGGAGGTTGATCCTGTACTCATTTGAGGTTAGAAAAATGAGAGGTGACCTTACTGAAACAGACAAAGATTCTTATGGGACTTGACAGGGCAGAGAGGTTATTTCCCATGTGGGAGAGTCGAGGACCAGAGGGCATTATCTCAGAGTAAGGGGTTCCCCAGTTAGGACAGAGAAGAAGAGGAATTTCTACTCTTAGAATGTAGTGAATCATAGAATTCTTTAGCACAGAGGGCTGTCAAGGTTGGGTTGTCCAGTGTATTCAGAGGTACAGTGTAAGAGTATAAAGGGTATGGAGAAAAGGCAGGAAAGTGATGTTCAGGATTATCAGATCAGCTAGGACTTCATTAAATGGCAAAGCAGATTCAATAGCTGAATGATCTATTTCTGCTCCTACATCTTATGTCTTAAAACTTAAATTGTTAACATGTTCCACACATGAAGAGAGATGTTTTGGTGCGCATTGTAAGGCAAGGCCAACAAACTGACATCATGGGCTCAGGGACTGTGCTGTATAGGCTTTTGGGTTTTGGATGAGCTATGGCTTTAGAGATTAGAAACAAGTAAGGGAGACATCATTGCCTTGATGCTCAAGTTTCCTAAAGTGTGGCTAAGGGGTTGGAGGTACAACAAGAGAGTGGGGAAATGAGGGGCAACGTAGTCCTGATATAAGATCAGGTACAGGAAGGAAACAAAGTTTACAGCCATGCAGAGGTGAAACTAATGGGAGATTGAGATTAGATGTGCATGCTCTGTTTCAAGCAGTTTGCAACCTTGTGATGATATTCCCAACTGGTAAATGACAAAAAGGAAACAGGCTAAGATGAATGTCACCACAAGAGTAACATCAACATCATCTACTGCTTAATATTTATAAGAGTGTGATATTTAATCTCTTGAAAATTTCTATTTATATAAACTATTCTTCATGGACAAACTATTAGAATTTTGCTTTAGTTGATCATTTGCATTAATACAGTACAAATCAACAAACCAGACTGATCCAGATGATAAACTTCAATCAGTTAAAGGGGACCCCTCAGGACATAATTAAATGTATGTAGGTAGGCAGCTGCAGAAATGAAGAATAAAACATTGTTAGGAAAAGCAAATGGTATAAATTTAAGTGTAATACATAATGTTTGCAGAAATTTTAGTTTGTTTCGCTGTGTAAGTCTTATAAATGTAGAGTGAATAGTAAAACAGAAGTGTATCAACAGGAAAAAAGCCTTATGGTGTTTATGACAGATATGTTGCTGTGATTGTCTTTATTGTTGGTTTATCCTTAACAAAATTGCTCTATACTGCTCACTTTGTGTGTGTGTCTATCGATGTTTGTCATATATATTCATATGAATAATTCATTACTCTTGCCAAATGGTTACTGCCAATTAATGTAGGGTTGTGATCATCTTACCAGACCATCGAGCTGCTCTCTCATTAGAGAGAGATGACTGGGAGGGGTTTAACCTGAGGGTCACTACGTCTCAAGCAAAGGGAGAGGTTGAGAAGGACAGTCCTTCATGGTAACCTCAGCTGATGCAGGAATTGAATCCATGTTTTTGGCAGCAGTCTGCATCAGGTTAACCAACCCGTTTGTCAATTAAATAAGATGTGCAAGAAAATAACAGAATTAACCAAGCTATAAAACACAGCCACATTGGGATGGGTATGCTCCTTGCCCAGTTTACCCAGGTAGAACTCACTGGCTGCCTGATGTCTCTACTAATTACAATTCCAGGAGGTAAATCAATCAATAGTGGGATTGGGAGTTTCTGTCAATTATTCCATAATCAGAATCCTGGTACCATCTTTGAGTTGAGTTGATAAACTAAGGCCCCATCTGTCCTCCTCGTGTGCCGTAAAAGATCCAAACTCAAGGAAAAACAGAAGCGTTCCCCCAGTTCTGCAGGTAATAATTACCTCTCAACCAACATCACAAACACAGGTTGAATATCACATTGTTAGTTATAGGAGGTTGTTGTGCACTAATCCACTGTTGTGTTTCCTCCTTTGCAGCGGCTGTACTTCAAAAAACATTTAATTGGGTGAAAAGCATTTAGAGGTGTCTGTTGGCTGTAAAATACACTATATAAATGCAAGCTTTTATTTTTCAATACTGTTGTTAGCCCTGTACCAAGTTGGTAAATTATAAGGTAAGCAAGATCCCAGGCAGAATTTCCTTCCTGTACTTTTCGCGAACTGATATCAGATAGCAAACAATACAGGCTCAGCGTTTGGTCTCATTTAACTAATCACATATCCAGAGTTCTCATTCCTGGTTACTGTCCTTTGTAACCCTGATAATCATCAGGGACATATCACCATTGGGAGAGAAAGGGAGAAATCTTTTTACAATAAATTACTGAGGCTTTTAAAAAAATTACTGACCAACCAAAGCATCAAGGCATAAGGTCTGCTGGAACATATAAAAGCATGAATGCCAGTGAAGGGCAGGAGTGAGCTTAACTGTGGTCCCATTCATGGTTGAGTTAGCACCAATATGGAACAGTGCCCAGTGAAGGAGTTAACTCCTGTGGCAGAAAGAAGGCAGTGAACGGCAGACCAAAATTACCAAGCAACACAATTGTTTCTCATGGGTGTGGAAGGTAGAGCTCAGGAACACACTGACAAGCATTATGCAGGCTGGGCACTAAATAGGTGATTCCTATCAATGTTAGAAATGTAACCTGAGCCATATGCAAATAGACAAAGTTTTTAGGTGCGGCTCCATACAGACTAAAAACAGACCCAGCTAAATGGATTGAATGGTTTTTCCCATTCACCCTTTTTATCTTCTGACTAATGAGGAGTCAATTCAGATTTTCTCCTCCATCTTGTTTCTTTAATTTTCTTTCCTTTCTCTATCTCCCGAATGTACTGTGCTCTTGTTGAATCCTCCAGATACCAGCCACATCCCACTGGAGTCAAACAAAAGCCGAAGTTACACTAGCAAGCTATCAGGTGACAGGAAATGCCCCAGCAGAGTTGGAATTTGTCCTCACCTGAAGTGCCCAGTCATTACACTTCCAGATCAATCACCTGATAGCAGGTTTGGGACTCCCTGTCAATTATTCATTAATTAATTCAGAATCCTAATCACCATGCCATCTGTGATCAGCTTGCTCAGTTTAATATCATCCTTGAGTGGACAAACGTTCACGTAAAAAGTTTGGAATTCTTATGGTGCAGCGGTAATGTCCTTACCTCTAGGCCAAGAAGCCTAGGTTCAAGTCCCAACATGTTGCCGAGGTATGTCTCAACATTTCTGAACAGGTCAATGAGAAAATATTTTTCTTGAAAGTTTAACCTTTTTTGGAGGAGGGGAGTTGTTGTTAAAACATTCATAGAAATTGAGCTCGAATGAAACAATGATGAACAACAATGGCAAAAAGTCAACTTTACACAACTGCAGAAAAAATATTCAAAAACCCACAAAATGACTGTTCTAATGTACAATTTCCATCTACAAAACTGTCAACAGGAAATTGCTTTCTCATTCAAGTCAGATCACTCAACCCTCTGAGTGCACTGAGGATCACACTTCGCAACATACCATGAAAGGTAAAAATCTAAGGAAGTTACCATTTTGGCAGGCATCACAGTCAAAAACTATTGATATTTATAACTTTATCTCATGTTAAAATTGGTTCCAAATGCAGTTCGGTTATTGCATTGCCCCATTGTGGATTCAATTTAAACCATCAGTATTTTATCAAGGTCAGTTGCTATTGTCACTTTATCATTGAGGATATTAAATAATTAACAAGTTTTCTTAGTACATCATGGCTGGATTACTTACAGAATACTTGATCTGCAGACGCTTCCAAGGTCTGCAGACATCTCAACCTTTAGTGTTCATACAACAGTGTGAGTTTTCTGTGCCAAGTTTTTGCACCTGTCTTTGTTTAATGTCTCAAAGCAATTTAGTAAATTGGGTGCAGGTGGATGAGAAATGTTGGCTGATATTGTTAACTGTCATGGGTTTGTTGTACAGCAATACTGAGAAGTACAAGCACAAGCAAGAAAGTGACACAGTTTCATGGCATGGTAGTGATATGAATAGAACTAATGCAGAATGAAAGGGTGCCTTTATGAATCTTATACCTTGTGCTAGATGAAATCCTGATTGTAATTCACAAATCTAAGGCGTGGGCACAATGGCTTTTTTTAAATGAACTCACAAGGACACACCCTGAATGCCAGCACCTCAGCAATCAAGAAATGAAGTGCCCTGAAATCACTGCACAGAGGCCGGTAAACCATCACCAAGTCTCCCTTTATTTACATTTAGAGAGTCCTTGACATGGATCCAGATCAGATCTCTGAGTGAACAGGATGTCTGATATTCCTGTTTACATCTACCAGCCAGGGCTCCCTGATTGGAACACATTAACAGCCCCAATCAGGGAACTCATATTTTGATTTTGATTTAATTTGATTTATTGTAGTCACATGTACTTAAGGACAGTGAAAAGTTTAGTTTTGCGAGCAGTACAGGCAGATCACAGCAAACAAGGACACAGAGACCAGAGGGTGCTTAGACAGAACAAGGCACACAAGGTTACAGCTACACAAAGCAAGGTCAACATTAGCAAGACCAACATTATTTGAAGTTAGAGAGTCCACTCAGCAGTGTAATTACGGCAGGGAAAAGCTGTTCTTCAACCTGCTGGTTCATGTGTTCAAGCTTCTGTACCTTCTGGCTAACGGACGAGGTTGGAAGAGAGCATTGCCAGGGTAGGAGGGGATTTTGAGGATGTTGGCAGCCTTTCCGCAACAACAATCCGTGTAAATGGAGTCCATGGATGGGAGGGTGGCTTCTGTGATGGTCTGAGCTGTGCATACAATTTTCTGTAATTTCTTATGGTCCTGTATAGAGCAGTTGTCGTACCAAGCTGTTATGCACATGTGTGGTATACTTTTAATGGTGCACCTGTAAGACTTGATGAAGGTCTTTATGGACATGCTGAATTTCCTGAGCCGTCTGAGGAAGAAGAGGCATTGTTGTGTCTTCTTGACAGTCACATCTACATGGGAAGGTTAGGACAGATTGTTGATTATCGTCACTCTGAGGAAGTTGAAAAATTTATGAGGTTTACCTGGCTGACCTTATTACAATCATTACATCCCTTCTTCATCGAGGGGTTAAGGAAGCAAAAAGCATGCATTTATATAGTGCTCTTTGCTACCACATGGGTTGCCCAAGCATTTAACAGCCAAATAAGTACCTTTGATGTTTAATTATTGTTGCAATTTGTAAATATGTCCACATAGTAAGCTCCCACAAACAGCAATGGGATGGTGATCAGACACTCTATTTTAGTGATGTTGATTTTGAATTATAAGTATCAGCCAGAATATGGTTTTAATGCTCTGATCTGTCTTGAAAGAGCCCCATTGGATCTTTTACATTCATCTGGGAGGGCAGATTTTGGTTTAATCCTCATCAGAAAGATACATTTCCAATAGTACAGCACTTCCTTAGTACTGCACAGCAGGTTTTGATTTTCATGATCAGAAGAAAACCAATATAATTCATTTAATTGAAAAAAGAAGGAAGACAGAAAGCAGGAAACTACATGCTTGCTCGTTTAACATCTGCCATTGGGAAGATGGTTGAAGCTATTACTAAAGGTGTTCGATCAGGGTGACTTCAAAAAATTCAAGATAATCAAGAAGATGACATGGCTTTTTGAAATGGAAGTCATGTTTAAGCAATCTATTGGAGTTCTTTGAGGAAGTAGTATTAAGTGCTGTGGTTAAAAGGAAGTCAGTGGAGGTACTGTACTCAGATTTCCAGAAGGCATTTGATAAAGTGCAACCTCAAACATTAGGGTGTGTGGCTTGGAGGGGCAATGCACTGCTGGTGTTCCCCTGTATTTGTTACTGTTGTCCATCGAGGTCAAAATTTGGAATTACAAGTCTAATGATGGTCATAAATCCATTGTCGATTGTCGGAAAAACCCATCAAGTTCACTAATGTCCTTTAGGGAAAGAAACTGCCATCCTTACCTGGTCTGGTAACATGTGACTCCAGACCCACAGCAATGTAATTGACTCTTAACTGCCCTGTTGGTAATTAGGGAGTGTCAATAAATGCTGCCTAGCCAACAATGTCCCCATTGCATGAATAAATAAAGAAAAGAACCAGGTAGAAGTTGTTTAGGGTTTGGAAGCAGCTGTCAAAGGAGCTTTGGTAAGTTGCTGCAGTTTTTCTTATGAATGGTACACATTGTTACCACAGCGGTAACGGATGGAATTTCTGATTTAACTTTGGTGCTTTTTTTTGAGTAAACAGACTGCGCAATATTGCTGATTGTATCTGGCTCACAGTCAGGCTGTATACTCATGTTTTAATTGCCTGCACAGTAAGGTTGATCATGTCTGGTGACCAGTGTCGGGTGGAAGATGCAATGGATTGGGTGGAGATAGGAGATTCAGAGATGAAGCTCCAGGCTAATACCCTGACTAGATTGGTGCAGGAAAATGTGCAGCTACATTCAGCCGGCCAGGAAAAGAACTGGCTGACGGTTTTGCTTTGCAAATGAATCCATTGCTGAGTTAAGTGGCCTGCTCTATCTAAATAATGTCCACTGTTCAACAGTGACTGCGCTGGATGCTGACGATGGAGGATTCAATGATGGAAATGCAATTGAACTTCATGATGAAGTTATGTGAAAATGGTCAGACACTTGTGCGGCACAAATGTCTCTTGCTGCTTCTCAGGCCAAGCTTGCCTGTTGCCCTGGTCTTGCTGAACACAGACATGAGCTGCTTCATTATCTAAAGAATTGTGAATGGAGCTGTACATTGTGTAATCATCAAACAATGTCATATGATAATACTGTTGATGACTCCTTCCATTACTTTGCTGTTGATTGGGTGTTGGCTGCTTTGCAACATATTTCTGATCTGCAGAACCACATCACAAAGGAAGCATTGTCCTTCACTATCTGCAAACTTGTTCATGCCATTTTATTCTTTATACATACAAATGGATTTTTTAAAAATCTGATACTCCGGCCTTCATAGGCTACATTATTCAAATATTGTACGAAACATTACTTATCACATATTTCAAAGGAACATTGCCATGTTTGTCTGTTAATATCATCTACGCGCTGTTTAATCAACAGATTAAAACTCATTTTTAACCCGTTTGAGGAAGATGTGTTGACACCAAAGCATTGTAAAGTGATGTTTCTATTTAATTGTGAAATAAGTTGATTCAAGTGGTCTACACACATCTCTTATTGCAAAGGCAGGAATCTTGGATTAAACTAGACCATGTTTAACTCAGTAAATTTAAAATGATTTGAAACAAACAAATTAATTTGAAATCCTCAAGGCAATACAAATGTACAAGGGCAGAGTATAGGGGAAGAACATATATCACAGGAGGCAAAGTCCATTTTTGTGAGCTTGTGTGAGAAATTGCAACATCAAACTTGCAAGGGCTGGTTGATGATCACAGAAGCTTGCAATCAAACACTCTTTGATCTAGTACACATCAGGATATTAAAATGGTCTTATGCAAAATGAAAGCATCACACAGTGGGCAACAGATACTTTTAAGTAAATTGCAAGGCAATAATCTAATTCATTGGTACAGAAACACACTAACAACACTGTTTGTATTCACCAACTGAACCCCAGTTGTCATTGCCTGACACTGAGCAGAGCTGATTATTGCGTGTCACAACAAGACAGGAGCAATCAGTCTTTTGAAATTTGTTTTGTATAGTGGTATTTCCTTGCTTATTATCACTTGAAGCTTCTGTGTACTAGAACTGAAGGTGTATTTTTTTTCTCCATGTGTGACTTGGCATACTGGATTTTTGGCACCCAGTTTGAAGTAATGTTCAATTTACGAATATGAGATAGTATATTATTGAGTTTTATTTTACAACAAATTACAGAAAAATCACTTCCACTTATTCATGAGTAATAAAAACATTTGTGCAGTTGTGCTGTTCTGTTGAAAATACCAACTCAATCAATTCTTGTTTTAACAGCTCTTTAGCCACAGTATTTAATTTACTTATCTTCGGAGTTCAATGTAAAATATTCATTTAAAAATCTTATTGGTTGTCTGATGGCAAATCTATTGACTACATTGCCACACGTATGAGGGAGACCTGAGTTGACTATTTCCAATCATCACCCTTTGATGTTCAGTGTCATTGCCACTGTAAACATCCTGGGGGTTACCATTGACCAGAAATTGAACTGGACTAGCCATGCCAATTCTGTGGCTACAAAAGCAGATCAAAGGCAAGGAATTCGGTGACAGCTAATTCACTTCCTGACTCTCCAGAGTCTGTCCAACACCTACAATGGACAGTTCAAGAGTACTCTCCAGATGTCTGGATGGGTGAAGCTCCAACAACACATGAGAAACATGACACCATTCAAGATATAACAGCCAATTGTTTGACAATCCACCCATCATCTTGAACATTCACTCCCTCCACTACCGATACCAATGAGAGTTGGGGTTCCGTAGCGATCACTTGCTGTTGGGTATGTGTAAATCTTATTAATCAGTAAGTTCATGGATGATACAAAAATTGCCGGGGTTAAAAACGATATGGATAGCCTTAGATTACACAAGAATATAGATGGTTGCTCTTGGCAAATGGAATTCAATCTGGGCATCGCTGGACATCAGAGTACATCTGGGAAAATTAACAAACAGTGAAATTCACAACTAATCTTGGAGGAACTGTTGGGTGAGGTTCACAGCACAGAATCAGATAAGTTAATTGTTGTTTTAAGTCTGTCCAAGAGAAAGGTTGCAGTAGTGAGTATGGTGGATTCTTTCTTGATTATATGTTTTTGGAGATAAGTCTCTTGATTAAACTTAAAATATAAGCCATAGCTATTAATTTAACCTGGGGCAGTGTTTGTAGAGGAATAAGACGGTGTTATTTTCTGGGTCTGTATATTGTGAAGGAGCAAAAATGGCCTTTGCAGTGATATGTACTTCTTATCAGATGTGGGAGTTTAAAGAGAGTTTAAGGGTTACTGCGGATTATATCTACCATAAACGCTGTTCTGATTTGGAGATGCCGGTGTTGGACTGGGGTGTACAAAGTTAAAAATCACACAACACCAGGTTATAGTCCAACAGGTTTAATTGGAAGCACACTAGCTTGGAAAAATAAATGCTGTTAGATGCGAATCTTATCAGATCGAATGGATCGGTTGGAGAGACAGATAGAAGTGATGAGGAATTTGCAACAGCAACAGTATGTGATGGATGGCAGATATAGGAAGGGGGGAATGTCTCAGATACAGTCACAAAGATGGGTTAACTCCAGGAAGGGTAAGAGAGGTAGGCAGGAGTCTTTTGTGGATATACCCATTTCAAACAGGTATGCTGTTTTGGAAAATGTAGGGGGTGATGGATTCTCAGGGGAACATAGCACGAACAGCCAGGTTTCTGGTGTTGAGACTGGCTCTAATGCAACGAGGAGTACGTCGACTTCCAAGAGATCAATTGTGTTAGGGGATTCTGTAGTCTGAGGTACAGACAGATGTTTCTGTGGCCAGCAGAGAAAAAGCCTGGTGCCAGGCTCAAGGATGTCTCAGAGAGGGTGCAGAATGTTCGCATGGGGGAGAGGGGCCAGCAGGGGGTCATTGTCCACATTGGAACCAACGACATAGGAAGGGAAAAGGTTGAGACTCTGAAGGGAGATCACAGAGAGTTAGGCAGAAATTTAAAAAGGAGGTCCTCAAGGGTAGTAATATCTGGATTACTCCCAGTGCTACGAGCTAAGGAAGGCAGAAATAGGAGGATAGGGCAGATGAATGCATGGCTGAGGAGCTGGTGTATGGGAGAAGGATTCACATTTTTGGATCATTGGAATCTCCTTTGGGGTAGAAGTGACCTGTACAAGAAGGACAGATTGCACCTAAATTGGAAGGGGACTAATGTACTGGCAGGCAAATTTGCTAGAACTTCTTGGGAGGATTTAAACTAGTAAGGTGGGGGGGTGGGACCCAGGAAGATAGTAAGGAAAAAGATTGATCTGAGATGGGTACAGCTGAGAACAGAAGTGAGTCAAACAGTCAGGGCAGGCAGGGACAAGGTAGGACTAATAAATTGAACTGCATTTATTTCAATGCCAGGGGCCGAACAGGGAAGACAGATGAACCTAGGGCATGGTTAGGAACATGGGACTGGGATATCATAGCAATTACAGAAACATGGCTCAGGGATGGGCAGAACTGGTGGCTTAATGTTCCAGGATACAAATGCTACAGGAAGGATAGAAAGGGAGGCAAGAGAGGAGGGGGAGTGGCATTTTTGATAAGGGATAGCATTACAGCTGTGCTGAGGGAGGATATTCCTCGAAATACATCCAGGGAAGTTATTTGGGTGGAATTGAGAAATAAGAAAGGGAGATCACCTTATTGGGCTTGTATTATAGACTCCCAATAGTCAGAGGGAAATTAAGAAACAAACATGTAAGGAGATCTCAGTCATCTGTAAGAAAAATAGGGTGGTTATGGTAGGGGATTTTAACTTTCCAAACATCGACTGGGACTGCCATAGTGTTAAAGGTGTAGATGCAGAGGAATTTTTTAAGTGTGTACAAGACAATTTTCTGATTCAGTATGTGGATGTACCAACTAGAGAAGGTGCCAAACTTGACCTACTCTTGGGAAATAAGGCAGGACAAGTGACTGAGGTGTCAGTGGGGGAGCACTTCGGGGCCAGTGACCATAATTCTATTTATTTTAAAATAGTGATGGAAAAGGATAGACCAGATCTAAAAGTTGAAGTTCTAAATTGGAGAAAGGCCAATTTTGACGGTATTAGGCAAGAACTTTCAAAAGCTGATTGGAGGCAGATGTTCACAGGTAACGGGACAGCTGGAAAATGGGAAGCCTTCAGAAATGAGATAACAAGGATCCAGAGAAAGTATATTCCTGTCAAGGTAAAAGGGAAGGCTGGTAGGTATAGGGAATGATTGATGACTAAAGAAATTGAGGATTTGGTTCACAAAAAGAAGGAAGCATATGTCAGGTATAGACAGGATAGATCGAGTGAATCCTTAGAAGAGTATAAAGAAAGTAGGAGTATACTTAAGAGGGAAATCAGGAGGGCAAAACGGGGAGATGAGATAGCATTGGCAAATAGAATTAAGGAGAATCCAAAGGGTTTTTACAAATATATTAAGGACAAAAGGGTAACAAGGGAGAGAATAGGGCCCCTCAAAGATCAGCAAGGCGGCCTTTGTGTGGAGCCACAGAAAATGGGGGAGATACTAAATGAATATTTTACATCAGTATTTACGGTGGAAAAGGATATGGAAGATATAGACTGTAAGGAAATAGGTGGCGACATCTTGCAAAATGTCCAGATTACAGAGGAGGAAGTGCTGGATGCCTAGGAATGGTTAAAGGTGGATAAATCCCCAGAACCTGATCAGGTGTACCCGAAAACACTGTGGGAAGCTGGAGAAGTGATTGCTGGGCCTCTTGCTGAGATATTTGTATCTTCGATAGTCACAGGTGAGGTGTCGGAAGACTGGAGGTTGGCAAACATGGTGCCACTGTTTAAGAAGGGTGGTAAAGACAAGCCAGGGAACTATAGACCGGTGAGCCTGACCTCGGTGGTGGGCAAGTTGTTGGAGGGAATTCTGAGGGACAGGATGTACATGTATTTGGAAGGACAATTCGGGATAGTCAACATGGCTTTGTGCATGGGAAATCATGTCTCACAAACTTGATTGAGTTTTTTGAAGAAGTAACAAAGAAGATTGATGAGGGCAGAGCAGTAGATGTGATCTATATGGACTTCAGTAAGGCGTTCGACATGGTTCCCCATGGGAGACTGATTAGCAAGGTTAGATCTCATGGAATACAGGGAGAACTAGCCATTTGGATACAGAACTGGCTCAAAGGTAGAAGACAATGGGTGGTGGTGAAGGGTTGTTTTTCAGACTGGAGGCCTGTGACCAGTGGAATGCCACAAGGGTCGGTGCTGGGCCCTCTACTTTTTGTCATTTACATAAATGATTTGGATGCGAGCATAAGAGGTACATTTAGTAAGTTTGCAGATGACACCAAAATTGGAGGTGTAGTGTACAGCGAAGAGAGTTACCTCAGATTACAACAGGATCTGGACCAGATGGGCCAATGGGCTGTGAAGTGGCAGATGGAGTTTAATTCAGATAAATGCGAGGTGCTGCATTTTGGGAAAGCAAATCTTAGCAGGACTTATACATTTAATGGTAAGGTCCTAGGGAATGTTGCTGAACAAAGAGACCTTGGAGTGCAGGATCATAGCTCCTTGAAAGTGGAGTCGCAGGTAGATAGGATAGTGAAGAAGACGTTTGGTATGCTTTCCTTTATTGGTCAGAGTATTGAGTACAGGAGTTGAGAGGTCATATTGCGGCTGTACAGGACATTGCTTAGGCCACTGTTGGAATGTTGCATGCAATTCTGGTCTCCTTCCTATCAGAAAGATGTTGTGAAACTTAAAGAGTTCAGAAAAGATTTACAAGGATATTGCCAGGGTTGGAGGATCTGAGCTACAGGGAGAGGCTGAACAGGCTGGGGCTGTTTTCCCTGGAGCGTCGGAGGCAGAGGGGTGACCTTATAGAGATTTACAAAATTATGAGGGGCATGGATAGGATAAATAGACAAAGTCTTTTCTGGGGAGTCCAGAACTAGAGGGCATAGGTTTAGGGTGAGAGAGGAAAGATATAAAAGAGACCTCCCGGGCAACATTTTCACGCAGAGGGTAGTATGTGTGTGGAATGAGCTGCCGGAGGATGTGGTGGAGGCTGGTACAATTGCAACATTTAAAAGGCATTTGGATGGGTATATGAATAGTAAGGGTTTGGAGGGATATGGGTCCGGTGCTGGCAGGTGGGACTTGATTAGGTTGGGATATCTGGTCAGCATGGACGGGTTGGACCGAAGGGTCTGTTTCTGTGCTATACATCTCTATGACTCAAGTGTGAGGTGATGTAGTTTGGCAGGACAGACAAATCAAGAGAATACATGATGGAAAGCACCTAAAATCAGAGAGACCTTGGTATGCACGTTGACTGATACCTTAAGGTAGCAGAACAGGTAGATAAAGTGTTTAAGAAGGCATATGACATACTTGCCTTTCTTAACTGAGTCATAGAGATGTACAGCATGGAAACATCCTTTGGCCAACTCATCTATGCCAACCAGATATCCTGAATTAATCTTGTCCCATTTGCCAGCACTTGGCCCATATCCCTCTAAACCTTTCATATTCATATACCCATCCCGACGCTTTTAAATGCTGTAATTGTACCTCCACCACATCATCTGGCAGCTCATTCCATAGATGTACCATGCTCTGTGTGAAAAACTTGCCCCATAGGTCCCTTTTAAATCTTTCCCCTCTTACCTTAAACCTCTGCCCTCTAGTTCTAGACTCCCCCACCTCAGGGAAAAGTCCTTGTCTGTTTACCCTATCCATGCCCCTCCTGATTTTATATACCTCTATAAGGTCACCCCTCAACCTCCAATGTTTCAGGGAAAACAGCCCCTATTGTGACCTATTGACATAATTTATCACATCCATGACCTCTACCATTGAGAATGACAAGGTTTGCAGATGTATGAGAATACCACCACCTGCAAGCACCCTTCCAACAACTCACTATTCTAACATGGGACTATATTGTTGTTCCTTCAGTGGTATGGAGTCAAAACCCTGGACTTTCTCTCTAATAGCACTGTGTATATCCCCACATTACATAGACTGCAGCAGTTCAAGAAAGCAGCTCAGTACCACTTTCTACAAGACAATCAGGGATGGACAATGACTGCTGACTCAGCCAGGAATACCAACATCCCATTAATGAATGAGCAAAAATAAAGATCCCTTTACCCTGGGGTGTGTTGAGTTAGTTTCAGTCAGAATGGTAAAAGTGCCTCCTATGTGAAAATGTTCATTTCTGAATGAGCAATTCAAATCCTGCAGTAAAGCAAGAACATATCATTTCGGCTTAACACTATATTCCCATACAGGAAGTGCTGCTCTGTCAGAGTGTATAATGATGATGACGAATCAATGCTCAGACGGACGTAAAACATTCACATGCAACCTGGACATTGTGTTTCAGGAGGCACTCACACACTTTAGATTAACTACCTTGAATTCCTGATGAAGGGCTTTTGCCCGAAACGTCGATTTTGCCTGTCCTCGAATGCTGCCTGAATTGCTGTGCTCTTCCAGCACCACTGATCCAGAATCTGGTTTCCAGCATCTGCAGTCATTGATTTTACCTTGAATTCAGTCAGCAATGAGGAACAGGAGGGTGTGACAATGACTGAGGCAGGTAGAGGGATCTGGGAGGTAGTGCTGAAGGAGCCTCAGCTCTTGAGCTTGTCTAACAGGTCTGAGATTATTTTTCCCTGTGTGGATGAGAGTGAGGGCTGTAGGAAGGATAAGCAAACTTACCACAGCACCATGGAACAGGGAGCCATTCAAAAGCGGGGAGAAATGTGAAATGTAATTGTATTCGTGGATGGTACAGTCACGACAATAGGCACTGTTCTCTGTGGCCAGGATCGAGGGTCCCGAATGCTGAGTTATCTGCCTGGTGCCCGGGTTCAGGATATCTCATCTGGGCTGCAGAGGAACTTAGAGTGGGAGGGGAAGGATCCAGCTGACTTGGTCCATGTAGGTACTGACAATATCAGTACAAAGAGGAATGAGATTCGGCTGAGGGCATATGAGCAACTAGGGGCTAAATTGAAAAGCAGGACCAAAAAGGCAATAATCTCTAGATTACTACCTGCAGAATGAGCTAAATGGCACAGAGTCAATAAGATTAAAGAGGTAAATGTGTGGCTCAACGTACTATAGGAAGGATTTGGAAGCTTTGGAAAGTGTTCCGAGGGGATTTACTAGGATGTTGCCTGGTATGGAAGGAAGGTCATACAAGGAAAGGCTGAGGGACTTGAGGCTGTTTTTGTTAGAGAAGAAGGTTAAGAGGTGACTTAATTGAGACATATAAGGTAATTAGACGGTTAGGTAGGGTGGACAGTGAGATCCTTTTTTCTTCAGATGGTGATGGCTAGCACAAGGGGGCATAGCTTTAAATTGAGTGGTGATAGATATAGGACAAATGTTAGAGGTAGTTTCTTTACTCAGAGAGTAGTAGGGGTGTGGAACGCACTGCCTGCAACAGTAGGAGACTTGCCGACTTTAAGGGCATTTAAATGGTCATTGGATAACATATGGGTGAAAATGGAATAATGTAGATTAGACGGGCTTCAAACGGGTTTCACAGGTTGGTGCAACATCGACGGCCAAAGGGCCTATACTGCGCTGTATTGTTCTGTGTTCTATGTTTTATGATGTGGCAGAAACAGGCTTGAATTCATGGGATATTGACACCAGTACTGGGGAAGGAGGGAGCTGTTCCACTGGGATGGGCTTTACCTGAATCGTATTAGGACTAAAGTCCTGGTTAGTTACATAACTACGGCTGTGGATAGAGCTTTAAACTAAATGGAGAGGGGCAGGAGGGGGAGGTCTTGGAAAATTATAAAGTCAAAGGTAAAGGAAGAAGGTAGTATTGCAGTTTAATGACGGGGTTGATTGTTACCAGAAAAAAAAGAGGAACAGAAGGTGTGAATGTCATATTTTATCAAGGAACCAAAGAAGCATCAGGAAATTTGACAATAAAACCAGCTACATCACAAGGGATTAAGTCATAAGATAAGAGTCTTGGAGGTAATATGTTTTCATGGAATTGGCTCGGGAGCAGGAAAGAGTGAGTGGGAATAAAGTGATTTTTTTCAGGTTGGTGACCCGTGATCAGTGGGGTTCCACAGGGATCAGTGCTGGGACCACAAATGTTTACATTATATACAAACCCTTCGGTCCAAATTGTCCATGCTGACCAGATATCTAAATAAATCTAGTCCCATTTGCCAACATTTGGCCCATTTCCCTATAAACCCTTGCTATTCATCTATATATTCTTTTAAATGTTGCAATTTTACCAGCCTCCAACCCTTCCTCTGGCAGCTCATTCCAGACACGCAGCACTCCCGTGTGAAAAGCTTCCCCTTAGGTCCCTTTTAAATCTTTTTCCCTCTCACCTTAAATTTTTGTCCTCTAGTTCTGGACTTCCGAACTGAGGGAAAAGACCTTGTCTATTTACCCCATCCACACTCCTCATGATTTTATAAACCTCTACAAGGTCACCCCTCAGCCTCCGATGTTCCAGCAAAAATAGCTCCAATCTCGTCAGCCTTTCCCTATAGCTCAAACCCTCACACACATGCCCTCCAACCCTGGCAACATCCTTGTAAATCTTTTCTGAACCCTTTCAAGTTTCACAGCATCCTTCTTGTAGCAGGGAGAGCAGAATTGCATGCAACGTTCCAATAGTGAGCTAACCAATGTCCTGTTAGCCACAACATGACCTCCCAACTCTGAGACTTGATGCACTGACCATTAAAGGCAAGCATATCAAAGATGTTGTTCAGTAAACTGTGTCGAACTGAATTACTGGCCTGATTAAATTCTGAAAAAAAAATGGAAACCATTGTCATCATTTCTGTCCACAAACTCCATTTCTGATCAAACAACTTTTTAACATGAATATCTGAAGAGGAACTAAATTGTTCACAACTCTGACAAGTGTTTTTTTCTCTGAGCTGATATCAGTTTCCATGTTCTCTCTAGCACCGATCCTGTTCTCCATCAGTTCCATAATATCTCCAGTCTCCTCTTTTGTCTCACTTTAACTGCTGAATAAACCATCATCTTTACCTTTGTTCAAATGTTCCTATTCTCTTCCAGTTACAAGTATTTCAAGCAGAAGCATTAACTGTTCTCCCTACAAGTGCTGTTTTCTGGAGAAGCAGTGGGGTTGTAGTACTATCACCACACTTGTAACAGAGCCCTGGACTATTACTGTGAGTTCGAGTCCCTCAAAGCAGCTGGTAACTTTTAAATTCAATGAATTAAGATCTACATTCAGGAATAGTGACTGCTGATCATAGCGGAAATCTTGCTTCATTCATGCCCTTTAAGAAAGGGAATCTATGCATTCAAATTTGACCGATTTATGACTCCAGTCTCTCGCAAGTCTTTCTCACTCATAATTGTCCTCTAGAATCGCCAAACATGCCACTCAATTCAGGGCATAGAATCATGGAATCATACAATAGAGGCTCATCAAGTCCGCACTGCCACAAATAATCAACCACCCACACAAGTCTCAATTTCCAACATGAGACACATAGTCTTGAATTTTATGACACTTTAAATGTTCATCCAAATACTTTTTAAAAGTTGGAATGTTACAATCTTCAACTACCATCTCATTCAGTGCATCCTAGAATTCCACCACCTCTGGATGAATTCGTTTCCCTCAAATTTATTCCAAACATCCTGCTTTTCAGTTCAAAAATGTGCGCTTTATTCTCGATCCTTTGATTAATGGGAACAATTGCTTTCTACCCATTCTGTCCATGTCCCTCATAATCTCACGCACTTCAATCTTAGTAGCATCAACATACAGAGGGATCCAGGCTACAGGTCCACAGCTTCCTCAAAGTGGCAATGCAATTGGATAAGGTGGTCAAGAAGGCAAATGGCATGCTTGCCTTCATCGGTTGGGCATAGAGTATAAAAAATTGCAGAGTCATGTATAAAACGTCAGTTAGAATATTGCGTGCATTTCTGGTTCCCAGAAGGATGAAGATCTTTGGAGTGGGTAAAGAAACAGTTTATCAGGATGTTGCTTGATTTGGAAGGTATTAGCTATGAGGAGAGATCACACAAACTTGGTGGAAGGAAGTGAATGTACTGGAGACAAATTTGAAATGATACAAAACTTGGTGGAAAGGAAAATCATGAGAGAGATACAAACAGTTTGCAGAGAGATATTGATAGGTTAAGTAAATAAACAACAAGTTGGCAAATGGAGTGTACTGTAGGAAAATGCCAAGTTGTTCATTTTGGCAAGGAGAACAAGAGAACAGAATATTATTTAAAGGGAGAAATACTGCAACATAAAAGGACTTGGATACACTTGTGCACAAAGAACAGAAAGCTAACATACAAGTGCAGGAGGTACTCAGGCAGGCTCCATTCCTGAAGAAGGGCTTATGCCCGAAACGTCGATTCTCCTGTTCCCTGGATGCTGCCTGACCTGCTGCGCTTTTCCGGCAACACATTTTCAGCTCTGATCTCCAGCATCTGCAGACCTCACTTTCTCCTCAGGGAATGTTGGCCCTTATTTCAAGGGGGTTGGACTATAACAGTAGGGACGTTTTATTGCACCTGTACAAGATGCTCTGGAGACTACACCTGGAGCACTCGGAGTAGGTTCGGTCCTCTCATTTAAGGAAAGGCATCATTTCTTTGGAGGCAGTTCAGAGAAGGTTCCTTTGGATGATCCCTGGATATATCTCAGGATACTGACAGAAGTAAGGGAAAAGATAGCTGGGGCCTTGACAGAGATCTTTGTATCTCTTTAGCTACAGATGAGCTCCCAAAAGACTGGAGAATAGACAGTGTTGTTCCTTTGTTTAAGAAGGGCCACAGGGATAATCCAGGAAGTTACAAACTAGTGAGCCTTACATCAGTGATAGGAAAATTATTGGAGAAGATTCTGAGGGAGAAGATTTACTTGCATTTGGGAAAAAATAGTGAAAATCAGCATGACCTTGTGCGACGGAGATTTTGTCTTAAATTTGATTGAGCTTTTTGAGGAAGTGACAAAGATGATTGATGTGGTGAGGCAGTGGATATTGTCTACATGGATTTTCCTAAAGCATTTGACAAGTTCCTTCCTGGTAGACTGGTCCATAAGATTAAGTCACATGGATTCACGGTGAGTTTTTAAGTTGGATACAACATTGGTTTGGTCATAGAAGGTCAAGTGAATAGTGTAGAGGGATGATTTTCTAAATAGAAACAAGTAGAGTTCGCAAGGATCTGTTCTGGGACCTCTTTTTTTTTGTAGTATATATTTAAATGATTTGAATGAATATATCAGTGGTCCGATTCGTAATTTTGCAGAGGACTTGTGAGTAGAGTTGTGAATAGTGAGGAAGGTCGTCAAATGACACAGCAGGACATAGATCAGTTGAGCAGAGAAATTGCAGATGGAGTTTAATCTGGACAAGTGTGAGATGATGCATTTTGGGAGATCAAATGAAAGAAGTAAGTATACAGTAACTGGCAGGGCCGTAAGTTACATTGATAGACAGAGGGATCTTGGGGTGCAAGTCCATATGTCCTTGGAAGTGGTAACACAAGTGGATAAGGTAGTAAGAAAGGCATGCTTATAAAACTTCATATAGATCACATTTGGAGTTTTGTGTGCAGATCTGATTGTCACACTATGGAAGGATATGGAGGTTTTGGAGTGGGTGCAAAAGAGGTTTACCGCAAGGTTGCCTGGATTGGAGTTTATTCACTATAAGGAGAGGTTGGACAAACTTAGATTGTTTGAGGAGTGACCTCACAGAAGCCTATAAATCATCAGAGGCATAGATAGAGTGTCTAGTTGGGTCTTTCTCCCATGGTGGAAATGTCAAATACCAAAGAGCATGGGTTTAAGTTGAGAGGGGAGAAGTTTAAAAAAGAATCTGTGAAGCAGGTCTTTTACACACAGGTGGTAGGTGTCTGGAATGTGCTGCCAGGGGAGCTGATAGAAGCAGATACAATAGCAACATTTAAGAGGCATTCAGGCATATGAACAGGCAGGGAACAGAGGCAGATGGACCAGGTGCGGGTAGGTGGGATTAGGTTACAATAGCATCATGGTCAGTACAGACATAGTGGGCCGAAGGGTCTGTTCCTGTGCTCTACTGTTCTATGTTCTAGGCATGCAATCCAAGAAAGAATTAAGTTCAATTGTGATACCTATGTGTCCCACTCACATATGGAAATGATATTTTTTAAAAATTCATTCACAGGACGTTGGCATCAAGGTCTAAAACAGCATTTATTGCTCATCCCTAATTAAAAGTCAGCATTGCTGTGGATCTGGAGTCACCCATAGGCCAGACCAGAAAAGGATAGCAGTTGCTTTCCCTAAAGGGTATTAGAGGAACCAAATGGGTTTTCCCCCAACAAAGTCATGGCTATCATTCAACTCTTACTTCTGGATTATTATTGAATTCAAATTCCACCATCTGCTGTGGCAGGGTTTGAACTGGAGCCCGAGAACAATACTGGGGACTCTGGATAAATAGTTGTGATGATACCACTAGCTGTCACCTTGGCAGCACTAGTGTTGTAGAATTTTTAATAAGTGTTGTATCATCCCTTGGTGCAAAATCCAATTGTCACTTTATTCCAGGAAAGATCCAAAAAGGAGAAAATTTTGGCCAGAAAATCCTCTCCTGTTATATCATTTCAAACAGATGTACTCATTTGTAAGGGATAACCTGTAAAACATCCATTAGGTTGTGTTGTTAGTATCTTTATGTTAATGTACTTAAATCTTAGGAACAATCTAAGATCTTTGCATTCATTAATCAGATGCTAGTGGTAATGGAAAGGCCAGCATTGGACTGGGGGCATGGTGGCTCAGTGGTTAGCCTCACAGGACCAGAGACCCAGGTTCAATTCCAGCCTTGGCTAACTACTTGTGGGGAGTTTACACATTCTCCCCACATCTGCGTGGATTTCCTCCAAGTGTGCATGTTATGTAGACTGGCCATAGTGTTTAGGGTGGTGCAGGCTAGGAAATTTTCCTAAGCAGATTAACCATGGGAAACATGGGCTTATGGGGACAGGGTGGAAGTCTAGATGAGATGCAGACTTGTAGGACTCAATGACCTCTTTCCGCACTGTAGGGATTCTATGTGTAATTGCCTCTTGAGAAGGTAGTACTGAGCTGCAACAGTCTATTTATTGTAGGAGGTGCCCACAGTACTTTTAGGAAGTGAATTCCTGGATTTTGTTCTAGCGATAGTGATGGAATAGTGATTTATTTCCTTGTTAGGATGCTTTGTGACTTCCAGGGGAACTTGGAGGTGGTAAAGGTTGTGGGTTTGAATGGTGCTGTCAAAGCAGCCTTGCTGAGCTACTGCAGTGCATCTTGAAGGTGGTACACACTAAGCTCCAGAGCTGAAGGAAGTGAATATTGAAGATACTGGATTGAATGTCAGTCAAGAAAGCCGCTTTGCCTCAGATGGTGTCAAGCTTCTTGAGAGTTGTTGGAGCTGTAAGGCATTTCATCTGGACAGGAAACTACAAATTACACAAACGTTGAGTACAGGGCGACCCCTGTATCCTCAGAATAATTTTCCGTGGTTTCAGTTACCGTGGTTTACCGCGGCTCGAATATATTATAGGGAACCTTGCGGACCAGGGACCAGCAGGCTGCTGGGTAGGTAAATTTCCCGTTTAATTGAATGGGTTTGCTCCTATCCTATCGGGCTTTTGGGGTAAGGTTTTGGAGCATATTCCCCACGGGTACGGGGGAACTATTCTACTGAAAAACAACAAGGGCAAAAGAAAGTAGTTGACAAAACAGATAACAGAATTCAATTAACCTCGATAACCACGACTGGTATAAACAAAGATAGTTTTTGGGTTATGTAGTTGTTATTTATTTAACCAAAAGATGCAATTTGCACCTGCATTTGAATGAAAGCAGTTCAGAACAATAAATCCATGTTACGGACCTTAAAAGGAAAAAAAACTGTCTGTTTATTGTCCTCCCAATGTCTGGAGTAGGAGGCATTGCCAGAAAGTGGACTATGTAATGAATGCAATGCTGAACAGCTGTAACTTCTCCATGGGAGAACATGCATGAGCTGTATGGGAAAAGGAAATGTATTTCTCAGTTATGTGAGGTTTGAAACACTGCACCTCTCCAATCACATCTAGCTGCTTTACTCTCCAAGATTCAGTCACAGACTACATACCACATGCCAGTTGTCTCATTACACAGCTGTGTGCAGTCTTTGTAGTTCACACCTGCAAAACATACCACTCATGCCAGATGAATCTGTTATCCCATTCCTATCACTCCCTAACTAGGCCCATCCTTGGCAATTTGAAGGACCATGTAGCACTGAGATTCTACAACAAGACTATGACCTCAACACAAATGTACGAATGATGATACATGAACACCCTCAAATAATAACCAAGGAGCTGAAAGGCAAACAGCTTGTAGTGCACATTCTGAGCTATCTTTATATTGCACTATAAATAGTTTTGTTTATCTGTCCAATACGTATCTACTCTCCATAAAAATCTTTGTTTTCTTTTCTATTCTTGTAGTCTGAGCCTATTTTTATTCCGATTACCCAGTCAGTTCCTGTGCAGTGACTAACTTGTTTGTCACCGGGCCTTATTTACTTAATGAAAGATTCTCACCACCTTATACAGTTCATATTTTTACTAAGTTGCACTGCGAGAGATTGTATGTGCAGTGGAAACATGCAAATTGAAACATTGGTGGATGTAGTTTGCATTGTAAAAAAA
Source organism: Chiloscyllium plagiosum (assembly GCF_037043375.1). NCBI lineage: Eukaryota > Metazoa > Chordata > Chondrichthyes > Orectolobiformes > Hemiscylliidae > Chiloscyllium > Chiloscyllium plagiosum. The sequence continues at coordinate 7,684,833 of NW_028270168.1, forward strand.
GTATAAAGTCAAAAACAGGGAAATAATACTCTTGCCTATTCTTTTCCTCACATCTTGGAATCACGAGGTTCTGGGTTCAAGTCCTACACCAGGGGCCTGAGTGGAAGGATCACAGTTGACACCACAGTACATTACTGACAGAGCATTCATCCTTTAGATGAGACATTAAATGAAGGCCCTTTCTATCTGCTCATGTCAATGTAAAAGATCCCCATGGCACTATTTCGATGAAGGGCAGGGGAATTCGCACTGATTTCCTGGCTCACACTAATCTCACAATCAATAAAAGCACATTATCTGGTCATTATTGCATTGCTGTTTGTGGGAGTTTGCTTACCACAATTGGTTGCCATGTCTCCTATATTGCTACATTGACTACCTGATGAAGGAGCAGTGCTAAGAAAGCTAGTGCTTCCAAATAAATGTATTGGCAATCACCTGGTGTTGTGTGATTTTGAACTTTGTCCAATTTTATAAAGTACTTAATTGGCTGCAGAGCACTCTGAGGCCATCCAGGTAATTGTACAAAGAGCTTTACAAATACAGATCTTTTTAGGCTTTTTTTTATGCTTCAATTATTCTCTGTCATTTCCTAATGGTACTGCCTCACCTCAGGCGTTTCTTCCATGGTTGGTGGTAGCTTTCTATTTTCTTACACAAGGAGCCATTGTACGCACGGGAGGCTGTGTATGAGCATTAATAGTATTACAGCTAAGCTTAGATCCTGTCCTCACCCAGTACCAACAATACCCAGACTTTCCAGAGGAGTTATGGGATAACAGTTAGGAGTGGGCCTCATACAGACCTTTCACTCCTATAATTCAATCACTTTGAGGCCAATTGCCTGCATGCAGAGCAGAAATTGGATTTCATGAAATAAGATTGTCCTGACAAGTTGCTGACAACAATTGACATGCAGACTAGCCATGTTCCTGTGGGTTGGGTTGAAATTGGACAGACACTGTGCAGTGGCTAGATAGCATCAGATAGGCATGGGAACCAGCCCTCTGGAGGTAGGTTATCGAGCTGAAATGTTAATTCTGTTTCTCTGCACAGAGGCTAACTGACGTGTTGAGTTTTCTCTTTCCTTGTTCCTATTTCAGATTTCCAGCATCCACAGTATTCAAGTTTTGGATTCCTACATAGGAGCGATCTGCCTTTTGGAACTGTTACTCCTTTAAAAGGCACACTGAAAAATTTCTAATGTGTTTCTTATGATTTGGAAGTTTGTCAGCCTTCTCAGCATTTTTCAGCAACAAAACAAACATGGGGATAAAGTATGGGGGGTGGGGCAGACTGCTTATCAAAGAGAGCTGGCACAGATACATGGGCCGAATGGCCTCCTCCTCTAATGTAATATTCAATGAGTCTATGATTTTATCAAGCAAGCATTAAAAGTCAGGCTCAGCTCTTACCCCCTTGATCTGCCTTTATGATGCTGAGTGAGAAATAAAATCCTTACAGTGTGGAAGCAGGCCATTCAGCCCATACTGCCCCTTTGAAGAGCAACCCATTCCTATCCCTGTAACCCTACATTTCCCATGGCTAACGCACTCAGCCTGCACAACATTGGACACTATGGGTAATTGGGCACGGCCATTCCACCCAAACCTGCACATCTTTGGGCTCTGGGAGGAAACCCATGCAGACGGGGGGAGAATGTTCAAATTCCAAACAGACAGTCACCCAAGGCTGGAATCGAACTTCGTTCCCTAGCCCCGTGCAGCAGCAATGCTAACCACTGAGCCACTGACAACTTAGTGAGTAATACCACTGGATTAGTAATTGAGAGACCCTAGGTAAAAACAATGACTGCAGATGCTGGAAACCAGATTCTGAATTATTGGTGCTGGAAGAGCACAGCAGTTCAGGCAGCATTCGAGGAGCTTCAAAATCGACATTTCGGGCAAAAGCCCTTCATCAGGAATACAGGCAGAGAGCCTGAAGCGTGGAGAGATAAGCTAGAGGAGGGTGGGGTGGGGAGAAAGTAGCATAGAGTACAATAGGTGAGTGGGGGAGGGGATGAAGGTGATAGGTCAGGGAGGAGAGGGTGGAGTGGATATGTGGAAAAGGAGATAGGCAGGTAGGACAGGTCATGGGGACAGTGCTGAGCTGGAAGTTTGGAACTGGGATGAGGTGGGGGAAGGGGAAATGAGGAAACTGTTGAAGTCCACATTGATGCCCTGGGGTTGAAGTATTCCGAGGCGGAAGATGAGGCGTTCTTCCTCCAGGCGTCTGGTGGTGAGGGAGTGACGGTGAAGGAGGCCCAGGATCTCCATGTCCCCGGCAGAGTGGGAGGGGGAGTTGAAATGTTGGGCCATAGGGCGGTGTGGTTGATTGGTGCAGGTGTCCCGGAGATGTTTCCTAAAGAGATCTACTAGGAGGCGCCCAGTCTCCCCAATGTAGAGGAGACCGCATCGGGAGCAACGGGTATGATAAATGATATTGGTGGATGTGCAGGTAAAACTTTGATGGATGTGGAAGGCTCCTTTTGGGCCTTGGATAGAGGTGAGGGAGGAGGTGTAGGCACAGGTTTTACAGTTCCTGCGGTAGCAGGGGAAGGTGCCAGGACGGGAGGGTGGGCTGTAGGGGAGGGGGGACCTGACCAGGTAGTCACGGAGGGAACGGTCTTTGCAGAAGGCAGAAAGGGATGGGGAGGGAAATATATCCCTGGTGGTGGGGTCCGTTTGGAGGTGGCGGAAATGTCGGTGGATGATTTGGATTATGTGAAGGTTGGTAGGGTGGAAGGTGAGCACCAGAGGCGTTCTGTCCTTGTTACGGTTGGAGGGGTGGGGTCTGTGGGTGGAGGTGCGGGATGTGGACGAGATGCGTTGGAGGGCATCTTTAACCATTTGGGAAAGGAAATTGTGGTCTCTGCCCTCAGAACCCACCCCTCCAACCATAACAAGGACTGAACGCCCCAGTGCTCACCTTCCACCCTACCAACCTTCACATAATCTAAATCATCTGCCAACATTTCCGCCACCTCCAAACGGACCCCACCACCAGGAATATATTTCCCTCCCCACCCCTTTCTGCCTTCCGCAAAGACCGTTCCCTCCGTGACTACCTGATCAGGTCCACGCCCCCCTACAGCCCACCCTCCCGTCCTGGCACCTTCCCCTGCCACCGCAGGAACTGCAAAACCTGTGCGCACACCTCCTCCCTCACCTCTATACAAGGCCCTAAGGGAGCCTTCCACATCCATCAAAGTTTACCTGTACGTCCACCAATATCATTTATTGTATCCGTTGCTCCCGATGCGGTCTCCTCTACATTGCTAGGAGGCATCCAGTCTCCCCAGAGCACTTTAGCGAACATCTCTGGGACACCCGCACCAATCAACCACACCGCCCTGTGGCCCAACATTTCAACTCCCCCTCCCACTCTGCCAAGGACATGGCGGTCTTGGGCATCCTTCACCGCCGCTCCCTCACCACCAGATGCCTGGAGGAAGAACGCCTCATCTTCTGCCTCGGAACACTTCAACCCCAGGGCATCAATGTGGACTTCAACAGTTTCCTCATTTCCCCTTCCCCCACCTCACCCCAGTTCCAAACTTCCAGCTCAGCACTGTCCCCATGACCTGTCCTACCTGCCTACCTTCTTTTCCACCTATCCACTCCACCCTCCCCCCGCCCCCGACCTATCACTTTCATCCCCTCCCCCACTCACCTATTGTACTCTATGCTACTTTCTCCCCACCCCCACCCTCCTCTCACTTATCTCTTTTTCAGGCTCTCTGCCTGTATTCCTGATGAAGGGCTTTTGCCCGAAATGTCGATTTTGAAGCTCCTCGAATGCTGCCTGAACTGCTGTGCTCTTCCAGCACCACTAATCCAGAACTGAGAGACCCTGCCTAATGACCTGGGAGCCTTGGGTGTTGATCGCATAATGGCAGGTTGGGGAATTTAAGTTCATAACATCCGGTATTGAAAGCCAGTCCCGGTAACCGTGACCATCAAGTTATTATTTGTTATTAACTCAACCCATCTGATTCTCTAACGTCCTTTAGGGAAGGAAATTTGCCAATCTTACCTGGACTGTATGTGACTCCAGGCAATAGGTACTAACTTGTCTCACAAATGGCATTCAATTCAAAGACAATTAGGGATTGGCAATAAATTCTGTTCTTGGTAGTGTTGCCCACATCCCACGAAGAAGATATATTTTTTTAAGAATCCCCTGACTGGTTTTAGACATTAGGAATTAATTTTATAATTAATCCAAAGTTTTAAAATTAGAATATTGTCTGTCATGGAAAAAGAAAATGCATTTCTTCCTTTCACTCATTGAGCAAGACACACAGTATCTCTGCCAGATTACATGTGTATCGGATCCAAGCACAGAATTCAAATTCACTGAATCATCATCTGTTCATTTCCTATTGTTTAAAATTCCTGAAGCAAGCATAAAATGTTCTCAAATTGCCTGCTCTTTTTTGAAGAGTTTAATGCACAGTAATCCCCACAGCCAAATTTCACTCTGGGGCTGCTACAAATTTTCCAAGACTAGTATGAAATATTCATTTTTTGTCAAGTGCTTATGATGTTTCTGTTTAGATTTAGCTGCCAAATGAATCACTAGTGGTTATTACGTTGCTTGTCAAATGCTGGCTCCCATAGCTAGTGGCCAGGTGAGCGTACAACTGAACAGTCTCATTAAATAGAAGATCATCATAGCCTGATTTTCACTTGGTTTTAATGCCAGACCAATTTCAGAGTGTCAACTGATACTACCATGTCAGCCAAAGAATTGGAAAGCGCATGGTATTTATCACAGGATTTCAAACCTATTCATAGATTCATAGAGATGTACAGCATGGAAATAGACCCTTCAGTTCAACTCGTCCATGCCGATCAGATATCCTAAACTGATCGAGTCCCATTGGCCAGCACTTGGCTCATATCCCTCTAAACCCTTCCTATTTATGTACACAGCCAGATTCATGTTGAATGTTGCAATTGTACCAGCCTCCACCACATACTCTGGCAACTCATTCCACACACGAACCACCCTCTGGATGAAAAAGTTGCCCGTTATGTCCCTTTTAAATTTTTCCCTGCCCTCTAGTTTTGGACTCCCCTACCCTGGGGAAAAGACCTTGGCTATCCACCCTACCTATACTCCAGCCCGATATGTCGATTTTCCTGCTCCTCGGACGCTGCCTGACCTGCTGTGCTTTTCCAGCAACACACTCTCAACTGGCCTATTAGCTGCCCTCGACCTCTTCATTTCCAACTGCCGCCGGGACATTAACCGCCTCAACCTGTCGACCCCCCTCCCCCACTCCAACCTCTGACCCTCACAACACGCAGCCCTCCAATCCCTCTGCTCCAATCCTGACCTCACCATCAAGCCAGCGGACAAAGGGGGCGCAGTGGTAGTCTGGCGCACTGACCTCTACATCGCTGAAGCCAAACGCCAACTCGAGGACACCTCTTCCTACCGCCCCCTTGACCATGACCCCACCCCCCACCACCAAACCATCATCTCCCAGACCATACAGAACCTCATCACCTCAGGAGATCTCCCACCCACAGCTTCCAACCTCATAGTCCGGGAACCCCGTACTGCCCGGTTCTACCTCCTTCTCAAGATCCACAAGCCTGACCACCCTGGCCGACCCATTGTCTCAGCATGCTCCTGCCCCACTGAACTCATCTCTACCTACCTCGACACTGTCCTATCCCCCCTAGTCCAGGAACTCCCCACATACGTTCGAGACACCACCCACGCCCTCCACCTTCTCCAAGACTTCCGTTTCCCCAGCCCCCAACGCCTCATCTTCACCATGGATATCCAATCCCTCTACACCTCCATCCGCCATGACCAGGGCCTCCAAGCCCTCCGTTTTTTCCTCTCCAGACGTTCCCAACAGTACCCCTCCACCGACACTCTCATTCGTTTGGCCGAACTGGTCTTCACCCTTAACAATTTCTCCTTTGAATCCTCCCACTTCCTCCAGACCAAAGGGGTAGCCATGGGCACACATATGGGCCCCAGCTATGCCTGTCTCTTTGTTGGCTACGTAGAGCAGTTGATCTTCCGTAATTACACCGGCACCACTCCCCACCTCTTCCTCCGCTACATTGATGACTGCATTGGCGCCACCTCGTGCTCCCGCGAGGAGGTTGAGCAATTCATCAACTTCACCAACACATTCCACCCTGACCTTAAATTTACCTGGACCATCTCTGACACCTCCCTCCCCTTCCTGGACCTCTCCATCTCCATCAGTGACGACCAACTTGACACTGACATTTTCTACAAACCCACCAACTCCCACAGCTACCTGGATTACACCTCTTCCCACCCTACCTCTTGCAAAAATGCCATCCCATATTCCCAATTCCTCCGCCTCCGCCGTATCTGCTCCCAGGAGGAGTGGTTCCACCATAGAACACACCAGATGGCCTCCTTCTTTAGTCACCGCAATTTCCCTTCCCACGTGGTTAAAGATGCCCTCCAACGCATCTCATCCACATCCCGCACCTCCGCCCTCAGACCCAACCCCTCCAACCGCAACAAGGACAGAACGTCCCTGGTGCTCACCTTCCACCCTACCAACCTTCGCATAAACCAAATCATCCGCCGACATTTCCGCCACCTCCAAACAGATCCCACCACCAGGGATATATTTCCCTCCTCACCCTCTCCGCCTTCCGCAAAGACCGTTCCCTCCGTGACTACCTGGTCAGGTCCACGCCCCCCTACGACCCACCCTCCCATCCTGGCACTTTCCCCTGCCACCGCAGGAACTGTAAAACCTGCGCCCACACCTCCTCCCTCACCTCTATCCAAGGCCCCAAAGGAGCTTTCCACATCCATCAAAGTTTTACCTGCACATCCACTAATATCATCTATTGTATCCGTTGCTCCCGATGCGGTCTCCTCTACATTGGGGAGACTGGGCGCCTCCTAGCAGAGCGCTTTAGGGAACATCTCCGAGACACCCGCACCAATCAACCAAATCGCCCGGTGGCTCAACATTTCAACTCCCCCTCCCACTCTGCCGAGGATATGGAGGTGCTGGGCCTCCTCCACCACCGCTCCCTCACCACCAGACGCCTGGAGGAAGAACGCCTCATCTTCCGCCTCGGAACACTTCAACCCCAGGGCATCAATGTGGATTTCAACAGTTTCCTCATTTCCCCTTCCCCCACCTCATCCTAGCTTCTAACCTGCAGCAACTCGATCCCCTGACCTGTCCGGACTTGTCCGACCTGCCCAGCTCCTTTTCCACCTATCCACTCCACCCTCTCCTCCCTGACCTATCACCTTCATCTCCTTCCCCACTGACCTATTGTACTCTATGCCACTCTCTCCACACCCCCATCCTCCTCTAGCTTATCTCTCCATGCTTCAGGCTCTCTGCCTTTATTCCTGATGAAGGGCTTTTGCCCGAAACGTCGATTTCGAAGCTCCTTGGATGCTGCCTGAATTGCTGTGCTCTTCCAGCACCACTGATCCAGAATAAAGCAAAAATATCCGCAACCTATTCAGCCTCTCCCTATTACCCCCACACAGTCTATTTAGAAAGCTGACTAAAATGGTCTACAGTGTCTAAATAAAAGAGTCCTAGCTGACAGAAAGGTACAAGAATCTCATGATAACAGCAATATAATTTCACCAACAAATATAAGAATATAAGAAATAAGAGCAGGAGGAAGAGATTTGACTCATCTAGTCTAGTCTACCTTTCAACAAAATTGTGGCCAGTCTTCAAATCCAATCCACATAACCACAAAAAGCCCATATTCCTGAATACCCTCAGCATCCAAAAATCTATCAATCTTTATCTTGAATATATTGCCTGTTCTGGTATAAAGTGATAGTTCTGTTCCCATGCAATCCTGTGTGTTAAGAATATTGTGTAAGAGAAGCACCATTTAAACCAATGGGACTGGAATCACTTTATCACCAAAACAAGTATGGAAAGTTCGTGTTCTACAAATAACGGTCTAAATTCTTCAATCACGTTATAGCCAATTCGCGCTGAAGAAACGCATGTTACGGCAGAACCAAGGTTGCACAATTGTTTGACTGAAGAAATTCCTCCCTCTCTCAGTCCTAAGTCATCACACCTTCATTCTGAGACTGTGACCCCCTGTTGTTGAGCATCAAGCCAGTGGGAAATACTTTCTCAGTCTCTACCCCATTGAGTCACTGAAGAACTTTACATCGTTTCACAAAACCATCTCTCATTCTTTTCAGATCCAAGGAATATAGGCCTGGACTATTCCATTTCCCTTCATCTCAGATCCTTCAAAACACTACTAGCACTCTAGAAACAAATAAATTCCTCCTTAATACAAATTATGTGGTAAAATTGATTCCATCACTAAAAGTAGCGAGGCCCCAGACTTGATTCAGCGAAGAAGTTACCCAAACGTCTTCGTTGCAGTTTGGAATAGCATTGTCACAATATGCAGCTGACTAATTCTAGTGACTAACACAACTAGTCAAGTGGTGTTTCACATTATTGTATGTTGAACCATCATTGTGATAAATATGTTGGTGCACAATTTAGTTTAATACATTCGGGACCAGTGATTGGTCAGCTATGTGAAGCAGGCATAGGCAGTGTCAGACCATCTGATATCTAATTCCATGGGCTGCTGTAGAGTTGAATATCAGATAGCATAGGTGGTTCATGCCAAATTTCCCTCACAAAGACCCAGTGTGAGATCGAAGGAGCCAAATGGCCTGCTTCTTTCTACTGTAATCATTTTGTAATCCTATTTTTCCATCCTTTAGCGTTTTATAGCTACTTCCTAACTGACCTGCTTAAAGTTATTACCACACACTTCGGGAGCAGGTGAGACTTGAACCTGGGTCTCCTGGCTCAGAGGTAGGGACACTATCGCTGCACTACAAGGGCTCACCTCAGAGTTTTATGTGATGTGAGCTCATATGTTGATTTGCAATGGACAGTTTAATCACTACAGCTCTGTGCACCCACAGCACAGTTTGTTACCTGTTCTACAAAGCATGTTAGCATGTGTGCAGTATCAATTCAGAGGAGTAGTGCTCTGGCATTGCTCTTCCACAACCTGGCTTATAAACACTAAAGACATAAATTTATACTGTCGCACTTTTCATACCTTCCTGATGACCCAGAAGACTTCACTGATAGTGAATTGCTTCTAAAGTATAAGCACTGTTGCAGCAAGGGTAAATGCAGCAATCAATTTGTGCACAGCGTAATCCCATTAAAATATGAAATAAATATCACGCTGATTGGCTTTAGTGGTGTAGTTCAAAAGGTAAGCTTTGCCTCAAAATAGAATCACAGAAAGGTTACAGGAGAAACAGTTTGGTCCATTGGATCCCATGCTGGCTCTTTGGGAGGTAAATTTAGCGAGTGTCATTTCATTGCACTCATTTTCCTTTCATGGGCTTCATTAATTCCCTTAAAATATGATCTGCCTCCACAGCACTCATGGAGAGCCCATGTCCCCTGTTCTTTGTACAGCGCCAAAGGATCTACTGGGGTAACCTCGATAAGCCTTGAGTTCATAGTTAAAAAAAAATCACACAACACCAGGTTATAGTGTGATTTTCAACTTTGTACACCCCAGTCCAACATCGGCATCTCCAAACCTTGAGTTCATGTTTTGTACGAAAGATGGAACTGTTGACAATGCAGCACTCCATCTGTGTTGCACGAATGTATCAGCCTAGATTGTACGTTCTGAAATATGCATTTGAACTCATAACCAAGCTCACCAAAAAGTAGAGAGTTACCATGAAGTGAAACTAGCCTCCACATCAGCTTCTGCACTAACAATTAAGCAAGTGTTTGTTTGCAGTAAGCAGCTCTTTTGCAAAGCAGTAATGGTACATTTAAATTTGTTGCTTCTCAATTTCAAGGTCCCCTGGGCACTTATACAATGCTCTGTGATAAAAATAGAACAGATTTCTACTATTGCATTTACCAGATGAAAGCTCTTCATAGAATATTATAATGAGCAAAGTTAATTACAATACATTAGTAATGGCAAGAATGTGAAGGGTTTTTTTAAGTTTATTGACCATGCAGTTGTCAGAGAGATTGGGGTAATTGTAATTTTCTTTTTGCTTTTGTTAACTGGACTGACATTTGCAATGCTTGAGTGAATATGTAAAGGATTTGAAATGCATGAGGGATTCCACAAAGCACATGGAAAATTGCTTTTGACTTCCTCAGTAAAACATGAAAAGCCATCTTAAGATTCTGAAAAGACCCTGTAAACAAATTCAAGCCTGTGCTTAGCCTAATGTTAGAAAAATAAACTTGAGAATTAAAGCAGACGTTGGGCATGTTGTCAAAGTGATGCAATTAGAAAAGAAACAAACAGTTCTCAATTCTCAATTACAGGTCACCTTCCCCTACTGAAGATGGTGATCTTAGCCAAAGCACAGAACATGATAAAATAATGTCCTCCACTTTTTCAAGCACTCTTTCCTCTTGTAGGTCTACACGCTGACTGAGTAGCAATTGCAACACTAGCACGTCACATTGAATCCCAATTTTATCCAGGCAACCACACATTTTTCCTACTGTGAGTCACAGGATAGTAATCAGCAATTGAAATTCAGACTAATTATTTTCCTGCTTTTATGTTGACAAGGACACTGACACTAACTGTTGCAACCCAGATATTGGCAACTGCAAAAGAAACTTGGACACAAATCCCTTCGTCATTGGCTCAAAGTTACATGTATATACTGAGCCACCAACCAGCTGAGGACTCGAAGCATTGGCTGAATAACATCTGGACCTTCAGCACCGCTCAGCTATTTTACTTAGAATTAACAGAACATGAAGCATAATAAGCAGGAAGAGCAAAGATAATTATTTTAAGCTGCATCAGATTTTAGATAGCAAATCAATTACATTAACACTGAGGCAATGTTAATCAGTTTTTATAACGTAATTGTACTGGTTTATCGAGGATCATTGTCAACATATGTTTTCAAACTTCTTTATATCCTAATGAGCCTTAGAGGGACTCACTTGATAAACCACTACCATTGATATGTCACTCCCTATTTGGAAAAGCTTTGAATAAGTTAGACTGTTCCCCCCTCAACTTTTCTCTTCTTTCATTGTGAACTCCTTTAGAAACAATTCATTTCATGAGGGTACAATTCAACAGGAGCTTGCTCCTGTCCTGTCACTCACCCAGGAACCAGGTGGCTTGCTTTACATGGGACTCCAGAGAGTGGGCACTGAGAGACACTTCCAGCAGAAGGGTCATATCATTCTAACCCTGGCCTCCCCTGGCAATCCCTACCCAGCCACTGGTACAAAGCAGGGTCAGTGCACATTCAGAACAGCATATTGGGGTTTTCTTTGACTGTATTGTTGCTGTAATGATTAGAACAGGTGAATCTCATGTGACCCCTGATTGGGGTTGTTAAGCTGGGCCAATCAGGAAACCATGACTGACCAATATAAACGGGATTGCTGGGGATAAAATAAGCACTACCGCACTTAGGCGGTAGTGTGGGGGTTAAAGGGGGAAAAAAAATGAAAAGAGAAAAAAAAATAAACAGGAGTAGGGATTTGAGGTTTGTCCTCATGAAAAAAAAATAAAAAAGAAAAAAAAAGAGGGGATTGCTGGGGATAAAATAAGCACTACCGCACTTAGGCGGTAGTGTGGGGGTTAAAAGGGGAAAAAAAAATTAAAAAAAATAAACAGGAGATTAAGGGCAGTGTTTGTCACAAGAAAACGAAAAAAAAAAATAAACAGGGGATTAAAAATAAACACTGCTGCAGTTAGGCAGTAGTGTGGGGGTTAAAACAAAAAAATATAAAAAAATAAAAAAAAGGACATTTTAATCCCTGCCCTCCCCTTCACTGTTTTTGATCACACAGCACTGTCCTTTGATGTGAAGGGCAGTGTTTGTCACTGGCCACCTGGGCGTTTTCCTATCTTCTTGGTGGTGGAAATTGAATAAAGATTTGTGCACTTTGTGTCTTTCACTGTGTCTCACACCTGCACACACAAAAAAGAAAAAAAAGAAAAAAAGAAAAGAAAACAAAATAAACAGGGGATTGCTGGGGATAAAATAAGCACTACCGCACTTAGGCGGTAGTGTGGTGGTTAAAAGGGAAAAAAAAAAGAAAAAAAAATAAACAGGAGATTAAGGGCAGTGTTTGTCACAAGAAAATGAAAAAAAAAATAAACAGGGGATTAAAAATAAGCACTGCTGCAGTTAGGCAGTAGTGTGGGGGTTAAAACAAAAAAAAAGAAAAAAAGAAAAAAAAGGACATTTTATTCCCGCCCTCCCCTTCACTGTTTTTGATCACACAGCACTGTCCTTTGATGTGAAGGGCAGTGTTTGTCACTGGCCACCCGGGTGTTTTCCTATCTTCTTGGTGGTGGAAATTGAATAAAGATTCGTGCACTTTGTGTCTTTCACTGTGTCTCACACCTGCACACACACACCATGGGTGCTGGGGATAAAATAAGCACTACCGCACTTAGGTGGTAGTGTGGGGGTTAAAAAAACCCAAAAAAAACAAAAAAAACAGGAGATTTCTATGAAAAAAAAGAAAAAAAAATCAAGAAATTTGCGGTGTCCTCCAACACCCTGGAGTTGTTCAGGGAGAGGTGGGCGCTGCAGGGAGTGGAGTGCATCATTTCTCCCTCCAACTCTATTCTGATTTAGTCCCTACCCTCCCCTTCACTGTTTTGATCACACAGCACTGCCCTTTGATGTGAAGGGCAGTGTTTGTCACTGACCACCCGGGTGTTTTCCTATCTTCCTGGTGGTGGAAATTGAATAAAGATTGGTGCACTTTGTGTCTTTCACTGTGTCTGACACCTGCACACACACACCATGGGAAAAAAAATTAAAAAAAATAAACAGGGGATTAAAAATAAGCACTGCTGCAGTTAGGCAGTAGTGTGGGGGTTAAAAACAAAAAAAAAGAAAAAAAGAAAAAAAATACATTTTAATCCCTGCCCTCCACTTCACTGTTTGATCACACAGCATTGCCTTTTGATGTGAAGGGCAGTGTTTGTCACTGGCCACCCGGGTGTTTTCCTATCTTCCTGGTGGTGGAATTTGAATAAAGATTGGTGCACTTTGTGTCTTTCACTGTGTCTCACACCTGCACACACACACCACGGGTGCTGGGGAAAAAATAAGCACTACTGCGGTTAGGCAGTAGTGTGGGGGGGGGTTTAATAATAAAAAAAACAGGAGATCACACAGCATTGCCCTTTGATGTGAAGGGCAGTGCTTGTCACTGGCCACTTGGGTGTTTGCCTATTGTGAGTGTATGTGCAAGGACTCTCCTTGAAGGGGACTATCCCTGGACAAAAAAGAAAAATATATATAAAACAAAATAAACAGGGGATTAAAAATAAGCACTGCTGCAGCTAGGAAGTAGTGTGGGGGTTAAAAACAAAAAAAAAGAAAAAAAAGGACATTTTAATCACTGCCCACCCCTTCACTGTTTGATCACACAGCATTGCCTTTTGATGTGAAGAGCACTGCTTGTCACTGACCACCCTGGTGAAAGAAAGAAAAAGAAAAAGAAAAGAAGAAAGAAGAAAAAAAATAAACAGGGGATTTTGATTTAAACCCTTCCCTCCCCTTCATTGTTTTGATCACACAGCATTGCCTTTTGTGAAGGGCACAGCTTGTCACTGGCCACTCGGGTGTTTTCCTATCTTCCTGGTGGTGGAAATTGAATAAAGATTTGTGCACCTTGTGTCTCTCACTGTGTCTCACACCTACACACACACACCCTGGGTGCTGGGGAAAAATAAGCACTACCACAGTTAGGCGGTAGTGTGGGGGTTAAATTTTAAAAATAAGAAAAAATAAGTAAACAGAAGTGTCAGTCCCTACCCTCCCCTTCACTGTTTTGATCACACAGCATTGCCCTTTGATGTGAAGGGCAGTGCTTGTCACTGGCCACTCGGGTGATTGCCTATCTTGAGAGTTGGATCAGTTAAAAAAAAAATAAACATGGGATTAAAAATAAGCACTGCTGCAGTTAGGCAGTAGTGTGGGGGTTAAAAACAAAAAAAAAGAAAAAAAAGAAAAAAAAAGACATTTTAATCCCTGCCCTACCATTCACTGTTTGATCACACAGCACTGCCCTTTGATGTGAAGGGCAGTGTTTGTCACTGGCCACCCGGGTGAAAGAAAAAAAAAGAAAAAGAAAAGAAGAAAGAAGAAAAAAAAATAAACAGGGGATTTTGATTTAATCCCTCCCCTCCCCTTCACTGTTTGATCACACAGCATTGCCTTTTGTGAAGGACACAGCTTGTCACTGGCCACCCGGCTGTTTTCCTATCTTCCTGGTGGTGGAAATTGAATAAAGATTCATACACCTTGTTTCTCTCACTGTGTCTCACACCTGCGCACACACACAACATGGGTGCTGGGGAAAAAAAATAAGCACTACCACAGTTAGGCGGTAATGTGGGGGTTAAAACAAAAATAACCAGAAAAATGAAAAAAAATAAACAAGAGTCTCTTTTGTGAAGGGCACAGAAAAAAGAAAAAATAAACAGGGGATTTTGTTTTAATCCCTGCCCTCCCTTTCACTGTTTGATAAAAAAAAACAGGAGTGTCAGAACTCCTGTCACTCTGAGACTGGCTCTGAGGGAACTGGACCAAAAAAACAGGGGATTTTGATTTAATCCCTACCCTCCCCTTCACTGTTTGATCACACAGCATTGCCCTTTGTTGTGAAGGGCACGCCTTGTCACTCGCCACTTGGGTGTTTCCTTTCTTCCTGGTGGTGGAAATTGAATAAAGATTCGTGCACCTTGTGTCTCTCACTGAGTCTCACACCTGCACACACACACCATGGGTGCTGGGGAAAAAATAAGCACTACCGCAGTTAGGCGGTAGTGTGGAAAAAAACACAGGGGATTTTGATTTAATCCCTGCCCTCCCCTTCACTGTTTGATCACACAGCATTGCCCTTTGATGTGAAGGGCACTGCTTGTCACTGGCCACTTGGATGTTTCCTTCTTCCTGGTGGTGCACATTTGAATAAAGATTTGTGCATCTTGTGCCTTTCTCTGTGTCTCACGCCTGCACACACACACCATGGGTGCTGTGGGAAAAATATAAGCACTACCGCAGTTAGGCGGTAGTGTGGGGGTTAATAAAAAAAAGCAGGAGATTAGTGTTAGGGGTTCTATTCACTCGGGAAAAAAAACAAAAAGAAAAAAACAGGCAAAGAAAAAAAACAGGGGATTTTGTTTTAATCCCTCCCCTCCCCTTCACTGTTTGATCACACAGCATTGCCCTTTGATGTGAAGGGCACTGCTTGTCACTGGCCACTCAGGTGTTTCCTTTCTTCCTGGTGGTGGAAACCAAATAAAGATTTGTGTACCTTGTGTCTCTCACTGTGTCCCAACCTGCACACACACAACATGGGTGCTGGGGGAACAAATAAGCACTACCGCAGTTAGGTGGTAGTGTGGGGGGTTTAAAAAAAAGAAAAAAAAAAGAAAAAAATCAGGAGTGTCAGAGATTCTGTTCATTCTGAGAGCTGACTCTTGAGGGAGCAGGACCAAAAAAGAGAGAAAAAAAGAAATAAACAGAGGATTTTGATTTAATCCCTGCCCTCCCCTTCACTGTTTGATCACACAGCATTGCCCTTTGATGTGAAGGGCACTGCTTGTCACTGGTCACTCGGGTGTTTCCTTTCTTCCTGGTGGTGGAAACTGAATAAAGATTTACACACCTGTTGTCTCTCACTGTGTCTCACACCTGCACACACACAACATGAGTGCCAGGGAAAAAATAAGCACTACCGCTGAAAACAATATAACCAGGAAATTTGGAATCTCCTCAGTTCAGGGACTGACTTTGAGCTGGTTGGTCACAGCCAGTGTTCTGTGCACAAGTAAATAAAGGGTGACTTGGTAACAGGATACCAGCCTCTGTGCAGCTATAGAGTCATAGAGCCCTTCAACTCAAACTGATCCATGCTGACCGTGGTGCCCACTCAGCTAGTTCCAGTTGTCTATGTTTGGTCCATATCTCTCTAAACCCTTCCATCAATATACCTATCCAAATGTTTTAAAATGTTGCTATTGCACCTTTCTGAACAACTTTCTCTGACAGCCCATTCCATGTACGCACCACTCGTTGCCCCTGACGTTGCCCCTCAGGTCCTTCTTAAATCATTTCCCTCTCACGATAAACCTATGCCCTCTAATTTTCAATTCCCCAGCCCTGGGTAAAAGACCATGTGTGTTCATCATATCTATGTCCCTCATTGTTTATACATTCAATAAGGTCACTCCCTCATTCTCCTACTTTCCAAGGAGTTCATTCCACATTCCAAGTTAAAGTCAAAGAGTTAGAGAGATGTACAACACAGAAACAGACCCTTCAGTCCAACTCGTCCATGGCGACCAGATATCCTAACCTAATCTAGTCCCATTTGCCAGCATTTGGCCCATATCCCTCTAAACCCTTCTTATTCATATACCCATCCTGATGCCTTTTAACTACTGTAATTTTACCAGCCTCCAACATTTCCTCTGCCAGCTCATTCCATACACACTCCACCTCCTGTATGAAAAAGTTGCCCTTTAGGTCCCTTTTGTATCTTTGCCCTCTCACCCTAAACCTATGCCCTCTAGTTCAGGACCCCAGGGAAGAGACTTTGTCTATTTACCCTGTCCATGCCCCTCATGCTTTTATGAACCTCTATAAGATCACCCCTCAGCCTCAGAAACTCCATGGAAAACAGCTCCAGCCTATTCAGCCTTTCTCTATAGCTCAAATCCTCCAACCCTGGCAACATCCTTGTAAATCTTTTCTGAACCCTTTCTAGTTTCACAACATTCTTCCAATAGGAAGACGACCAGAATTGCACACACTATTCCAAAATTGGCCTAACCAGGGTCCTGTACATTCACAACATGACCTCCCAACTCCTGTACTCAATACTCTGACTAATAAAGGAAAGTAATGCCTTCTTCACTATCCTACCTACCTGCGACTGTACATTCAAGGAACTATGAACCTTACTCCAAGTTCAGCAACGCTCCCAGGACCTTACCATTAAGTGTATAAATCCTGCTCTGATTTGCTTTTCCAAAATGCAGCACTCACATTTATCTAAATTAAACTCTATCTGCCACTCCTCAGCCCATTGGCCCATCTGATCAAGATCCTGTTGTAATCTGAGGTAACCTTCTTCACTGTTCACTTTCAATTTTGGTGTCATCTGCAAACTTACTATCTATACCTCCTATGTTCATATCCAAATCATTTGTATAAAAGATGAAGAACAGTAGGCCCAATACTGATCCTTGTGGCACTCTACAGGTCACAGGCCTCCAGTCTGAAAAACAATCCTCCACCACCACCCTCTGTTTTCTACCTTTGAGCCAGTTCTGTATCCAAATGGCTAGTTCTCCCTGTATTCCGTGAGATCTAACCTTGCTAACCAGTCTCCGATGGGGAAATCTTGCTGAAAATCTTGCTGATGTCCATATAGATCATGTCTTTGGATTGTCCTATTTGGCATTGACAGCACTGCCAAATTTTAACCCACAGCTCAACAACTGCAATGATTCCAGATATCCAAGTCAATCTAACATGCTTTATAGTGGGCACAATGGTCAAATTGTAATGCAGAGATTCGCCTGAGCTTTCATCAAGCTCAGTTTCAGCCTTAACACAGTGAGAAGTGGTTCTTGTTATCACACAGAATCAATAATGTTATCAGCATAATCAATATTCCCAATACCTACCTGCATCCATACAGCAGCTTGTTGAATGTGTATTAGAGGTTTCTATATGCTTTACAAACGCACTTCATTGAGTTAGTGAGTAATTTTAAAAACTGATGATTGTAATCACAATATGAACATTCAATGAAAGGGCTCTGCAGAATCCAATTAAAAATTAAAATTCCTGGAGCAAGACACAGTAAAGTTGACCTTAGTACTAGGCGCAGGAGCATGGGAAACTATTTCCACAAATACTCCATGAAATGACTGATATAAAGGCAGGTAATTCTGTCATAAACTTCCCTCTGTCCTCCTTCCAGCGGCTGTTTATTCACTCCACCCACTTCTTGCCAGTTTAAAAATTTCCATATTTCTTCCCCCCACAAAAAAACAGCAAGCTTTTCTATTAATAGCCTATCTAGGAAACTGTACTGCAGCTGTTCCCCTACATGGTGAAAATGTTATGGTCAAATAATACGATTCGTAATTGATGCACATGTAACTGGTGATCCCCTGTTCAGTCTCAGCGAGTTTGAATGTCTAAGTACTTTAGTAAAGCAGAACAACACTTGTTGCTGGCTAGGCCAAAGTGACCACCAAAGCATTGGCCAGACTGGCTCATAAAACACATCTGTTATCCCAAAAGTGAATTAAGACATGGGTGAACCACACTACTGCAGCACTGGTTGCTGCCAGAACTTGAAACACGCCAATGATATCACTGCATCTGAAATATACTGAACGAGTATTTTGCATCAGTGTTTACGTTGGAGAAGAACATGAAAGATACAGAATGTAGGTAAATAAATGGTGACATCTTGAAAAATGTCCATATTACAGAGGTGGTGATGCTGGATGTCTTGAAACGCATAAAAGTGAATAAATCCCCAGGACCTGATCAGGTGTACCCTAGAACTCTGTGGGAAGTGAGGGAAGTGATTGCTGGGCCTCTTGCTGAGACATTTGTATCATTGATAGTCACAGGTGATGTGTCGGAAGACTGGAGGTTGGCAAACGTGGATTTAAGAACGGTGTTAAGGACAAGCCAGGGAACTATAGTCCAGTGAGCCTGATATTGGTGCCGGGCAAGTTGGAGGGAAACCTGAGGGACAGGATTTACATGTATTTGGAAAGGCAACGATTGATTAGGGATAGTCAGTATGGCTTTGTGCTTGGGAAATCATAGTCGAGAGTGTCGCACTGGAAAAGCACAGCAGGTCAGGCAGCATCCGAGGAGCAGGAGAATCAATGTTTGGGGCATACACCCTTCATCAGGCTTGAGGCTTGTGAGCTGAGGGGTGGAGAGATAAATGGGTGGGGGGGTCTGGCTGGGGGGAAGGTAGTGGAGAATATAATAGGTGGATGGAGGGGGGTGTAATGGTGATAGGTCAGAGGGGTGGGTGGGGCTGATAGGTGAGAAGGAAATGGACAGGTAAGACAGGTCATGATGGCTGTACTGAGTTGGAAGGATGGACCTAGGATAAGGTGGGTGGGTGCAAATGAGGAAACTGGTGATCTCCACATTGATGCTGTGTGGTTGGAGGGTCCCAAGGTGGTAGATGAAGCGTTCTTCCTCCAGGCGTCAGGTGGTTAGGGTTTGGCAGTGGAGGAGGCCCAGGACCTGAAGTGTTCGGCCATGGGGCGGTGGGGTGGGTTGGTGCAGGTGTCTCTGAGATGTTCGCTGAAGCACTCTGCGAGTGGGTGTCCGATCACCCCAATGTAGAGAAGACTGTATCAGGAGCAACGGATACAGTAAATGACACGTGTGGAAGTGCAGGTAAAACTCTGATGGATGTGGAAGGCTCCTTTGGGACCTTGGATGGAGGTGAAGGGGGGAGGTTTAGACGCAAGGTTTGCAATACCTGCGGTGACAGGGCAAGGTGCCGGGAGGGGAGGGTGGTTTGGGGGGGGCATGGACCTGACGAGGTAGTCATGGAGGGAATGATCTTTATGGAAAACGGATAGGGGTGGAAGGGAAATATATCTCTGGTAGTGGGGTCCGTTTATAGGTGTTGGAAATGGCGGAGCAATGCATATTGAGGTTAGTGGGGTGGAAGGTGAGGACGGGGTGTTCTGTCCTTGTTGCGGTTGGAAGGGTACATTCAAGGGTGGAGGGATATCACTTCGATAAGATGCACAAAAGGGCATCATCGATCATGTGGGAGGGGAAATTGTGGTCTTCGAAGAAAGAGGTAATCTGGTGTGTCCTGTGGTGGAACTGGTCCTCTTGGGAGCTGATGCGGTGGACACGATAACATGGAATATAGGGAGAACTAGCCATTTGGATACAGAACTGGTTCAAAGGTAGAAGGCAGAGGATAGTGGTGGAGGGTTGTTTTTCAGACTGGAGGCCTGTGACCAGTGGAGTGCCACAAGGATCAGTGCTGGGTCCACTACATTTCATCATTTATATAAATGATTTGGATGTGAGCATAAGAGGTACAGTTAGTAAGTTTGCAGATGACACCAAAATTGGAGGTGTAGTGGACAGCGAAGAGGGTTACCTCAGATTACAACAGGATCTTGATCAGATGGGCCAATGGACTGAGAAGTGGCAGATGGAGTTTAATTTAGATAAATTTGAGGTGTTGCATTTTGGGAAAGCAAATCTTAGCAGGACTTATACACTTAATGGTAAGGTCCAAGGGAGTGTTACTGAACAAAGAGACCTTGGAGTGTAAGTTCATAGTTCCTTGAAAGTGGAGTCACAGGTAGATAAGATAGTGAAGAAGGCGTTTGGTATGCTTTCTTTTATTGGACTGAGTGTTGAGTACAGGAGTTGGGAGGTCATGTTATGGCTGTACAAGGTATTGGTTAGGCCACTGTTGGAATATTGCATACAATTCTGTTCTCCTTCCTATCGGAAAGATGTTGTGCAACTTGAGAGGGTTCAGAAAAGATTTACAAGGATGTTGCCAGTGTTGGAGGATCTGAGCTACAGGGAGAGGCTGAACAGGCTGGGGCTGTTTTCCCTGGAGCGTCGGAGGCTGAGGGTTGACCTTATAGAGGTTTATAAAATCATGAGGCGCATGGATACGATAAATAGACAAAGTCTCTTCCCTGGGGTGGGGGAGTCCAGAACTAGAGGGCATAGGTTTAGGGTGAGAGGGGAAAGATTTGCAGCTCGGGTGCTCGTTGTTGTGGTTGTGTTCGCCGAGCTGGGAATTTGTGTTGCAGACGTTTCGTCCCCTGTCTAGGTGACATGCTTAGTGCTTGGGAGCCTCCTGTGAAGCGCTTCTGTGATCTTTCCTCCGGCATTTCCTCCGGAGGAAAGATCACAGAAGCGCTTCACAGGAGGCTCCCAAGCACTGAGGATGTCACCTGGACAGGGGACGAAACGTCTGCAACACAAATTCACAGCTCGGCGAACAGAACCACAACAGGGAAAAGATATAAAAATGACCCAGGGGGCAATGTTTTCACGCAGAGGGTGGTGCGTGTATGGAATGAGCTAACAGAGAAAATGGGGGAGTCTAGTAAAATTGCAACATTTAAAAGGCATTTGGATCGATTTATGAATAGGAAGGGTTTAGAGGGATATGGGGCAAGTGCTGGCAGGTGGGACTAGATTGGGTTGGGATATCTGGTCGGCATGGATGGGTTGGACTGAGGGTCTGTTTCTGTGCTACATATCTCTATGAATCTATGACTCTAGAACTGCTATCATTATTGCTCTTCAGCACTAGGTTACCAGATTAGACATGGCGTTTTGTCATTTAGGGGCATTAAATTCATTGACAGGCAGTGTTAATTATTTTGCCTGTCCTCGGATGCTGCCTGAAGTGCTGTGCTCTTCCAGCACCACTGATCCAGAATCTGGTTTCCAGCATCTGCAGTCATTGTTTTTACCCTACAGTGTTTATTCTTGTTGATCCCTAAATGTTTAGAACAATGTAAGATTGTATTGTAGCTGCAGTAAGTAATAACAGTTTTGACCGGGACCAAGACCTTCAGGGGTGACAGAAGACAGACACCAATAAAGATACTAAATAATATTAATGCCAATTAACTCCCCACATGATCCAGACCTTGGTCTAGAAATTTCCTCAGATGCATACAAGACTACCAAAAGGCTCTTGCTTCATCTTGGAGTCCCATCGATGGCAATCAACTAATAAACCATGGAGGTTTTCACAAGTAAACTGACCTTGTTCCATTCATGTGCAATCCATGGGAATCAGACGCATTGTTTATTCAGCTCCAGTGAGCTCCCTATACCAAGGTTTCAAAAGCAAACAAAAGCAGTAATCACTGGAGGAACACAGCAGGTCTGGCAGCATCTGTGAAACGAAAGCAGAGCTAATATTTCGAATCTAGTGAAAGGGTCACTGGACTTGAAATATTAGCTGTGTTTTCTCTCTGCAGATGCTGCCAGACCTGCTGAGTTTTTCTAGCAATTCCTGTTTTTGTTTGTTTTAGATTTCCAGCATCCATTGTTCTCTGTCATATTTTTGAATACAGGTTTCAATTCGTTATGGGTGTGCAAAAGGTAGTATTGTGGCTATGTGACTGTACTGTGTCACGTAAACACCAACATCTGAGAATTTGGAATTTAGTTCAAACTTCTTCCTCTTTTGGTTTCTCCAGTTTTACTTGGGGCCGCCTCAATGTTGATAAATTGTTGATAACTTTTGACCAACTCCCCCTGTCAATCACTCATTCCTTTTCTGATCAATCCCACCGTGTTTTTGTCCCACAACTGCACACTACCGTCTGATCTTACGGTTTCCACTCCTCTTTATTCTTAGCCATCTCTTCTTCATTACTCACCACAATGCATTTCCTCGCTCTCTCTCCGCCATACCATTTCAATTACTTCTCAGTCAATTTCTCCAACAATCTTCACTGATGCCCTGACTTGCTGGTTCCTGATTTTGTTCTTTCTCTGTACTTCACACATCTGTTTCAGCATCTGCATCTTATTAGTATCCAGTTGTTGTTCCTCTCTACTTGATGGTGTTCAAGTTTCTACACTGATCTCATAAATGACTTATAGATTTTCCTTTTAATTTGAGTGATATTTTTCAGTTGGTTAACTCTCCACTGTACTTGTTCCAATTACTCCAACCATAACAAATCCATTACTTAATTTCCATTGCCATACTTGCATTTTTTGCCAAAGCTAACCCCAGTTACTTAAAACTATTCATTGTCTACAACTCTTCACTCAGAATCTTTCTAATTGCACTCTCATCTTCTCAGGTCTCAAAATGACTGCCCATGAATTGAATTGCTCCTTTCCTGATCTTCAGATCTCCATTTTCCAGTATTTTTCTCCAGGTCTCCAAATACTCAGAGAACTTGGATTCAAACTTAATAATTTGCAAATAACAAGTCAGTATCATCAAAAATAGAAGAGACCACAAAGTTCTAAAAAGGCAATTAATTTGTTTAGAGAGTGGATATTAATTGAGTCTTAGCCAGATTGCTCTATATATGGCTACAGTCCCACACCAATTAAAAGCAAAATGCTGTAGATGCTGGAAATCTGAAATAAAAACAGAAGGTGCCGGAGAAACCCAAGAGGTCTGGCATCAACAGCAGAGATAATGTTTCAAATCTAGTATGATTCTTCTACAAACACTTTTTTTTCAAGTCTGATATAACTTCTTCTAAACTGAAAGGAGTTGGAAAATGGTGTTTTCTTATACTTTTTAGAGACAGGTGAGGAGTGAGGGGAAAAAAAATGACAAGAATGCCCAGTGCAAAAGATGAGGGGAGTGCTAATTGTGGTGAAAGGGAAATAGAGATGTAAAATGGGAGTGGAAGGGAGAGAATGGACTGTCTCTAATAACAGCAAAGAATATAAGAAACAAACTAGGCAAGGCCATGATTTCTTTTTAATAAATTCACTGGGTGTGGGCATCTCTGGCTAGGCCAACAGTCATTGCCCATCCCTGCTGATGGTTGGGTGGCGAGGGAATAATGTCAGAAAAATGGAGTTCCACTGGCAGGAGGTCAGGTTCTGAATTATGGAATTCATCGCTGAGTCCTAGAGGCTGTAAAGTGACAAAGTGGAAAATGAGGTTACCTTCTTATGCTTTACTTAGACATTGTAGCATGTCCAGGAGAGAAATGTCCATATTACAGAGGAGGATTTTAGAGTCATAGAGTCATAGAGATGTACAGCATGGAAACAGACCCTTCAGTCCAACCTGTCCATGCCGACCAGATATCCCAACCCAACCCTAGTCCCACCCGCCATTACCCAGCCCATATCCCTCCAAATCTTTCCTATTCATATACCCATCCAAATGCCTCTTAAATGTTGCAATCGTACCAGCTTCCACCATCTCCTCTGGCAGCTCATTCCATACACGTACCAACCTCTGTGTGAAAACATTGCCCCTTAGGTCTCTTTTATATCTTTCCCCTCTCACCCTAATCCTATGGCCTCTAGTTCTGGACTCCCCGACCCCAGGGAAAAGACTTTGTCCATTTATCCTATCCATATCCCTCATAATTTTGTAAACCTCTATAAGGTTACCCCTCAGCCTCCGACGCTCCAGGGAAAACAGCCCCAGCCTGTTCAGCCTCTCCCTATGGTTCAAATCCTCCAACCCTGGCAACATCCTTGTAAATCTTTTCTGAACCCTTTCAAGTTTCACAACATCTTTCTTATAGGAAGGAGACCAGAAATGCACGCAATATTCCAACAATGGCCTAACCAATGTCCTGTATAGCCACATCATGACCTCCCAACTCCTGTACTCAATACTCTGACCAATAAAAGAAAGCATACCAAATGCCTTCTTCACTATCCTATCTACCTGCGACTCCACTTTCAAGGAGCTATGAACCTATACTCCAAGGTTTCTTTGTTCAGCAATACTCCCTAGGACCTTACCATTAAGTGTATAAGTCTTGCTAAGATTTGCTTTCCCAAAATGCAGCAACTCGCATTTATCTGAATTAAACTCCATCTGTCACCTCTCAGCCCATTGGCCCATCTGGTCAAGATCCCATTGTAATTTGAGGTAACCCGCTTCACTGTACACTACACCTCCAATTTTGGTGTCATCTGCAAACTTACTAAGTGTACCTCTTATGCTCACATCCAAATCATTTATATAAATGATGAAATGTAGTGGACCCAGCACCGATCCTTGTGGCACTCCACTGGTCACAGGCCTCCAGTCTGAAAAACAACCCTCCACCACCATCCTCTGTCTTCTACCTTTCAGCCAGTTCTATATCCAAATAGCTAGTTCTCCCTGTATTCCATGAGATCTAACCTTGCTAATCAGTCTTCCATGGGAAACCTTGTCGAACGTGTTACTGAAGTCCATATACATCACATCTACTGCTCTGCCCTCATCAATCTTCTTTGTTATATCTTCAGCGGGATGTTACTCATGCCCCCCGTACACATTAACGGCACAAAGGTGTAACGAGTGGAGAGTGTCAAGCTCCTGGGAGTGGTCATCCACAACAAACTTTCTTGGACTCTTCATGTGGACGCACTGGTTACAAAGGCCCAGCAATGTCTCTTCTTCCTCAGGCAGCTGAGGAAATTTGGCACGATGGTGAATACCTTTGCCAACAATTATAGGTGCACCATCGAGAGCATTCTGTCTGGATGTATCACTACCTGGCATGGTGTGTACCATTCAAGATCGGAAATAGTTAGAGAGAGTGGTGAACTCGGCCTGGACAATCACAAAGGCCAACCTCCCATCTATAGAATCCATCTCCCAGGCCCAATGACAAGGAAAGGCCGCCAGCATTCTCAAAGATCCGTCATACCCTGACAATGTTTTTCTACAACCTCTTCCATCGGGGAGAAGGTACAGAAGCCTGAACACATGCAACTGTCAGTTTCAAAGCAGTGTCTACCCTACTGTTGTTAGAATACTGAATGGACTCACAATCTCTTAACATTCACCTGTACCTGTGCTTTTGTTTTTGCCACTGTTTACCTATTATTTACTTATCTATGCTACTTAACTCTGTGATCTGCCTGTATTGCTCACAAGACAAAGCTTTTCACTGTGCCTCAGTACACGTGACAATAAATTCAATTCAATTTGATTCAATTCAATTCAATTCATTTCAATTCAAGGAGGTGCTGCACCTCTTAAAACACATAAAAGTGAATAAAACTCCAGGACCTGATCAGGTGTACCCTAGAACTCTGTGGGAAGTGAGTAAAGAGATTGATGGGCCCCTTGCTAAGATATTTGTATCATCAATGGTCACAGATGAGGTGCCTGAAGACTGGAGGTTGGCTAACGTAGTGCCACTATTTTAAGAAAGCTGGGAAGGAAAAGCTTGGGAACTATAGACCAGTGAGCCTGACATCAGTGGTGGGCAAGTTGTTGGAGGGAATCCTGAGGGACAGGATTCACATGTACTTGGAAAGACAAGGACTGATTAGGGATAGTCAACATGGTTTTTTGCATCAGAAATTATGTCTCACCAATTTGATTGATTTGGAGATGCCGGTGTTGGACTGGGGTGTACAAAGTTAAAAATTACACAACACCAGATTATAGCCCAGCAGGCTTATTTGGAAGCACTAACCTTTGGAGCGCTGCTCCTCCATCAAGGTGGTTGTTTCCATACTGTCTATTCTATGACTCTTTGAGAGTGAGGAGAGCTACAACCCCTGCCTGAAGTGACCTAGCAAACCATTTTACTGGTCTATCACCTTCATACTGCAACTAAGGATGGCAGTAAATGCTGGACTTAACAGTGAAGCCCATTATCTGAGAGTCGGTGTTATGAAAAAGACATATCTTTTTATCTATCTATTTAACAGTGCACACCAAGAACCCCCTTTCCTACATAGGGTACAGGAATACAGAATCATTTATATTTTACGGGCAGCACGGTGGCTCTGTGGGTAGCAGTGCTGTCTCACAGCACCAGGGACCCGGGTTCAATTCCCTCCTCGGGCAACTGTCTGTGTGGAGTTTGTACATTCTCCCTGTGTTTGCATGGGATTCCTCCAAGTGCTACGGTTTCCTCCCACAGTCCAAAGATGTGCAGGTTAGGTGAATTGGCCAGGCTAAATTGCCTGTAGTGTTTGGTATAGGGGAATGGGTCTGGGTAGGTTGTTCTTCGGAGGGTCGGTATGGACTTGTTGGGCCAAAGGGCCTGTTTCCACTACATAGGGAATTGAATTTAATCTAAAGCATCAGGAATCAGGATCCATCTGTGATTGAGGTGGTCCCTTAATGAAATTAGCTACCCAGCAGAAAGTGCAAATTAAATTTGAAACTCTCTGGTCAGTATGGATTGGTACTCCCCAGTACAATATCAACATACTTAAGACCTCATGA
Organism: Chiloscyllium plagiosum; assembly: GCF_037043375.1. Lineage (NCBI taxonomy): Eukaryota > Metazoa > Chordata > Chondrichthyes > Orectolobiformes > Hemiscylliidae > Chiloscyllium > Chiloscyllium plagiosum. The sequence goes on from NW_028270168.1 coordinate 7,711,834, forward strand.
AGCTTAAGCTATTCCTTCTGACTGGAAGTATGGAGTAGGAATTGTGTTGGTGAAAATGTACTTTGTCATTTTACTAAAATAAGCATTCGATCAGAATTTGAGTGTGCAAAGGAATGGAGTGAGAGTGTTCTCAAATTAAAAACAACTTCTGATTTTCTAAATGATGCGAAAAGCAGAAGGAAATGTCTTTAAAGACATATTTCTTCCGAGTTGGCATGTCGGCTCAGTGATTAGTACTGCAGTCTCACTTTGCCAGGGACCTGAGTTCAATTCCTGCCTTGGGTAACTGTCTGTGTAGAGTTTGCATATTCTCTTTGTGTCTGTGTGGGTTTCCTCCCACAATCCAAAGATGTGCCGGTTAGGTGGATTGGTTGTCTTCAGGGGCCCGTCAGTTAAGTGCACTAGTCAAGGGGAATGGGTGGGTTACTCTTATGAGCGTTGATGTGAACTTGTTGGGCTAATAGGGCCTGTTTTCACACTGTAGGGGTTCTAATGGAAGGCAGAGCACATAATGTAATGTGTCTAGAGTTAGAGGGTTGTGGAGTTGCACCCAACCATCATGGAGCTCATTTAAATGATCACCTTGAATATTGACAAACCAAAAACAAAATGAAAATACTGCAGATGTTAGAAAGCTGCAATAAAATGATAAAGAAATTCAGCAGACCTGAGAGGAGAGTGTGTCTGTGTCTAAGGGGAAGTTCGCAAGGAAGTTAGAGTTTTAATTTGAATTGAAATAGCTTTATTGTCACATGTACTCAAATTAGTACAGCCAAAAGTTTAATTTGCCACTCATGACACCATCTTAGTTGCAAAGGTACCCACATACAATGTCTTTCGTAAACTTTCTCAGCGAAAATAAAATTAGAAAAATAAAGAAGAATGAAGTCCAGCATTGAAGATTGTAGGAATAGATTAGAAACCTGAGAAATAAAATGTAGTGTTATATACCAATGGTTTATTTATGTTTGCCTGTAGAGATTAGTTACCTTAATGAATAATAATTCTTATTAAGTACAGACACCCAGTCCATTTTGTTATCAACCTGAATCTGAAAATCAGGTAAATTGTGATATTTTGTGGACAATTATAAAATATCTAACTTTTCTGATGACTCTGGGAACAGCAGGGATTAATCTCCACTTCCCTCTCCCAGTGAGTTGTGACAGTATAAACAGCAGGGTACCAGGTTTTCCAGCTCATACCTGTGCACTGAATGGAGGTTTTCAGTAAACCAGTCACAAGTCTACAACTGATCTCCCTAATGCAGAGGAGACCACATTGTGAATAAGTAGAGTAAATTGAAAGAACAAGTAAATCTCTGCTACATCTGGAAGAGTGTTTGTGATCTTAGCCAGTGAGGAGCGAAGAGAGAAAAGAGCAGGCATTATGCCTCCTGTGATTGCTTGGAGGGTGGCATGGGAGGAGGATGCAGTATTAGGGTGATTGAGGAGTGGACCAGTATGTCACAGAAGGAACGATTCCAGCAGAATGCTTACAGCTAAGGGGAGGTGAAGATATGTTTGGTGTTAGCATCATAGAGGCATAGAACTCTACAGCACAGACACAGACCCTTCGGAGTCGAACAGTGTGGTGCTGGAGAAGCACAGCTGGTCAGGCATTATCCGAGGAGCAGGAACATCGATGTTTTGAGCATAAGCCCTTCATCAGGAATGAGGCTTATGGACCAAGGGGGCTGAGAGATAAATAGGAAGGGAGTGGGGCTGGGGGGAAGATAGCTGAGACTGCGATAGGTAGATGGAGGTGGGGTAATGGTGATAGGTCAGAGAGGAGGGTGAAGCAGATAGGTGGGAAGGAAGATGGACAGGTAGGACAGTTCAAGAGGTTTGATTTGGGATAAGGTGGGAGGAGGAGAAATGAGGAAAATGGTGAGATCCACATTGATGCCATGTGATTGGAGGGTCCCAAGGCAGAAGATTCTTCCTCCAGGTGCCGGGTGGTCAGGACTTGGTGATGAAGGAAGCCCAGGACTTGCATGTCCTTGGCAGAGACGGAGGGGGAGTTAAAGTGTTTGGCCACAAAGTGGTGGGGTTTTTGAGAGCTTGTGTCCCAGACTTGATCTCTGAAACATTCTGCAAATTGGCATCCTGTCTTCCCAATGTAGAGGAGAGCGCATCGGGAACAACAGACCAGATATCTTAAATTAATCCATTCCCATTTGCAGCATTTGTGCCATAGTTCAAAGAGGAAAGTATGACTGTTAGCTTTAGAACCCTGAGACTAGGCTGCAGAAAACCAGAGTCAAGAAGAATGTAGACATCAAACAAAATTATCAATCTGCAACCTCCTGGCTTCGACTGCTGAATTCACAGCAGATGGATGACCATTTGGGCAAGAAGCCCAGATGATGGGTATCAGTGCCCTTGGCCTGATAACTTGGTAAGAGGCAACAGACAAGTAGATGACATGTGTGGAACATAGAACATAGAACATAGAACAATACAGCACAGAACAGGCCCTTCGGCCCACGATGTTGTGCCGAACATTTGTCCTAGCCTAAGCACCCATCCATGTACCTATCTAATTGCCACTTAAAGTTCGCTAATGATTCTGACTCTGCCACTCCCACAGGCAGTGTATTCCATGCCCCCACCACTCTCTGGGTAAAGAACCTACCCCTGACATCTCCCCTAAACCTTCCACCCTTCACCTTAAATTTATGTCCCCTTGTAACACTCTGTTGTACCCGGGGAAAAAGTTTCTGATTGTCTACTCTATCTATTCCCCTGATCATCTTATACACCTCTATCAAGTCACCCCTCATCCTTCTCCGTTCCAATGAGAAAAGGCCTAGCATGCTCAACCTATCCTCGTACGACCTATTCTCCATTCCAGGCAACATCCTGGTAAATCTTCTCTGCACCCTCTCCAAAGCTTCCACATCTTTCCTAAAGTGAGGCGACCAGAACTGCACACAGTACTCCAAATGTGGTCTAACCAAGGTCCTGTACAGCTGCAACATCACTTCACGACTTTGAATTCAATCACTCTGCTAATGAACGCTAATACACCATAGGCCTTCTTACAAGCTCTATCCACCTGAGTGGCAACTTTCAAAGATCTATGAACATAGACCCCAAGATCCCTCTGCTCCTCCACCTGACTAAGAACCCTACCGTTAACCCTGTATTCCGCATTCTTATTTGTCCTTCCAAAATGGACAACCTCACACTTGGCAGGGTTGAACTCCATCTGCCACTCCTCAGCCCAGCTCTGCATCATATCTAAGTCCCTTTGCAGCCGACAACAGCCCTCCTCACTATCCACAATTCCACCAATCTTCGTATCATCTGCAAATTTACTGACCCACCCTTCGACTCCCTCTTCCAAGTCATTAATAAAGTGGAAGTACAGGTAAATCTCTGTCGGAGACCCTTCGGTCCAACTCGTCCATGCCGACCAGATATCCTAAATTAATCCATTCCCATTTGCAGCATTTGGCCCCCTAAACCCTTCTTATTCATATATCCATCCAGATGCCTTTTAAATGTTGAAATTGTAGCAGCCTCCACCACTTCCTCTGGCATCTCCCTCTGTGTGAAAAAACTGCCCCTCAGCTCCTGTTTAAAACTTTTACCTCTCATTTTAAACCTATGCCTTCTAGTTTTAGACACCCCTATCCAGAGAAAAGACCTTGTCTATCCACCCTATCCATGCTCCTCATGATTTTATAAAACTTTATAAGGTCACCCCTCAGCCTCTGATGCTCCAGGGAAAATATCCCCAACCTTTTCAGCCTCTCTCTCTAGCTCAAACCCTCCAACCCTGGCAACGTCCTTGTAAATCTTTTCTGCACCCTTTCATCATGCTGGACATTATGGAAATGGCAGAGAATGGTCTTTTGAATACAGATGCCCTGGGCTGGAAAGACAACACTGACTACTAATGACAATAGAACATAGAACATAGAAGAATACAGCACAGTACAGGCCCTTTGGCCCTCGATGTTGCGCCGATCCAATCCCACCTAACCTACACTAGCCCACTATCCTCCATATGCCTATCCAATGCCCGCTTAAATGCCCATAATGAGGGAGAGTCCACCACTGCTACTGGCAGGGCATTCCATGAACTCATGACTCGCTGAGTAAAGAACCTACCCCTAACATCTCAATAATGAGAGCCAATGAGTTAGTGGCTAAGCAGGATGTAGGACCAACGGAGCTGATGTCACAGAAAATCAGATATAATTTGATTATTTCTCCAGTTAAAAAAAAAGTGAACAGAGAATGGTTACAGAAGACAAATCATGCGTGGAAGCATTAGTTTGTGCATAATCATGTGGTCTTCAATATAGACATGACTGATGGAACACTTGCCGAAGCAACTCCATTCTGACTAAGATATTTTCTGTACAGTCCTATGTTAATAGGTGGAAACTTGGTTGTACTGCAATGCAGGTGAGGAATCCTCCTTTGCAGCATTTCCACTAGGCAACTGTGTAGCTCAACTCTTTTATGCTCAACTGCCAAGGAAGAAGAGACACCTCAATGTCACCATTCTGCTGATCCCAGCCCATGCCATAGTTCAAAAAGGAAAGTATGACTGTTAGCTTTAGAACCCTGAGACTAGGCTGCAGAAAATCAGAGTCAAGAAGAATGTAGACATCAAACAAAATTATCAATCTGCAACCTCCTGGCTTCAACTGCTGAGTTCACAGCAGAAGGATGACCATTTGGGCAAGAAGCCCAGATGATAGGTATTATTGCCCTTGGCCGGATAACTTGGAAAGAGGCAGCACTGCCCCAAAGCAGAAGAAAAGTAGAAAACTGGGATAGGGCAGGAAAATAATAACAGCTACACACTGGCCAATGCACTTCATAACAAACAAATATCCAACGTAAAACAGTCTCCAAGCACCACCTTCACCATTAACATTTTATTCCAAAACTATAAAAACAAGTTCCCATTAATTATGCGTGAGACAAGGCTTTCTGCAAGCAACAAGATCTCAGGCCAGCTGTCAGCAGTAGGAATCCTCCTCAGTTGTCTGTTATTCCCATCCATAGGTCAACAGGTCTGAAGGCCAACTGTTATGCTCCCACTGTCCTCAGGCTGAGATCAGATGACCGATCGCAGGTTCTGGATCAAACTTGGCACCATCTGTTCCATATATCATAAGAAACTACAATTACCCTGTATACGCCTCAGAAGAAAACCAGTGGGAGCATCAGCATCTTTTACACTGACAGAAGCACTAACCAATTGACAACCTCAGTGTGATATGCTTGCTTCATTGGCACCTGCTTTCTGTACAGTTGAAACGTAGCTCTCAGTACAGCTTGCAACTACAGAGTATTCAATTTTAATATCGCCAGGCCATTCCCAAGATTAATTGAACAATTTCCACACTAATGAAACACCTGACCTTTGCCACATATTTGATTGATTGATGACAATAAGCTTTACATTAAAGATTGATGGTAATATTGTTGGTGACTGGTCAAATCCAGCTCACCGGGCAAGTGGAGAATATTCCATCAGACTCCTGACTTGTGTCTTTGGATAGTCACTGGGGAGACATGAGGGGGATGTTAATCACTGCAGAATTCCTGGCCTCTGACTTGTTCTTGTGGCCACAGCATTTATATATTTATTTGTATTTATCATTCAGAAAGTAATGAGGCATGAGCTACAGAGAAATTTGGCTGTCTGGGTACAGATTTGGCTGGCCCATAGAAGACAGAGAGTGGTAGTAGATGGAAAGTATTCAGCCTGGAGCTCGGTGACCAGGGTGTTCCATAGGGATCAGCTCTGGGACCTCTGCTCCATGTGATTGTTAAAAATGACTTGGATGAGGAATTGGAAGGATGGGTTAGTAAGTTTGCCAATGACACGAAGGTTGGTGGAGTTTTGGATAGTGTGGAGGGATGTTATAGTTTGCAACGTGACATTGAAAGGGTGCAGAATTGGGCTGATAAGTGGCAGATGGAGTTCAACCTGGAAAAGTGTGAAGTGATTCACTGTGGAAGGTTGAATTTGAATCAGAATACAGGGTTAAAGGCAGGATTCTTGGCTATGTAGAGGAACAGAGGGATCTTGGGGTCTGTGTTCATAAATCCCTCAAAGTTGCCACCCAGGTTTATAGAGTTGTTAAGAAGGTGTACGGTGTGTTGGCTTTCATTGGCAGGGGGATTGAGTTTAAGAGCCTCGAGGTTACACTGCAGCTCTATAGAGACCTGGTTAGGCTATACTTGGAATATTGTGTTCAGTTCTAGTTGCCTCACTATAGGAAGGATGTGGAAGCTTGAGAGAGGATGCAGAGGACATTTACCAGAATACTGCATGGACTAGAGGGCATGTCTCATGAAGAAAGGTTGAGGGAGCTAGGACTTTTCTCATTAGAGCGAAGAAGGATGAGAGGTGACTTGTACAAGATATTGTGATGCATCGATAGAGTGGTTAGCCAGAGACTTTCTCCCATGGTGGAAATGTCCATAATGAGGGGGGCATCATTTTAAGGTGATTAAAGGAAGATTTAGGGGAGATGTCAGAGATATGTTATTTACGCAGAGAGTGGTGGGTGCATGAAATGCACTGCCAGCAGCAGTAGTGCAGTCAGATACATTAGGGACATTTAAGTGACTCTTGGATAGATTCATGGAAGATAGTACAATGAAGGGTATGTCGGTTTGTCTGATCTTAGGGTAGGATAAAAGGCCAGCACAACATCCAGGGCCAAAGGGCCTGTACTGTTTTATATTCTATGGTTAGTCCAGTTCAGTTTCTGGTCAACAAGATCATACGACCATACGAAAGAGAAACAAGAGTAGGCCATTCATCCCCTTGAGCCTGCTCCACCATTCAATAAGATCAGGGCTGATCCAACATTCGTCATGTTCACTTTCTTGTCCCTTCCCTTGATTTCCCTCACTGATCAAGAATCTATCTATCTCAGCCTTAAACATAGACAAGTACTCCACCCCCACAGCTGTCTGTGGCATTGAGTTCCAAACTTCTGATAATAACAACCAGGAAATTGATAGTGTTGGATTTAGTGATGGTAAAGCCACGGAATGTCAAGGGATGATTTTAGTTGGCAATTGTCACTGCCTAGCATTTGTGTGATATAAGTGTTTCTTAGCACTTATCTGTACAGTCTAAATGTCGTTTTGGTCTTACACATGGACGTGGACATGGATTGCATTCAGTATATAAGGAGTTGCAAACAACACTGAACATTAAGCAATCATCAGCCAATATCCCCATTTCTAACCCTGTCATGAAGGGAAGGTCTTTGTTAAAGCAGCTAAAAATAATTGAGCCTTGGGCACTATTTCTACAGCAATATCCTGGGAGTGAGATGATTTATACCAACACATTTCATCTTCCGTTATGCTCGGTAAAAACTGAAAGAATCAGAACTAACATTTCAGGTCTGGTGACCCTCCCTCAGAACTGTTCTGAGGGAGGGTCACTGAACCCGAACCGTTAACTCTGATTTCTATCCACAGATGCTGCCAGATCTGCTGAGTTTCTCCAGCAACTTCTGTTTTTGTTCCTTGAATGTTCGGTCTGACTCATAGAGTCATAGAGTCATAGAGATGTACAGCATGTCCATGCCGACCAGATATCCCAAACCAATCTAGTCCCACCTGCCAGCACCTGACCCATATCCCTCCAAACCCTTCCTATTCATACACCCATCCAAATGCCTCTTAAATGTTGCAATTGTACTAGCCTCCACCACTTCCTCCGGCAGCTCATTCCATACACGTACCACCCTCTGCGTGAAAAAGTTGCCCCTTGGGTCTCTTTTATATCTTTCCCCTCTCACCCTAAACCTATGCCCTCTAGTTCTGGACTCCCTGACCCCAGGGAAAAGATTTTGTCTATTTACCCTCTCCATGACCCTCATAATTTTGTAAACCTCTATAAGGTCACCCCTTAGTCTCTGACGCTCCAGGAAAATAGCCCCAGGCTGTTTAGCCTCTCTCTAGGACACTCACATTCCATCAATAATTTTTAAAATGTCTAGCCTACTCAGAGTTTTGGAGGTCAATTCTCTTTAACTACGCATCAGAACCCCTGGCATTTTAAAAACCTTTGATGAATTGTGGTATCATGGACACTAACTTTGTGTGGTATTTGACTCATAGCCTATCTCCTTGCCTGAACCTTGCTCTCTGGAGGGAGATCTTGGCATGATGGAAATGCCACTGGCTTAATAAGCAAGCAGCGCAGCTCTGAGTGATTTGTCACCTGAATTGGAATTCAGGTGGACAAATCTGGCACATAAAGTGAGGCTAAGTCCTTGACAATCACCAGTTACTATTGTTTAAAAACCCACAGCAATGTTGTTGCCTCTGAAATGATCCAACAAAACGTTTGGTTAAGTGTAAGTAGGGACGGGAAAACAATGCTGGTCTTGCCAGCAGTGCCCAACATCTCTTGAAATAGTAAAAGTGTGGCTCACCTGGGAGTTCCTTTAATGAACTGAATGGTGGGGTAATGAGATAATATGGACATGTCAAAGTAGTGGAGAAGGTCCACAGGGAAAATTACTGACCAGCCACAGAACGATATTCATTGGTGTGATCCCAATCATCTCTTCAGGGCCAAAGTTCAGGGAATGGGGACTGGGAAAGTACAAAACAAAGGTGGTGTGTTCATTACAACTCTAAAAATGTTGAATAATATGTTGTATTTGTTTCAAACTTTAGTAACATAATGAGTAGGTACTTGACCAAACAGGTTGCATGGTTAATTTGGTTTGTTCTCTGTCATATTAATCTTTGCACACTGTAAACAGGATCTATTCACAACATATAATCACTTAAATAATATAATTGGTAAGTATATTATTTTTGTTTCACTAATATCAATGTAAGCCTGCAAATGAGCTCTTTGCAAAATTTTAAATGATTGTTCTTCAATACAATATGATGTGCTTGCTTTATTATCTTATTCTCCAGGGAATCAGTGCAAAATATGGTTTCAAGAATACCCTGTGTTTTTGACCTCATTACCCAGTGCTGACAGTTAAGAAAGAAGCTTTCTGGAACAATTTCTCAAACAAGAACAATTGATCATTGTGAAAACATGAAATCTTATTATTAAGGCTGTTATCACATAAATTAGGTTCTAAAGCAAGATTAAAAATGTGATGCACCCAGTTTCTGACTTGGGAAGCCCTGGGGGAGATGACAGAAATCAAATGCACAGCTTAGAAATCAATGAACTAGGTAAACGAGGTTCTTTATTCGTTCGCGGGTTATGGGTGTCACTGGCTAGGCCAGCATTTATTGCCCATCCATAATTGCTCAGAGGGCAATTAAGAGTCAACTACATTGCTGTGGGTCTGGAGTCACATATAGGCCAGACCAGATACGGATGGCAGTTTCCTTCCCCGAAGGACATTAGTGAATCAGATGGGCTTCTCTGACAATTGACAATGGATTCATGGTCATCATTAGACTCTTAATTCCAGATTTTTAAAAAAATTCTAATTCCACCATATGCGGTGGCAGGATTCAGATCTGGCTCCCTATAACATTGCCTGGGTCAAAAACAGAAATTGCTGCATAAGCTCAGCAGGTCTGGCAGCATCTGAGAAGAGAAATCTGAGTTAACATTTTGAGTCGAGTGACCCTTTCTCAGACTTGATGGTAGCTAAGAAAAAGTCAGGTTATGTGCAGAAGACAGAGTGGGAGAGGAGTAAGGATAGGTGGGGATAGAGCCCGAAGAGAGAGAAGAGCAGTTGGACAGACATTACCTACAACTCTGGATTAACAGTTCAGTGATAATACCACTCAGCCACCGCCTCCCCTTTAATCATCAAATTTCATACAAGGTGCAGATTACAAGGAGTTGAAGAACATCCTGTTTTATAAGTGTTTGGATTGTGTCAGCTGTGGCTCAGTTGGTAGCATTCTTCTCTTTGTGTTCCAAGGTTTGTGATACCAATCCCATATCAAGGGCAGAGCTCAACACCTCTGCTGACAAAGCACTGTTGTGGGAATGCTGCACTGTCAGAGGTGCTCCTGACTCTGGCCAGAACACCCCAGTTCAGCTCACACTCCAAGTCAGGGGGTATTATGAGAGAAACTACATAGTTCTGAAGTAGAAGGAGATACGGGGAGATCTCAGTGTGAGTAAGGGCCATTATCTTGTCTTGCCTTTATCAACATTAACATCCTCTAAATGACCCAGCAGAAATTGCCTCATTGCTCCATTCTGAGTTTGGACATCAGTACATTGAGAACCCCATAATGATCAGATGGCAATTCCAATGATCTCACATATTACTTCATGGCCAGGAAGGGCAGTCACTCCTGTAACAGAGGAAAACTGGAAGCTAATTTGAGTCACAGAAATGTCCCATAAACCATAATGTAACTGTCATGGGGTTGACTGTTTTGGTGAGGTCGATTGAGGAATAAATATAGACCAGGAGGTGATGAGAAGGGAAAATAACTGGATGGGTTAATATTACAGAGAAACATGCCCCCTATCTCACCACCTCAGCACTTAAGTGATAAATAAGAAGGTCCATTGATGATTTTCTTAAACTCGCCAGCAAGTATAGTCTTAAGAGGTCAATTAATGGCCTTAATTCTCCACCTCCCTGATGATCACCTGCCCCCTTGATGGGCAAAAATGATGGCTAGTTTCTCAAATCAGAATCTCCTGCCGAGTTGTGTAGGGGAACCTCCAATTGCCCCAATCTGAGGGCAATTAGAAACGTGAGTGGGGAGTTGCCCTGTCTTTGCCTCTGACTCCTCTAATCCCACACCCCATGGTCCAGACCCTGCAGCAAGAAAACCAGAATGACTGAACTTCTTGCCATTGAATCACTGACCAGTCACAACGAGCAAACCTTTGACCTCATACACTGCCAGCCTCTGTTTGGCCAACAACTTCTGGCGACCTGACTTGGCATGTGTTGAGGCATCTGATAGGGTGACGAATTTCCTATGTGCCACCTAACAGTTCTTAATGAGCTGATAGGCCAGCAACCCGCTGAGTTCTCTTGCCAATGGGGCAGCTTGTTAATAGCCACCTGACACACTCACCCACACACCTTGACAAATAAAAGGTAAAACCTTGGCCTCTACTACCCAGTAACAACTGTAAATTTTATGCCAATATAACAGTAGCCTTGCATAAATTAAATTTACATTAATTAAAACCAATCTAAATTGGGATTGCATTTTGCTAACTGCAGTGATACTCAGCAATTCAGTACAGGAGCAGATGGATGGGACTAAATACGTATTTAACAGCTTTCAGTTCAATCAGCCTCACTCACAATTCAGGCTGGAATGATTATTGCAATCATCAATTATTTATCGAACCTACTCTTCAGGAAATTGGACTATAACATTCAACATTTTCTAACTTTACATATTATAATATTACCCAGTGGCATTCAGTTGATAGTTGAACCTACCCAAATCTAAACGTATAATTTAGGTCAAAAAAAACTAACAAAATATGGTCAGATGGGAAAAGGATTAAAACAATAATTATATTAATATGTAAAGCAATACGCAGTTGTGTTTTACACTTTCATTAATTTTAGAAATTCTAATCATTGCATGACTTTTTAATCTACTTTAATATTACTGTAAAAAGCAGCTGGGGAATAGACCACATTAAAAAAAACTACAGTGACTAAGATATATATATTTGCCTTTGTAGATATAGTTTCAAGGACCAGAAACCTCCTTGTCAAGATAAATCATGTTGTAAATGAGATGTAATTTCTTTGTTGGAAGTGTTTTTTTTAAACCATGAGGTCATGCAATGAGCAATTAACAAATAAAGGTCAGAAAGATCCCAAGTTCAATCATCTGCCTGTGTTGTTAGTTGATTTGAACCAGAACAGGAATGGAAGTGCATTAAATTGGCATCTATTTATTTTTGAGTTCTTAATTGTATATCAATTGCATGTTCAATTCAATGCTGGTAATGGACATCTATAGGGTTGAGGTCTTGTATATAGGAGCAGACTGAAACTGTGGCCTTTGGGTGTGGAGGTGCATATATGTAATGCATGACTATATAAATAAAAGCTTGTCAACTATATAAAGATTAGCATCCAGTTCTATCTGGAATGGAACATCGGCTATGCGAAGGCAAAATCAGACAGGGATCTGATTCCTGTGTGGGATCTACAGGCCACTGCTGAAGAGACGGTGTGAACACCAGGCTCTGCTCAGCTAACTAGGCTGTCAACACACAAGGGCTGAGCTCACACAGAAAGAATGTTCCTCATCCTTGTGAATCTTTGCTCCACTCTGTGTAATTCCATCACATCCTTCTCAAAGTGTGGCACCATGAGCTAGAACTACTGAGGCTCAGCCAGTGTTCTGTACAGGTTTAACATCACTTCCTAAGAAACTTTTTTGGACAGTTTTCCACAGGACCAATAAATCAGAACTTGATCAAAAGGCAGGCCTGTGGGGAGAGGGTGGAATTAATGTTACACTGCTCCAGAAAAGTGCTAGTGATGGTGAAATGGGTAAATAGACTCTGTCTCTGCTGTAAATGTACATAGCTCAAAGACTGAACAAATATTTTCAAGCTCAACACCTGAATAAATATTTAATTTCACCTTATTGTGCAGGTTATCGGACTGAGGAAAAGTATATTCAGAAAAGCACTTTCAGGTTTCCTTTCTTGGGATTTATGTTGATGCTGTGGTGGTAACGACATGTTAAATGTTAGAGAATCTCACTATCATTATCATTGCTTCATCTCATGGTCTGTGATCTACTTTCTAAATCTGTCCTTTAGATTTCCTGTTGTGCTGAGTATTTCTGTGAAAAATGCCAGAAGGTACAAGGTGTCACATCAGAGTAAACAACAACATAAATCAAACTGGGCCAAAGTAAAGTTAGTTAAGGAGCTATTTCTTCTTAGTTTGTCAAAGGCTGAGCTGGCATAGCCAATCCCTTCCTGAATTGCCTCACCAATGATGGTCTTTTGAGAGAGGTAGCTGTCAAGTTATGGGAAGTGCTTAACCTACTCCAGAGACCCTCCTTTGACTGGAAAGGGAGGTGAAATATTTGGCTGATCAGCAATCAGTTGATCTATGAGTTTTGTTTTGACAACCTTTGAAGTACAGGCCAAGTCACTTGCATTTAGAAATAAAGAGACCAATAGTGGCTTGCACATCTGTTGCACAGTGGGCAACAGCCCTGCAGTCCTCAACAAACTTTAGATCAATGTTTATGGTGGTCAGTTTAGTGTTAGCACAGAGATGACTGAAGGTTAAATGCTTCCTATCGAGGGGTATTTAATACTCACACCAGAGTGCAGTTTGTCTTTGATGAGGTGACTAGCCACTGTCACGTCCTCCCCACAAACACGTTTTCTCCTGTTTAGAAGAATACAGGGGTGATTTGATCAAGGTTTTCAGATATTAACAGGAAAAAACAGGGTGGATAAACAATTTCTATGGGGTGGGGTTTTGAGAACTAGGGGCACAGTCGGAAAATTAGGGCCAGACCATTCAGGAGAGATGTTAGGAAGCACTTCTACGCACAAGGGGCAGGAGAGGTTTGGAACTCTCCCGCAAACAGCAGTGGATGCTGGATCAGTTGTTAATTTTAATTCTGATATTGATAAAAGTTTGCTCAGCAAATGTATTCAGGAATATAAGCCAAAGGCAGATATATGAAGTCAGGCCACAACCATGATCTGATTAAATGGTGGAACAGGCTTGAAGGGCTGAATGACCTACCCTTGTTCCTATGTTGCTCTTTACTCAATTCTAGAACATAGCACGCACAAATCGAGAGCAGGAGTTGCTTCCATCACCTTTGCAAGAAGAGAGTTCCAGTGATCCTAACCCTAACCCTAACCCTCTGACAGAAAAGAAATGGCCTAATCTCTGTTTTAAATAGGTAATTGCTGATTTTTGAACAGTGACCTCAACTGTTTATTTATACTGTTATCACATCATCTCAAGTGTTCCAGGGAGGCCAAAGAAAACACTACAAAGACATTCTGAAGTTCTCCAAATAGCACAGCAACATTGATATTAATGAATGGGATGAGTTGATACTAATTGTTCAAAATGGCAACAAGTTGTCCATCAATCAGCATCTCGCTTTGAGTCTGAATATCTTAGTGATGAGGTAGAATGGTGGCAAAGAAGGGGAAAATGTGACAGCAAATGCAACACTCTGGTTCCCAATACTTTATGGAATTTACTGTTCATGGGCTCAAAGATCTGCAGGTCGAGAATTGGCCAGTTCAGTGACATGAAGACCCAAGCCAGATACTTGCAGACATGAGTAGATGTCACCTTTGAATCAAGGGACAGCCAATCATGGTGTCGTACTGAATATGAAGTTTTGCCATTGTACTTCTTTGCAATTGTAATAGCAAGAAATGATATCCTTCCTTCTATATTCCAGTCTATTACTTTTATGTGTGTTTTTGATTAACTTGATTTTAATTACCTAATGAAGGAAACTGCCTTTAACCCATATCTCCTAATACCTTTGCACAGTAAACATTTATCAATATTTAAAACCAACAACTGAGCCAGCATCCACTACGTTTGTGGAAGACTTCTAAATATAAGAGGCAACTGAATAAAATCCATCAAAATGATACTACAAATGATCTGCCATTTCAAACAAACATAAGCGCGCACAGATCGAGAGCAGGAGTCGCTTCCACCACCTTTGCAAGAAGAGTGTTCCAGTGATCCTAACCCTAACCCTAACCCTCTGACAGAAAAGAAATAGCCTAATCTCTGTTTTAAATAGGTAATTGCTGATTTTTGAACAGTGACCTCAACTGTTTACTTACACTGTTATCACATCATCTCAAAGTTCCTTCAGAATCTAAAGCAGTGATTCAATACTTTTGCCACCTATTGAGGTCAGCACATTGATAATACAGATTGAACTCAGAATGTTAACCCTGTTTCTCTCCCCACAAATATTGCCAGACTTGCTGAGCCTCTCCAGCACCTTCTGATTTGATTTAAACTCAGTATATACCTGAGCTAGTTGAGTAGGTCCAGAGACAGATTAAAGATCCCACTTTCCCATCCTGTAAGACTCAATCGCACACTGCATGGCACATCTCTTGCTCCTCGGATGCTGCCTGACCTGTTGTGCTTTATTCAGTGCCACGCTTCTATTGACTCCCACATTCACCCACCTAGATATCCTGATTTTTCTCTCTGATTTTATTCTTCGATTTTTGCCTCTTCCTAAAACCTCCTCTGGTTGTGGACTTTCTCTCGTTGAGAAGACAAAGTGGGCGTTGAGTTCCTGTGTCACCACCATCAATAAATAAAAACAGAAAAACAATATTGAGAATCATTAAAATACTTTGAGGGTGCTGAAATTTAATGTTGCTAATCACATGTTTCAGGTTTCTAGCTATAATGACAAATAATGAATAAACCGCACACATTTGAACACAGTGTAGATAGCTCAAGACATGTTCGACTATTATGGCAGTGTCAGTCTCCAACCAAGCACTCTCAATGCCTCTTAAAAACAGTACAATGATCATGTACACTGCCCTCTTTTTTAAAACAAATATTTTGACCTGTGTCTAACTGACGGCAACAAACTGATAACTTGCATCCCTTGATATAAGATATAGCAATTAACCATAGTCTATAAAGTGCCATTGGCATCTCTCTCCATTAGAGAAACAATTGTTTATGTAGAGCCTGTGGTGCATCATTCCAAGAGTATGGAGCAAGGTCTTCCTGACCTACCACAGCCAGCAATTGAATCCACTCTGTTCACTTTATTTAGTACAGCATTCTAATCATCTAGTCAACTGACCAACTCTCATTCTGCCATCCACTGGTGTAGCTAACCTCCCAGCCTGCCTTCATCCCTTGTAATTCACCTACCAGTGCAAATAGCAGACACCATCTCCCTGGCCCTACATTCATCCTTGGAACAGCTGGATGGCGAAGATACCTATGTCAGGCTCCTAGTCATTGTCTACAGCTCTGCCTTCAATACTATAAGTCCAAGCAAACTAATCTCCAAAGTCTGAGACCTAGGACTCTGTTCTATCCTCTGTACGAGATCCTCGACTTCTGACCCACAGACCACAATCAGTGACAATAGGCAACAGCACCTCCTCCACGATAATCTCAACCCTGGTGCCCCATTAGGCAACCAACTCAGCCCCTTACTATACTCCCTGTACACTCATGACTGGATAGCCAAATATCATTCTAACTCCATCTACGGTTCACTGAATGACACCACCATTGTAGTCCAAATCTCAAAAAATGATGAGACAGAATACAGGAGAGAGATAGAGGCTTGTTCACATGATATAAAGATAAAAATCTCTCCCTCAATGTCAGCAAAACGAAAGAACTGGTCATTGACTTCAGGAAGCCAAGAGGAGGGCACACTCCTGTCTATATCATTGGAGATGAGGTGGAGATGGAAGAAAGTGCAAAGTTCTTTGGAGTGATAATCACTAACAATCTGTCCTGGTCCACCTACATTGATGTAACAGTTAAGAAAGCACAACAACACGTCTACTTCCTGAGGTGGCTAAGGAAGTTCAGTATGTTTGTAAAGACTCTTACCAATTTTTACTGACGCACTATAGAAAGCATTCTGTCCGGATGCATCACGATTTGGTATGTCGACTGCTCTGCCCAGGATCATAAGAAACTACAGAAACTTATGAACACAGCCCAGTCCATCACACGAGCCAACCTTCCATCCATTCACTCCATCTATATTTCCCGCTGCCTCACAAAGACAGCCAACATGATCAAATACTCCTCCCACCCCAGTTATGATCTCTTCCAACCTCTTCCATCAGGCAGAAGATACAAAAGCTTAAACATGCATACCAACAGATTCAAGAACAGCTTCTTCCCTACTGTTATTAGACTCCTGAATAGGCCTCTCAAATTTCAAAATTAATTAGACCTCGCTCTTGTGCACTTTCTCTGCAGCTATAACATTGCATTCCGTGTTCTGTTCAGTTATCCTAATGCACTTTGTATGGTATGATTGCCTGGACTGCACACAAAACAAAACTGTTTACTGTACCTTGGGTACATGTGACATTAATAAATAAAATTGAATCAAATCCTGACTCCCCAATCCAGACCACCAATTATTAGACACAAGTCAGGAGTGTGATGGAATACTCCCCACTTGCCTGAATGAGAGTAGCTCCAACAACACTCAAGAGGTTTGACACCATCCAAGACAGAGACTCATTTCAGACATTATTTGTTCTTTCCTGCTAGATGATCATGCACTTCCCTGCATCTCTATTGTGTATAGCTGAAAGATGTAATCCTTATGATCTGGTTCAGTGAGTAACATTCCTCTACCTATTGATCATGAAGATTGTATGTTCAAGACTCACCTTAGGATCTAGACTAGCCCTCTAGTTGCATCTCAGTGTTGGAGGTGCCATCCAGTGGGTTCAATGCTAATAGAAACTCTGTCAGATCTCCTAAGTGCATGAAAACAATTCCATCAGAAGAAATGCAGGGGAACCTTCTTGGTCACCTGGACAAAATGTGTCTATCAACCACGAATTAGAAACACGTGGAGGGATATGGGCCAAGCGCAGCAGATGCAACTAGTTTAGTTTGAGATTACGGTCAGCATGGACTGGTTGGGCCGCAGGGTCTGTTTCTATCCTGTATGACTCTATGCTATAACCAGCACCTGAATCAGATTATCCAGGTCACTTATTCCAATGCTATTTGTGGGAGTTTGCTGTCCAAACGTTGGTAGCTACATTCCCTACATTATTGCTCAGCCATAATCTCATCGATTGGTGGAATAGGCTTTTTGATGGATATGTCAGCAGCTCTTAAAACATTGTTTACATGGTCGCAAGCAGAATACAGAAGAAACCCATCACAACAGAAATATTTGTATGTCCCATACACTGAGGAAATGGCTTCAAAATTACTTAAAGATGCATTGTTTATGTGTGGTTTCTTCAATGGGGAGCCAGTGTCTTACTGGTATTATCACTCGACTATTAATGCAGAAATCTGGGTAATTTTCTGAGAACATTTGTTTGAATTATGCCATTGTAAAAATAACAAATCTACAAATAAAAGTCAAACAATGACTAGGAAACTATTGTCAATTGTCAGGCTGAAATAATTGTACAGAGACTAGTATTCCACACTAAGTCACCCTTTATTTACATGTGCATAGTACATTGGCTCTGACGGTCAGCCCAGAGCAAGTCTCTAGAATAAGGAGATTCTGAATCTCCTATTTATTTATTTATTTTTTCTTTATTTTTATTTCTTTTTTTTTCGTTTTCCCACACTACCACCTAACTGCGATAAGTGCTTATTTTTCCCCAGCACCCGTAATGTGTATGTGCAGGTGTGAGACACAGTGAAAGACACAAGATGTACAAATCTTTATTCAATTTCCACCACCAGGAAGAAAGGAAACATTCAAGTGGCCAGTAATCTCCTATTTCTTTTTTTTTATTTTACCCGCACACTACCGCCTAACAGCAGTAGTGCTTATTTTTTCCCCACACCCATTTCTGTGTGCGCAGGTGTGGGGCACAGTGAAAGACACAAGGTGCATGAATCTTTATTCAATTTCCACCACCAGGAAGAAAAGAAAGACCGAAGTGGCCAATAATCTCCTATTTCTTTTTTTATTCTTTTTATGTGGGTAACTGGTCCAGAGTCAGTCCCCTCTCCTCTGACATGATCAAGAGGAGAGTCCTTGCACACACGCACACTGATCCAGCTCCCTCAAGAGCCTGCTGTCAGAGTGAACAGGATATCTGGAATTCCTGTTTATTTTTTTTCTCTCTTCTTTTTTTTTGTGTTTTTTGTTATTACCTCCCCACACTACCGCCTAACTGCGGTAGTGCTTATTTTTTCCCCAGCACCCATGTTGTGTGTTTGCAGGTGCAAGACGCAGTGAGATTCACAAGGTGCACAAATCTTTATTCAGTTTCCTCCACCAGGAAGAAAAGAAACACCCAAGTGGCCAATAGTCTCCTATTTCTTTTTTTTTTACATTATTCACTGCATCTGCTTTTTTTACCAAGTCGTCCTTTATTTATACATGCGTAGTACTTCACACTGGTCCTGTTTCCTCAGAGCTGAAAAATGTGTTGCGAGAAAAGCGCAGCAGGTCATGCAGCATCCAAGGAGCAGGAGAATCGACGTTTCGGGCATAAGCCCTTCTTCAGGATTGAGGAGGGTGTGCCAAGCAGGCCAAGATAAAAGATAGGAAGGAGGGACTTGGGGGAGGGGCATTGGGAATGCGCTAGGTGGAAGGAGGTTAAGGTGAGGGTGATAGGCTGGAGAGAGGGTGGGGGCGGAGAGGTCGGGAAGAAGATTGCAGGTCAAGAAGGCGGTGCTGACTCCGAGGGTTGGGACTGAGATAAGGTGGGGGGAGGGGAAATGAGGAAGCTGGAGAAATCTGCATTCATCCCTTGTGGTTGGAGGGTTCCTAGGCGGAAGATGAGCGCTCTTCCTCCAGGCGTCGTGTTGCCATGGTCTGACGATGGAGGAGGCCAAGGACCTGCATGTCCTTGGCGGAGTGGGAGGGGGAGTTAAAGAGTTGAGCCACGGGGCGGTTGGGTTGGTTGGTGCGGGTGTCCCAGAGGTGTTCTCTGAAACGTTCCGCAAGTAGGCGGCCTGTCTCCCCAATGTAGAGGAGGCCACATCGGGTGCAGCAGATGCAGTGAATAATGTGTGTGGAGGTGCAGGTGAATTTGTGATGGATATGGAAGGATCCCTTGGGGCCTTGGAGGGAAGTGAGGGGGGAGGTGAGGGCACAAGTTTTGCATTTCTTGCGATTGCAGGGGAAGGTGCCGGGAGTGGAGGTTGGGTTGGTGGGGAGGTGTGGACCTGACAAGGGAGTCACGGAGGGAGTGGTCTTTCCGGAACGCTGATAGCGGAGGGGAGGGAAATATATCCTTGGTGGTGGGGTCTGTTTGGAGGTGGCGGAAATGACGAAGGATGATACGATGTATCTGGAGGTTGGTGGGGTGGTAGGTGAGGACCAGTGGGGCTGTGTCCTGGTGGTGATTGGAGGGGCGGGGTTCAAGGGCGGAGGAGCAGGAAGTGGAGGAGATGCGGTGGAGAGCATCGTCAACCACGTCTGAGGGGAAATTGCGGTCTTTGAAGAAGGAGGCCATCTGGGTTGTTCGGTATTGGAATTGGTCCTCCTGGGAGCAAGGTCCTCCTGCGGCGGAGGAGAAGGAATTGGGAATATGGGATGGCATTTTTATAGGGGGCAGGGTGGGAGGAGGTGTAATCTAGGTAGCTGTGGGAGTCAGTCGGTTTGTAGTAAATGTCCATTTTGAGTCGGTCGCCCGAGATAGAAATGGAGAGGTCTAGGAAGGGGAGGGAGCAGTCTGAGACGGTCCAGGTAAATTTGAGGTCGGGGTGGAAGGTGTTAATAAAGTGGATGAACTGTTCAACTTCCTTGTGGGAGCACGAGGTAGCACCGATACAGTCATCGATGTAGCGAAGGAAAAGGTGGGAGTTGGTGTTAGTGTAGCTGCGGAAGATGGACTGTTCCACATATCCAACGAAGAGGCAGGCATAGCTGGGGCCCATGCGGGTGCCCATGTCTACTCCTTTGGTTTGGAGGAAGTGGGAGGATTGGAAAGAGAAGTTGTTCAGAGTGAGGACCAGTTCAGTCAGTCGAAGGAGGGTGTCAGTGGAAGGGTACTAGTTGGTTCGGCGGGAAAGGAAGAAGCGGAGGGTTTTGAGGCATTCATGATGGGGGATGTAGGTGTATAGGGACTGGATGTCCATGGTGAAGATAAGGCGTTGGGGACCGGGGAAGCGAAAATCATGGAGGAGATGGAGGGCGTGGGTGGTGTCCCGATCGTAGGTGGGGAGTTCTTGGACTAAGGGGGACAGGACCATGTCGAGGTATGCAGAGATGAGTTCAGTGGGGCAGGAGCAGGCTGAGACAATGGGTCGGCCGGGGCAGTCAGGTTTGTGGATTTTGGGCAAGAGGTAGAAACGGGCGATGCGGGGTTGTGGGACTATGAGGTTGGAGGCGGTTGATGGGAGATCCCCTGAGGTGATGAGGTTATGGATGGTCTGGGAGATGATGATTTGGTGGTGGGAGGTGGGGTCATGGTCAAGGGGGCAGTAGGAGGAGGTGTCCGCGAGCTAGCATTTAGCCTCAGTGGTGTAAAGGTCGATGTGCCAAACTACCACCGCGCCTCCCTTGTCTGTCGGTTTGATAGTGAGGTTGGGGTTGGAGTGGAGGGAGTGGAGGGCTGCACGTTGCGAGGGTGAAAGGCTGGAGTGGGTAAGAGTGGTGGACAAGTTGAGGCAGTTAATGTCACTGTGGCAGTTGGCTATGAAGAGATCGAGGGCAGATAAGAGGCCAGCACAAGGTGTCCAGGTGGATGGGGTGTGTTGGAGGTGGGAGAAGGGGTCGTCAGAGGGTGGGCGAGAATCCTGGTTGAAGAAGTAGGCGCGGATGCGAAGGCAGCAGAAGAATTGTTCGATGTCTTGCCGCATGTTGAACTTGTTAATCTGGGAGCGTAGGGGGATGAAGGTGAGGCCTCTACTGAGGACTGATCTTTCATTGTCAGAGAAGGGGAGGTCTGGAGGGATGGTGAAAATATGACAGGGCTGGGAGCTAGGATCTGGTGTGGGGCTGGAGCTGGGAGTGGGGGTGGGGTTAGGCATGCGGGCGGAGTTAGGCATGGGGGTGGAGTTAGGTGGGGGGAAGAGTTAGGCATGGGGGCAGAGTTGGGCGTGGGGGCAGAGACCGGCGTGGAGGCGGAGATGCATGCGGCGTGGTCATTGTGCAGGTGAGTGACGTCACTGGGGGCGGAAGTGGCTGCGGTGACAGCAGAGCCAGCTCTCAGGGTGAACAGCACCTCTAACACTCGTGTTTATTTTTTTCCTCTTGTTTTTTTCTCTTTTTTTTATTTTTTGCACCCATGGTGTGTGTGTGCAGGTGTGAGACACAGTGAAAGACACAAGGTGCATGAATCTTTATTCAATTTCCACCACCAGGAAGAAAAGAAACACCCAAGTGGCCAATAACCTCCTATTTCTTTTTTTTTCTGTACAGCTCCCTCAGAGCCAGCTCTGAGAGAGAACAGGATGTCTGACACTCCTGTTCTTTTCTTTATGCATGGGGAGTCCTTGACACTCGCACCCATGTTGTGTGTGTGCAGGTGTGAGACACAGTGAAAGATACAAGGTGCACGAATCTATATTCATGATTTGGAGATGCCGGTGTTGGACTGGGGTGTACAAAGTTAAAAATCACACAACACCAGGTTATAGTCCAACAGGTTTAATTGGAAGCACACTAGCTCCGAAAACTAGTGTGCTTCCAATTAAACCTGTTGGACTATAACCTGGTGTTGTGTGATTTTTAACTTTGAATCTATATTCAGTTTCCACTACCAGGAAGAAAAGAAACACCCAAGTGGCCAATAATCTCCTATTTCTTACTTTCTTCCTTCCTCTCAGAGCTCTCTGGATGTGAGGCAGCTGGTCCAAAGACAGTCCCCTTCCTCCCTGACACCTTCAAGGAGGAGAGTCCTTGCACACACACACACACACTGAGGCAGCTCTGAGTGAGCAAGATGTCTGACACTACTGTCTGTTTTTCCTTTTTTATCACAGAGTCTCTAACACTCCTGTTTATTTTTTTTTCTTCTTTTTTCCTCCCACACTACTGCCTAACTGCGGTAGAGACACCATTTTATTTTTTTCCCCCACACTACTGCCTAACTGCGGTAATGCTTATTTTTTCCCCAGCACCCATGTTGTGTGTGAGCAGGTATGAATCTTTATTCGATTTCCACCACCAGGAAGAAAGGAAACACCTGAGTGACCAGTGACAAGCATAATCTCCTATTTTTTTTTATTATTCTCCGGTTTATTTTTCTTTTTTTCTTGTATCTTTTGCTTATTTTATCCCCAGCACCCATGGTGTATGTGTGCAGGCGTGAGACACAGTGAGAGACACAAAGTGCACGAATCTTTATTCAATTTCCACCACCAGGAAGATAGGAAAACAACCGAGTGGAATCTCCTATTTCTTTTTTTCTTTTTTTTCTCCTGCTTTTTTTAGTGACAAGCAGTGCCCTTCACATCAAATCCTCTGGTTATTTTTTTTTTAACCCCCACACTACCGCCGAACTGCGGTAGTGCTTATTTTTTCCCCAGCAGCCATGTTGTGTGTATGCAGGTGTGAGACACAGTGAGAGACACGAGGTGCACGAATCTTTATTCTATTTCCACCACCAGGAAGATAGGAAAACACCCGAATGGAATCTCCTATTTCTTTTTTTTTGCGCAAGACTCCTGTTTTTTTTTCTTTTTTTTACTCCTATTTATTTTTTTTTGTTTAACCCCCACACTACCACCTAAGTGTGGTAGTGCTTATTTTTTCCCCCAGCACCCATGGTGTGTGTGTGCAGGTGTGAGACACAGTGAAAGACAAAAAGTGCACGAATCTTTATTCAATTTCCACCACTAGGAAGATAGGAAAACACCCGAGTGGAATCTCCTATTTCTTTTTTTTTTCTCTCTTTTTTTTCTCTTTTTGTTTCTCCCTGAACAACATCCCCGGTTTCTTTTTTTTTCTATGTATATTTATTTTTTTTTATTTTTTTTATTTTTTTTTCTTTTAACCCCCACACTACCACCTAAGTGCGGTAGTGCTTATTTTATCCCCAGCACCCATGGTGTGTATGTGTGCAGGTGTGAGACACAGTGAAAGACAAAAAGTGCACGAATCTTTATTCGATTTCCACCACCAGGAAGATAGGAAAACACCCGAGTGGAATCTCCCATTTCTTTTTTTTTCCTTTTTCTTCTTTTTCTTTTTTTTTCTTCACCTAAGTGTGGTAGTGCTTGTTTTTTTCCCCAGCACCCATGGTGTGTGTGTGTGCAGGTGTGAGACACAGTGAAAGACACAAAGTGCACGAATCTTTATTCAATTTCCACCACCAGGAAGATAGGAAAACACCCGGGTGGCCAGTGACAAACACTGCCCTTCACATCAAAGGGCAGTGCTGTGTGATCAAAACAGTGAAGGGGAGGGTAGGGACTAAATCAAAATAGAATTGGAGGGAGAAATGATGCACTCCACTCCCTGCGGCGCCCACCTCTCCCTGAACAACTCCAGGGTGTTGGTCGACACCGCGTGCTAATCTCCTATTTCTACCTGTCAGTCAGGGCTCCCTGATTGGTCCAGGTTAACAACCCCAATCAGGGGCTTTATAGTCAATGAGATCTGCCTGGCCCTGGTTCCAATCACTACACAGGATGAACCCATCTGGTTTACTAATGTTCTTTAGGGAAGAAACTGCTGACCCACATGTGACTCAGACCCACCACCATGTGGGTTAATCTTCCGGATGGGCAATAAATGATGACCTAGCCAGCAATGCCATATCTTGTGGATGAATAAAAAGAAGTGGCTGCTTAATGATGCTTAACTGATGTAGGACAAATAATAATTGCTTCTAGATCATAACAAAAAAGCTAAATTGCAGCTTGTCTTCTCATCAATTGTGCAGAAAGTAAACTCACTTGTCTATGTTGTCAAAACTGTCTAAAAATAGGTGGGATTGGAGCAATCAGCATTGAGCAATTCCCACAGCCAAATGAACAAACATGAGAACTTAATACAAAGAAAAAGAAACAAGAACACAGAAATAAGGCAAGCGTAATAAAAATAAGAAAGAGGAGAAAAGTATTAACACCCTTGACAATTTTGAAAATAAATGTAACTTACCTTTTTGTCTGGCACAGATATACAGATCACAGTTGAAAATCTGATAGCTCGCTCTATATAGTGTTAATAATCTTGCTGACCATGTGATATGATTGCGAACTTTGCAAACATGGATGATTTCAAATTTGAACTGTATTTGGTTAGTTGCCCTGAATCAGGACAATATCACCAGTTCATTATTTGGCCGTGAGATCCCTTTGGTCTAAGCTAAAGGAGGGCTTTCTATCAGGCCAGGAAAATTCTCAATTCTGCCACCCTCTTTTGTCAAACTGTCACTGTGCATCAGTCTAGGGGCAATGGGGGAAGGGATTGGATCAACCCATGGATTAGTGTCAATCCAATGCAGTATCACCAACAGGGGCTTTTAATGTTCATGGAATCAGTCACCACAAAAAGGCAGGTAAACAAATCCACAGCTAACTCGCTTCCAAGCACCAGCCTGCACTGAACATTTTCCTGGGGCTCTGGCATTTCCCTTTCTTACAGCACTGTGGGGTTACCAACATCTCATGGATTCAACATTTTGAGAAGTTGGCTCACCTCCTCCTCCTCCTCAAGAGTAAATTGGGACGGGCAACAAAAGTTGGCCTAGCTAGCAATATCCATATCCCATAAAAGACTAAAAGAAATTTTGTCATGGTAAAGTAATGAGGTAATTAATTATAGTACAATTAGAAGTAAAATGGCAAAATTAGTAAATCGTTGAACATGTTACAGAGGTCATAACTGTGGACCTGATACTTTGTGAACTTCATGCTTTAGTTTTGAAGAACGGTCTTGCTTTCTACAAATAGTTATAATTACAAGTTAACACTAGGCGGTTTTCAATGATACTTGTACAATTGTGAATGGCTGAGGGAGTGGAATCAAGGATCAGGTATTGTACGGATGTCCATACTGTATGGCATTGTGTGACAGTTTGGTGATGCAATCCACAGAGGCTGCATGAAGAGATCCATTGTGGCTGTACTTCCTTCAGTTAGTTTTATTATTCCAATGGCACTATTCAGGAGCTGTCCTTGTTTTTCAATGGAATCTGCCCACACAAGCTCATATTAGGGAACATGAGAGCGAGAAATCTAAATCCATTGCATTCTTGGCTGCATTAGAAATCATTCAGGTTTGCTCCCTTGATGGAGTTAATGTTAAAAAAAGACTAAATCAAAGTATTTCTCTCCATTCTTTCTGGTAACATACAATCCTGTCAGCATTCACCTGTTGGCTGACTTTTGAGAACAAATACAGGCAAAGTTATTGTTGATACATGGATGACAGAGAATGTGAGCAACATAATGCTTCCATGTGTTTAGATTAGATTCCCTAAGTGTGGAAACAGGCCCTTTGGACCAACAAGTCCACACCGACCCTCCGAAGAGTAACCCACCCAGACCCATTCCACTACTCTATACTTACCCCTGACTAATGCACCTAACACTACGGGCAATTTAGCATGGCCAATTCACCAAACCCGCACATCTTTGGAATGTGGGAAGAAACCAGACACGGGGGGAACATGCAAACTCCATATAGACAGTCACCCGAGGCAGGAATCGAACTTGGGTTCCTGGCGTTGTGAGGCAGCAGTGCTAACCACTGAGCCTCCGTGCCACCCCAAACAGACGGGTTTGCATTTTACATAGAGCCTTTCATGACCGCCAGACAACCATCGAGGAATTTTTAAAGTGCTATCATTGTTGCAGAAAATTCTGTCAATTTGCATGCAGCATCCCTGAATTGTAATCACATCCAATGTTTTGAAAGACTGCACCATGCAAGACTTACTGTAGGTTCAATATAGAATAGTAACATCAGCTGCAGCAAGACAAAAGTCCTAGTTTGGTTAACTGGTTGATCTCTGTTGGGTAATGGTAGGTGCCCGACAGCAGAAAACATCTCGGTCACTGAAACCCAGTGGAAAGGGGTGTGTGCAGACATTAAGTGAAGATAGGAAAAAGCTCAACTGTAATGTCCGAATAACAAGTGGTTGCTTACCTCTGCTCTCAGATTTTACTCATGATGAATAGTCACTTGGCTGAGTTACTGGAGGATTGTCAATCCCATCGAACTTAAGCTCAATACCCAAACATCTTCCCTGGCAAAAATCAATTACTTAAAGCAAAGAATGGGAAAGGGGGGAGAAAAATGAAATTGGAAACCTGAGGGATTCTATTCCTGCAGTAAACCTTTAGGCAGTCAATCCTCTCATGGTCTAGTAAATAAAAGCACTGCCTGAGCGATCACTATCTATGCAAATCAGAGGTTCCAATTTCAACTTCTAAACAATATAAATTTAGCCTGTTTCAGTCAGGGAGTTAAATGGGCTGCTACAACTACCAATAATCTTCGGTTTGGGAGGCATCTTGGGAGGTTCCTTATCCTTGTCATTTTCCATTTATCCAGTTATTGTGCGGTGATGGCCTCGTGGTATTATCTCTAGACTATTAATCCCAAAACTCGGCTAATGTTCTGGGGACCTGGGTTTGAATCCCAACAACCCATTCTGTAAACTCATGGTCCTGCATATCCCTTACTCTACTATTACCAACAAGCCAGGGGATCTATCCTGTTTCATTGGAGAGTGCAGGAGGACATGCCAGGAGCAGCAACAAGCAGATCTGAAAATGAGGTGTTAACCTGGTGCTGCTACCAAACAGGACTACTTGCATGATGAATAGCATAGACAGCAAGTAATAGAGAGAGCTAAGCTGGGCAGCAGGTTGGCTCAGTGGTTTATATTGCTGCCTCACAGCACCAGGGACCTGGGTTTGATTCAACCCTTGGGCAGCTATCTGTGTAGAGTTTGCACATTCTCCCCATGTTTGCATGGGCTTCCTCCAGGTCCACTGGTTTTCTCCCACAGTCCAAAGATGTGCAGGTTAGGTGAATTAACCATGCTAAATTGACCATAGTGTCCAGGAATGTGCAAGCTAAGTGAAGTAGTTATAGGATTGCAGGGTTACAGGATGTGTTGGGTCTGGGTGGGATGCTTTTTGGAGGTTCAGTTTGGACTTGATGGGCTGAATGGCCTGCCTCCTCACTGTAGGCATTCTATGATTACAAAGCCAACAGATCAGATCTGAGCTTTGCAGTCCTGCCACATCCAGTCATGAATGATGGTGAACAATGAAATAACTCACTGGAGGCGGAGAAGGCTCCAAACATAACCCCATCCCCATGAGTGCTTTCAATGCTTCATCTTACATAGACTAGGCTGTATTCCCTT
Organism: Chiloscyllium plagiosum; assembly: GCF_037043375.1. Taxonomy (NCBI): domain Eukaryota; kingdom Metazoa; phylum Chordata; class Chondrichthyes; order Orectolobiformes; family Hemiscylliidae; genus Chiloscyllium; species Chiloscyllium plagiosum. The sequence goes on from NW_028270168.1 coordinate 7,739,785, forward strand.
GAGAACAGGGTTTAAAGGAGCTAACTCATTTAGATGCTTAAGAAGGCTATGGAAGCTATTAGGGTAGATAGAGAAATTATTTGGTTTGGTTGAAAGCCCAAACCTGTGGGATAGGACCTTAAAATGGGAGCTAGGCAACATTCAAAGTGATAGCAAGTAGAATTCTTCTGTTCATAGGATGGTGAAATCCAGAACTTTCTCACACAAAAGGTCTTCAAAGCTTGGTCAATTAAAAAATTGAAAATTAAAAATGTTGGAACTAAGGTCATTTTCTTAATAGGATTATGCATTAAGGGTTATAGGACCAAGGTAAGCAGAATGAAATTAAGTTTGAGGTCAGCTATGATGCAACTGATTCAGTTTCAAAGGGCAGTACAGGTTCAAAGGGCTGAGTGGCCTCCTTATGTTTCTCTTTTCACAGTTTATCAGCATGTGTTCAGACAGTAGATTGAAGTTGAAAAAAGCTAGTACAGAGGATCCCAATGTGCAAAGACAATGAAGCATCCTCCTATTATCAGTGCCTTGCACACTGTTTATGACCTTCCTTTAAGTGGGTATGGGTGTTAGGGGTGGCATCATGTCTTCCTAAGCATAACCAACTGACTTCCCAACCAGAAATGCAGACAGAAACTGGTCCCAAAGTAGCAACATATTTCAGTACTCAATACATACAGACATAGCATACAGTTCAGGCTTTATGAGATGTGAGATAATTTACTGAAAACTATTAATGTTGGGAAATTGATTCACTGCATGTAGCCCTATAGAAAGCACATGGAGCTGCACATACGATAATGCAATTTGTCAAAATATTATGTTTGTAATCATACTTATACAATAATGCATTAATTCTGGCTGTTGCAGCAACTAGAATTCAAATTTGCACCCTAGTGACTAACCCTGAATGTGTTGGAAATTGTGCAAACCGATATGTTGTAACTGAATCGTTCTTTGACAAATTATGCAATTACCATTTATTATTTTCAGCCATGTGCCACATCCATTGCTCTAACCACAGTTCAGAAAGTGAAAAGCAATTGAGTTTCTTCTCTGTTCACCTGAACAACATGCTATTAATAAATGTTCACAGTAACTTGGAGATCAGAATCAAGAGTGGGGTGCTGGAAAAGCACAGCAGGTCAGGCAGCATTCAAGGAGCAGGAGAATCAATGTCTCGGGCATAAGACCTTAAGATGATGATAACATCTGCAAGACTTACTAATGCCCAAAACATCCATTTTCCTGCTCCTTGGATGCTGCCTGATCTGCTGTGCTTTTTCAGTAACTTGAATATGTCTACTTTGCATTTCACTTTCAGTATTTTATTCGGTGTGCGCATTGTGCATGTGGTTTGTCTACCATTATGTATGACTATTGTTGTATACTCACATAACATTATTCAGGCCATTATGAATGCTCTGAAAATGACTGAAAGTATTAATACTGAGGACTGCCATAGGCACCAACCACTATAAGGAAGTCATATAGGTATGTGGACAGAAGAGCTTAGAATATAAAAGGAATAAGGCACACATAATCCAGATTTTCCTCATGGTCTTTGTAGCAATGTAAATGATAACTAGTTGCTAAATATAATGAACTACTTATTGTTCAAATACATGGATAGGAAAGGTTTAGAAGAATATTGGTCAAGTGCAGCGAAATGGGGTGAGCGTTGATAGATATTTTGGTCAGCATGGACCAGTTTGAGCCAAAGGGCCTGTCTCTGTACTCTCAGACTCTATGATTCTCTATGACTCTATAATTGGCCTCTTCTAATTAGACCAGTAAGTGACTTCCCTTCTACCATATTAGACCAAGCAGGTCCTGTAGATCACTACACTTGAAGTGGATGGTACCAGCACACCTACCGTACGATGAGGAGAAAACTCAGTTTACCGACACATACAACACGGTGAATAGCGGGGTGGATTCCATTGAGCTGCCTCATGCAACATGCAGGCAGCAATGGAGGTCTGCACATTATTTTGTAATACCAGACTGAGCTTTAAGTCATCTCATCAGTCAGATAGTCAGCATCAGGGAAGAGTTGAACATGTAAGAACCTTAAGAAAAGAAGTTGAAACTTTATTGCTGGAACAGCACAGCAGGTCAGGCAGCATCCAGGGAACAGGAGATTCGACGTTTCGGGCACAGGCCCTTCTTCAGGATTCCTGAAGAAGGGCCTGTGCCCGAAACGTCGAATCTCCTGTTCCCTGGATGCTGCCTGACCTGCTGTGCTGTTCCAGCAATAAAGTTTCAACTTTGATCTCCAGCATCTGCAGACCTCACTTTCTCCTTAAGAAAAGAAACATTGTCACAACATTTCAACAAAGGAGCATCAGGAGTGAATGCTAGATGCATTTCAGACCTGTTGAGAGACACTGTGCAGTAGGAGAGTTAGAAACTTTCTGGAGAAGGAAAATTAGTTACTCCAAAGCAATTGCTAACTGCATCAGATGTCAGTCGTCTGTAGGAACAGCCCCACGTCAAAGTTACATTGCAACTGAACAGGACATTGGTTCGGCCATTTATAGAATACTGCATCCAATTCTGGTCTCCCTGCTGTAGGAAAGATGTTGTTAAGCTTGAAAGATTTATAAGGATGTTCAGAAAAGATTTATAAGGATGTTGCTAGGATTGAAGAGTTAGAGCTATAGGAAGAGGCTGAATAGGCTGGGGCTAATTTCTCTGGAATGTCAGAGACTGAGGGGTGACCTTATAGAAGTTTTTAAAATCATGAGGAGCATGGAGAGGGTAAATAGACAAGGTCTTTTTTTCCCAGCTTGGAGGTGTCCAAAACTAGAGGGCATAAGTTTAAGTTGAGAGGGGAAAGACTTAAAAGGGACCTGAGGGGCAACCTTTTCATGGAGAGGGTAGTGTGTGTATGGAATGTTCTGCCAGAGGGAGTGGTGGAGGCTGGTTCAATTACAACATCTAAAAGGCATCTGGGTAGGTACATAAATTGGAAGCGTTTAGAGGGATGTGGGCCAAGTGCTGGCAAATGGGAATAGGTCAGTTTAGGATATCGAATCGACATGGATGAGTTGGATCATAGGGTCTGTGTCCGTACTGTATAACTCTATGACTCTATGAACTCTAAAAGAAGCAGCAGATAATTTGAAGAAGTACTGAAAGCTTTTGACAATTGCTTTAATCTTAGAACAAGAAAAATCTTGAAATATCAAAATCTGGTGGAAGAGTTCAGCATCCTGGGGAATCCATAGTTTCATAATCCATAGCTTAGTGGATAAATGCAATTATTGTGATTTAAAATCAGGATTTATAAGAGACAGAATTGCTGTTAGAGTACCCTTGAGTCTTTATTGGACTTATTAAAATCAATATAATATTTGACTCTAGAAAAATACATTCAGATGTAAAGCGAAATTGATGTCCAGAGGTAACATAGATTAATCCTAAATGGAGAAGATCAACTTTGGCGCAGGAGATCAGCAAAGTTCATTCAATTCTTACAGTACAAAAACAATAAATAACATGTGAGAATCCAATACAGCAAGTAGTATATAGAACATAGAACAATTAAGCATAGAACAAGCCCTTCAACCCTCGATTTTGTGCCAAATTGTGAACTCATCTAAGCTCATCCCCCTACACTATCCCATCATCATCTATGTGCTTATCCAAGGATTGTTTACATCTCCCGAATGTGGCTGAGTTAACTACTTTGGTCAGCAGGGCATTCCACGCCCTTACTACTCTCTGAGTAAAGAACCTGCCTCTGATGTGTCTTAAATCTATCACTCCTCAATTTGTAGTTATGCCCCCTCGTACAAGCTGATGTCATCATCCTAGGAAAAAGGCTTTCACTGTCTATCCTATTTCATCCTCTAATCATCTTGTATATCTCTATTAAATCCCCCCTTAGCCTTCTTCTTTCCAATGAGAACAGACCCAAGTCTCTCAGCCTTTCCTCATAAGACCTTCCCTCCATACCAGACAACATCCTGGCAAATCTCTTCTGCACCTTTTCCAACGCTTCCACATCCTTCCTGTAATGGGGCGACCAGAACTGTACACAATATTCCAAGTGCAGCCGCATTAGCATTTTGTATAGTTGCAGCATGATATTACGGCTCTGGAACTCAATCCCTCTACCAACAAAGCCTAACACAGCATATGCCTACTTAACAGCACTATCAACCTGGGTGGCAACTTTCAGGGATCTATATACATGGGCTCCAAGATCCCTTTGCACATCCACACTACCAAGAATCTTTCCATTAACTCAGTAACCTGCCTTCCTGTTATTCTTCCCAAAGTGAATCACCTCATATCTATCTACATTGAACTCCATTTGCCACCTCTCAGCCCAATTCTGCAGTTTATCCAAGTCCCCCTGTAACCTGCTACATTCTTCCACACTGTGCACCACTCCACCAACTTTAGTGTCATCTGCAAACATACTAACCCATTCACCTATGCCTGCGTCTAAGTCATTTATAAAAATGACAAACAACAGTGGCCCCAAAACAGATCCTTGTGGCACACCACTAGTAATCGAACTCCAGGCTGAATATTTTCCATCAACCACCAGTCTCTTACAGAAAGCCAGTTTCTAATCCAAACTGCTAAATCACCCTCAATTCCATGCCTCTGCATTTTCTCCAACAGCCAACTATGTGGAACCTTATCAAAGTGTTTACTGAAATCCATGTATACCACGTCAACTGCCCTACCCTCATCCATATGCTTGGTCACCTTCTCATAAAACTCAATGAGGTTTGTGAGACATGACCTGCCCTTGATGAAACCATGTTGACTATCTGCAATCAAATTGTTGCTTGTCACATGATTATAAATCCTAACTCTTGTAATCCTTTCCAAAACTTTTCCTACAATAGACATAAGGCTTACTGATCTCTAATTACCGAGTCATCTCTACTACCTTCTTGAACAAGGGCACAACATTTACAATCCTCCAGTTCTCTGGTACTAAACCTGTAGACAATGATGACTCAAATATCAATGGCAAAGGCTCCGCCATCTCCTCCCTAGCTTCCCGGAGAAGTCTCGGACAAATCCCATCCAGCCCAGGGGACTTGTCTACTTTCACTCCTTCTAGAACTGATAACATCTCTTCCTTACTAACCTCGACTCTTTCTAATCTAATATCTCTTATCTTATGCTTCTCCTTTTCCTGAGTGAAAACCGATGAGAAATATTAAGTTAGCACCTCTCCGATCTCCACAGGGTCCACACACAACTTCCTATTTCTGTCTTTGACTGGCCCTATTCCTACCCTAGTCATCCTTTTATTCCTCACATACCTATAGAAAGCTTTAGGGTTCTCCTTCATTCTACCTGTTAAAGACTGCTCATATCCTCTCTTTGGTCTTCTTAACTCTCTCTTTAAATCCTCTCTAGCTAATCCGTAACTCTTCATCGCCTCATCTGAACCATCTCGTCTCATCGTCAAATAAGCCTCCTTCTTCCGCTTAACAAGAGATGCAATTTCTGTAGTAAACCAGGGTTCCCTTACCTTAGCATTTCCTCCCTGCCTGACAGGAACATACCTATCAAGAATACGCAATATCTGTTCCTTAAACCAGCTCCACATTTTGATTGTCCCCATTCCCTGCATTTTGTTACCCCATTCTATGCAACCTAATTCTTGCCTAATTGCATTATAATTGCCCTTGCCCCATCGATAACTCTTTCCCTATGGCATGTACCTATCCCTTTCCATCGCTAAACTAAACATAACTGAATTATGCTCATTCTCTCCAAAGTGCTCACCTGCCAAAAAACCAAATACCTAGTTCATTAACAAGCACCAGTTCCAGTGTGGCCTTCCACATACTGTGTCAGGAAACCCTCCTGTACACATTGGACAAAAACTGATCCGTCCAACATACTAAAGTTACACTATAGTACTGGCAATAAAAACTAAAAGAGGAATGAAGACTCACAGGCACAGACAGTGCCCAATTACTAAAAGTGAATTCTTCATCCATCACACATTAGGTCACTTTCAAAAATGTGCTGAAGTAGGACACACTTACTGAAATACTCACATAAAGTAGTCAATGAGATAAGATAGCACACATCATCAGAAAAACCTAAGCATTCCTCGAGGAGAAAGGTAATCCAGAACTTTCATATTAGAAAGCTGATTTTTATGCCAATGGTCATCTTGTGAATGTTAAGTTAGACACATGGACAAGTGTCACTATAATATCAGAAAATGAACCATTGTTAAGAAAAATACTGAACAGCTGACAAGATCCAGGAGGCATGGCACTTAAGATTAAAGTATGTTGTGTTCAACTCTCCGATATAAGGTCCAGAAAATAGCAGAAAACTGGTTCTCCCGAATCAAGAATTCTCATTCTTGAATAGGAATGACTGTCATGACCACTGTCTTCATCAAATTGCAGATGGAGTTAAACTGGTTGAAGTCAAGGAACAACTAGATGAAGGACAACCAGTGGAAGATCAGTCAAGACTCTTGGCAGAATCCAACCAGAAAATAGAACCCTTTAATATTGGCTGTGTTGGTAGAAAAAAACTTGCTTCATTCTGTAAATATGATAGAAACCTGTGATTCTATTGGATTGGTAGAAATGTTTTCTACTGCACCAAATGCACCTAATCTATACATCCCTGAACACTATGGACACTATGGGGCAGCATGGTGGCTCAGTGGCTAGCACTGCTGCCTCACAGCACCAGGGAACCAGGTTCCATTCCAGCTTTGGGCGGCTGTGTGGTGCTTGCTCATTCTCCCAATGTCTGTGTAGGTTTCCTCCCACGATCCAAAGATGTACAGGTTATGTGAATTGGCCAAGTTAAATTGTCCATAGTGTTCAGGGATGTATAGATTAGGTGCATTAGGCAGGGGAAATGTAGGGTAATGGGTCTGGGTGGGATACTCTTCAAAGGGGCAGTGTGGACTTGTTGGGCCGAAGTGCCTGTTTCCACACTGTAAGAATTCTAATTCTAATTCTACTACTTTCAGCACTGAAGAGAGACTGTCAGAGTCAGCAAGGTTTGTAAGGAAATACTAGCAGTAAGATTGCCACTGAGGATCCTTTGAGGCAATTGATGAATCAATAACTGATGCGATTTGAAGCGTAATCGAGTTTGGTGGACAATAGCCATGAAAGGTGAAACTCTGATGCGAGATACTGAGATGATGCAGAAGAGACAAGTTTCAGTAGAATATATAACTTACTTATGTTCTCAAGAAGAACGTTCAGCAACTGCAACAGAGATCATAACAAGCCAGAAACAATGTTCAAATAACAGAACTGAGGAAGGGCACATGTTGGAGGGAGAATGGGAATATTCAAGCCAAAGAAAGAGTCTACATAGTTCAGCAAAGAATAAAAATCTGCTGACACAGATTGACAACATGATGAATGGAACTCCAAGGAAGCCATAGCGGAGAAAGAATGATCAATATTCAACAGTTCAAGAGCATGCAATGACAAAAGTAACTGTTTCAACAGGGATGACATCCTTCACAAATGAAACCCAAGAAATTGAAGACCTTCAGTTGAAAGGAGCTACAGAGCTCAGACTGACAGGAAGAGAATGAAGGCAACGTTCTTCTTCAGAGCAAATCACCATTCTCTCAAGGAGAATGCATTCCAGGGGGTTAGTGAAACCTCTTGATCATCAGAATATGGAAAGTTGGAGCCGTGTAGGGGAATGGGGCAGTGGCAAATGTCATTATATACACAAATCTATAATACTAACAGTGGGAATGCAACTCAGGAAGCAACTATTGGATACGATGTGGAACTGAGGAGTGCCATCACTTACTATACAATGTCATTGATGTCTTGCGGTCAGAACAACTTACAGTGAAACAGAATATCCAGGTTTCTCCTCATAGTCTCCATAATAATGTCAATTCGGTCAATGCATGCTGTAACAAGTTGTGCTAATATGCAATAAACTTCTTCTTCATTACAAGTGCCTCTGCTAGTTTTTTGGCATTTGTTTATGGTTATGGGCATCGCTGGCTGGACCAGCATTTATTGTCCATCCCTAATTGCTCTTGATCATTTCAGACGGCAGCTACGAGTCAATCCTTTGTTGTAGGTCTGGAGTCACATGTAGGCCAGATCAGATAAGGACGGCAGATTTCTCTCCCTAAAGGGCATTCATCAACCAAATGGGTTTTTCTCCCCCGCCATAGCAATTGATAATGGTGGTGCACGGTTGTTACTAAAATAGCTTGTAATTCCTTATTTTTATTGAATTCGATCTCCTGCATGGGATTTGAACCCTTTTTCCCCAGAACATTAAGGTGGAGTTCTGGATTACTAGACAAATGACATTACCACTATGCCACCTACTTCCCCATGAGAATGCTTTCTTCTATCACACTGAACCAAGCAGGCCTTATGGATCCCTGCACATAAAGAGGGTGGTGACAGCAAACCCATCAATTGGTAAAGTACAGACTCAGTTTAACTGAACATCTAACAATTATCACATTCATTCCATAGTTGAGTCCACTCCTCTGCTTCGAAGCTGAATAATGCAGACATTTGATTAAGCTTCATATTGACATTTTACCTACCAAACATCAATTAAGCTCATTTCAAGATCATATGAAGTGCTGCAAGGCACCACATCAAAGCAGATTACTATCGAATGACAAAGAAAAGAAAAGACCTCGCAATTATATACAGCCTTACCACAAACTTTGGACATCTTAAAGTATTTCAGAAGCAGCTTTTGAATTATTTTTGAAACACAGTCAAGGCTGTACTGTTGACAAATGTTACATAATATTAAGAAAATGAAGTTAAATTTCACATGATGAGGTCAGGCAAGGCGAAAACGTGATGAATAATTATTTATACGTCTTTGTAGCATTGGTTAAGGGAAGAATGATGAACAGGGCAGTTTTGACTTAAGATCTCTTTTTTATAGAGACTTCAATGTTCTCAGTTAAATTCTGGAAACTGATACATAGAGTCATGGAAACAGGACCTTTAGCCTAATTTGCCCATGTCAACCAGTTTTCACTAGTAAACTACTCCCATTTACTTATATTAGGTCCACATCCATCCATACTTATCCCATTCATGTACCCGTCTAAATGTTTCTTAAGTGATGAAATTGTGCCTGCCTCCACCACCTCCTCTGGCAGCGCGTTCCAGACACGTATCACCCTCTGCATGAGAAAGGTTGCCCCTTACTGTCTCTTTTAAATCTTTCCCCTCTCACATTTGACCTATGCCCTTTAGTATTAGACTCCCCTGCATCCAAACATATAAACGAGGAGCAAGAGTGGGTCCTTTGGCTCCTTTGAGCCTGCTTTGCCATTTAATAAGGTAATGTTCAATCTGTTTGTAAATTCACAAGCTTCCACTCTATTTCTTACCAAGAATCTACCTACTTCTGCCTTTAAAATGTTGTCTCTGCATCTGCCACCTTTTCAGGGAGTGAATGCCAGACATTCATGTGCCTCTGTGAGAAAAAAAATTGCATCACCTCTGTTGGAAATGAGCTACTCCTTATTTTTAAACAGATTCTCCCACAAGTGGAAACAGCTGTTCCAAATCCACCTGGTCAAGAACTCTCAGGATCTTGAAACAAAGAACTGCGGATGTTGAAGGACTGAAACAAAAACAGAAATTGCTGGAGAAACTTAGCAATTGTTCGGAAGAAGAGTCTGCTTTCCCTCCAGATGCTCCCAGAGCTGCTGACCTCCTCCAGCAATGACTTTTTTTGTTTCCCTCAGGATCTTATATGTTCCAATCAAATTAGCTCCTACTTTCCTTAACTCCAGCCTAACCTGTCCAACTTTTCCCTATTGGACAACTTGCCCATTCTAGATATTAGTCTGATAAACATGTGCTGAACTGCCTTCAATGCAATTACATACTTTCTTAAATAAGGAGACCCAACTGTACACAGTATTCCAGATAGAAGGAATCTAAGATGTAAGGAGGAAAAAAAAACTGTTTTCTAAAAGTTACTGTTTTACCACACAATTTAACAATGAAGCAAAAATATATCCATCTGTGTCAAGTAAAACATTCTCTGCTTAGCTTCACATCTCACTTCTCAGACTGGTAAGCCTACAGTTGGTTGAAAGTTGGATGATTGGAATTCTATATATACAGACACTCCAGTACATTTCCCCCCAGTACTTCTATGGTTTGTCAAACTTTCTGCCAACTAAGTTGGTATTTGATACTCAATGTTACAACTTTGAGGGGTGTATGGGAGCAACGGAACCTTGAAGTTCACATGCATAGTTCTCTGAAGATGACCAGGCAAGTTGAAATAGTTGTTAAGAAAGATTATAGAACCTTTTGGTTTATAAAGAGAGGCATAATGTATCAAAATTATGAACAACTTCGACAGGGTAACAAGGATATTCTGTTCCCTCTATTTGTTATGTCAGCAACTACGGGTCACAAGTGCATGATTGTCAGCAAGACAGCTAGGAGTGAAATACGGAGAAACGTCTTTATTCAGAGAGTTGTTGGGATTTGGAATGCACTGCCTAGGAGAGTGCTGGAGGGGGATTCCACAGGAGGTTTCAAAACAGAGCTGGATATATATTTGAAAGTGATGAATTTAGAGGGTTATGGAGATAGGGCTGGAGAGTGGGTCTAGCTGGGTTGCTCTTTCAGGACTGGTACAGCCACAATGAGTTGAATGGCCTCCTTCTGTACTGTAAAATTCTATGATTCTATGATTCTAAATGATTAAACTTGCAAAACACATGGATTTAGCTTAAAGCCTGGAGCACTTGATTGAATAGGATGGTATCGTGAACAACTTAACGCAAAATGTTTAACATTTATTTTAAAATGGAACATGCTATGCCTCCTATGACTGAAGTAACAATCGATGACATTGAGGAATACAAGTTAATTATTTTATGTTCTCCTGATATTTTGCTGTTGATAACTCTACTGTGTGTGCAGGGGAATCTTTTGCAGTTGTCCACTTTCAACTGTTAAGACATTGTTTTTGAAATGCATACAATCTATTACCGTCTTCTAAAACCAAAATTTAACAAGACAGTGTGCAAGCAAAAAGTCCCAGTTTATTCTAATTCAATGCAAAAAGGCAAAAACAGATGCACTTCTGTACTTCAAACTGCCATCATTCAAGAAAAAGGCAAGGCAGAATTCTACTATTTCCTAATTAAGAAAGGATAGAATTGGACTGATTAATGTTCAGAGAGGTTTCGATCAGTAAAGACCTGGGATGAAAGAGGTGTCTTATGAGGAAATGTAGGACACATTGGGCCTGTATCCATTAAAGTGATAATCTTCATGAAATATATAAGATCATGAGAGGATTTGACAGGATGGACGTTTAGAGGATGTGACTCCTTATGAGGTTTCTGTTTATACATTCATGGGATGAGAGCATTGCTGGCTAGGCCCAGCATTTATTGTTCATTCCTAATTGCCCAGAGGGCAGTTAAGAATCAACCACATTGCTGTGGGTCTGGAGTCACATGTAGGCCAGACCAGGTAAGGATGATGTTTCCTTCCCTTAAGGACATTAGTGAACCAGATGGATTTTTCTGACAATGGATTGTTGGTCATCATTAAATTCTTAATTCCAGATTTTTATTGAATTCAAATTCCACCAACTGTCCTGGCAGGATTCAAATCTGGGTCCCCAGAACATTATTTGGTCTCTGGATTAACAGTGTCTTGGCAATTCCACGAGGCCATCACCTCCCTCGATAGGGAATATGGGGGAGAATAAAGTGAGATTAGAACCGGGAGATTATATCCTCAAATTGTTTTTTCCCACTGTGCCGAGCTCTGAGGTCCATGCATGGAAGCAAAAGCTAATGTGTTGGCATGCTGATTTGCATGCACAGCATCTCCAAGTGGCTTGGAGGTTCAGAAGGAACGGTCCATTAGGTAGCTAAAGGTAAGGAACCTCCCATGAAAGATAGAGCTATCAGGATTTTTTTTCTCTTGGAGTGCTATTGGTGTGGAGACTGGGTCATTGAGTATTTTTAAGGCTGCACCAGATACATTCTTGACTAACGAGTGTGTCAAAGAGTGTAGAGGATAGACCGAGAAGTGGAGCTGAAGCCACAATCAATTCCATCTCATCAGATGGGGAACTGCCTCAATGGCTGAATGACCTAGTCCTGCTCCTAATTTGTGTGCTCATCCAATAGGATGTTGTGGATCCTTCTGCCGCATTTTTAAAAAGGCCAAGAAGTATCCCAAGTGGAACATTTCTCATAATCACAGAAGCAAATCAAAATGTTTTCAGGAATAAGAAACTTCAGTTATGAGGAAGCATTGAAGATGTTGGGAGTTGATTCCATGGAGTTAAGAAGGTTTGCAAGGAGATTTCACAGAGATTTACAAAATGATGAGTGAGGTGGACCGAGTAGATGGGGAGAAGCTGTGCCTGCTCATAAAAGGAACAAAAATGAGAGAGTATATGATTTAACGTGATCTGAAAATGAAGCAAGAATGATGTGAGAAAGGCCTTCTTCACTCAGCGAGTAGTTTGGGTGTGGGATGTACTGCCTGGAAATGTGGTGGAAGCTGGTTCAATCGAGGCATTTAAGAGGGGCATTGAATGGTTATTTGGATAGAAATGGTTGAAGGGATAAGGGGAAAAGGCAGGAGATTAGCACTGGGGGATAGACCTGGGACAGGCATGATGGGCTGAAAGGACTCCTGCTGCACCATGACAATTCAGTAATTCTGTGACAATTGCCTTTCTCTCTCTCTGATAGTCAATGCTGCAACACAAACCAAAGCTCACAAAAAGACGCTAGGCATTTACCAAAGGAACAGCCATTTGGCCCTTCTCAAGGGATACATTGGTTGTACTGTTCTGCTGGAGCTTCAGCCATTGGAAGAAATTAATCTATTGTAGTCAGGCCTGAAACATAGAATGCAATTGGGAAAACAAATCATTGGTTCTCTTTACTATAAAGGAATTTAAGTGTTTCTTTTTTATTCTTTCTTCTTTCACAGAATGTAAACATTGGAAGATAGGCCAGTATTTCTTGCCCATTCATAAATATCCTGGAGACAGTGGTTGTGAGCTAACTCCTTCAGTCTGTTTTGGGTAGGTATATCCACAGTGCTATTAAGAAGGGAGTTCCTGGATTTTGACACAGCAACAGTGAATGAACAGCGATCTAGTTCCAAGTCAGAATGGTGAGTGCCTTGAAGGGCAACTCTCAGGTGGTGATGTTCCCTTTATTTCCTTGGGTTTAACGATGAATAAATTTGTCCTTTCTTGATTGTCTGCTTGATCCTCATAAGAAAAACTTAACTACATTTTCAATTGGAGAGAGGTTCAGCCTCATACAAAAACAACTTATAACTTTGTTGTGACCAATGGGTGGCATCGTGTCTCAGTGGTTAACACTGTCGCCTTACAGTGCCAGGGATTCAGGTTCGGTTCCACCCTCAAGTGCCTGCATGGAGATTGCACATTCTCCCCGTGTCTGTGTGGGTTTCCCCGGGTCCTCTGGCTAACCCCCCACAGATGTGCAGGTTAGGTGGATTAACCATGCTAAATTATCCGTAGTGTTCAGGGTTATGCAGGCTAGGTGGATTAGCCCTGAGAAATGTAGCGCTACAGGGATAGGGTGGAATGCTCTTTGGAGGGTCAGTGTGGACTTGATGGACTGAACGGCCTACTACCACACAAGAGGGCTTCTATGATAACTAAACAGTATGAACAGGGGAGGCAGTCACCCTTGGTCATGTAACATTACAGCAGTAATTGCAATTCAAAAGTATTTCATTGGCTTTTGAACAATCTGTGATATCTTGTGACAGTTAAAAGCTCTATATAAATGCAAATTTTTCTGTTCTCAAATATTACTGTGGAATTTTTAACATCCACTTTAATAAGGCTTTGGTTTAATGTTTCATTTGAAAGACAGTACCTGCAAAAATGCGATAGTCCCTCAGTGCTGTAGTTCGTTGTGAACTGAAATTACATCATCAATTTATCCAGTGGAGATTAAATTCCCAAATTTCCGATTTCGAGGGAACATTTCTACCAACAAATCCAAGCCAATAGTGACTGTTGTTTAAATCCCTGGTCTATATTAAGGTAACAAATCCCTGTAAGCTGAACAGCTGGCTTTATTGCAATCTTCCAAAGAATAAGAAATAAAATGTTGGTGTCACCTTGACAGAGAGCACTCAAATATCACACCAAAGCTCATTGAGAAAAAGTGTTCTGCTGACTGAGGGAATTGGGTAAATACTTGAAGGGAATAAATTTTCAGGGCTAATAGAAAAAGCAGGGGTGTAAAACTAGATGGATAGGACTGCATGTGTTGCCTTAGATAGAATGATGTCAAGGTCCTGGTGATGGACTAGAGTGGACAAAGTCAAAAATCAGATGACACCAAGTTATAGTCCAACAGGTTAATTTCAAATCACAAACTTTCAGAGCACTGTTCTTTCATCAGGTGCAAACATTTGACAAAGGAGCAGCGCTCTGAAAGCTTGTGATTTCAAATAAACCTGTTAGACTAGTATTGGTGTTATGTGATATCTAACTAAGATAAAATGAGCTGAATGGCCTCCTTCTGTACTACTTCAGTCTATTTAACAATTTTCAAGTTTATTCAGAAGTTTAAACTTAGCTCAAATGGGTCCCTGTCAAATTTACTGATCTTTCACAGAACCCCCTACCTTAATCATGGTGGGAGATCACCAGGCAGATTGAACACTTTTGTACTAGGAATAGATGAAAACAACCAATGAATCACTGCTGTAGTTTGGAGTGTTGAAGTCAAAGAGGACCACAGCAAGACAAAGTTAGATGTGTTTTATTTTATTCTTTCCTGGGATGTGGGTATCATTGCTAAGGCTAGGATGTGTTGCAGCATTACATTTCCATTTACTGGACTAGCTGTACTGTTATGACTTCATCTATCAACACCTAAGGGATAAGATCAAGAAACCCAAATTTTCTAAAGCTGGAGAGTTATTTTAAATTGGTTATTTGAAGGTGAAAAGAAGAATTATGACACTGAGCAGATAATGTCAATGGGAATACAACATTCTGATTCATCGGGTAACAAATCAACCAAGTTATCATTTGCTTTGTATAGAAGCAATAGTTTTAGTTTCTCAGTGTTTGGAATGACAAATTACTAAACACAATAGACCTTGAAGGCCAGAGAACATTGGAGCTCATTTGTGCTAAAAAATATTCAGAACAATTACTGAATAAGTGACCTTGCAAATCAGCTCAGTGAATAAATGCTTTTGTTTTGTTCACTGATGGGTTGCCAGAGTCACTAGCTGGGCCAGCATTTATTGCCCATCCCTAGTTGCCCTTGAGAAGGTGGTGATGAACTACCTTCTTGAACTGCTGCAGTCCATCTGCTTTCGGTAGACTCACAATGCCTTTAGAGAAGGAGTTCCATGATTTTGACCCAGTGATACTGATGGAATGGCAAAATGCTCCTAAGTCAGGATAGTGAGTCGCTTGGAGGGGAACGTGCAGTGGGTGGTGTTCCTATGTATCTACTGCCTTTGTCCTTCGAGATGGAATTGGTCGCGGATTTGATTCTGATGAAGAGCTTATGCTTGAAATGTTGATTCTCTTGCTCCTTGGATGCTGCCTGACCTGCTGTGCTTTTCCAGCATCACACTCTCGACTCTGATCTCCAGCATCTGCAGTCCTCACTTTCTCTGGAGGGTGTTGTCTCAGGATCTTCGGTGAATTTCTACAGTGCTTCTTGTAACATTGATGTGGAGGTGCCAGTGTTGGACTGGGATGGACAAAATCAGAAGTCATATGGCACCAGGGTACAGTCCAATAGGTTTATTTGAAATTCCAAGCTTTCGGAGCACTGCTCCTTCATCAAGTGACATGACAAAGAGGACCACTTCAAGACAAATTTAATGTGTGCTTTTTAAATTCTTTTTTGGGATGTGGATATCATTGGTAAGACCAGGATTTATTGAAAGAGCAGCGCTCTGAAAGCTTGTGATTTCAAATAAACCTGTTGTAACACTAAGAGCTGTGTTACCCACTTCAATCTCACTCAATCTCTCCCTTTGGCTCACTCCAAGAGAAAACAGCTTACAATAGGGCAGACAGAAACTGAAAGGTACTCAATATTTGGCTCCTCACTTGCCATGAGGAGAGGGTCCTGGCCCAGGCCAGTGAGAACCATGACCATTTCACTCATCATGCCAAAAAACACCATGTCCCAGAATCCACGTAAAAACAATTGTCCATTGTTGTGCTGCTCTCCTATTGCTGCCACTGTGAATGTACCCTTCACATCTTCCTTTTTTTATCATGATGCACTCTCTCTTTTTTTATCTCCTGCAGAAATCAGTGCATCTGCACGCTCTCCGCTGTCAAAACATTTCCGCCTCCCGCTCTGAGGAAGAAACCTTAGATAGTCCAGGGGGCTAACTCTGGCAAGACTGCCTCCTGTCCCCTTTACCAGCTCAGGTACAGACACCTCAGTGGGCACATTAGTTAGAGTACAGTTGGAAGTACATGCTGGTGAGCATATTGGTGTCACATCTCTGCAACTGGTCAAGGTAAAACTGCTTCAGTTTGCTGGCACATGGACAGAGTTGACGGAGACTAGGCTCCTGCAGAGCCCCAGGCAGGAGAGACTCACGTACAATGTTATAATGATGGTAGACGTGTTTCACCTGTACAGTGTGGGTGCCTGGGCAATGAGATTTGCTTTCAAAGGGCCTCACACTGCACCAAACGTGGAGCTCCTCCCTCACAGAATGGAACTCATGCCCAGAACACCACCACGACCTCCCCGCTCCCCCCCACCTCTCCCCACCCACCCACTCTGGATGTGGTGGAAGCCATTTTCTTCCATTTGTGATCTGGAAGGAAACAGCGATTTCACAGGAAGGTGCCGTGGGAAAGGGAGGAAGGGTGAAGAGAGGTGAATGAGTGGGCCATGGTGTCACGGAGGGTAACAGTACCTGCTGAATGCTGACTAGGGAGGGGAGGGGCAGGGAAGACATGTTTGGATGGCTGGAGTTGGATGAAATGTGGAAGATGATCTTTTCAATGCGGAGGGGTGGAAAATGAGAACAATAGGAACCCTGTCATTGTTCTGGGAAGGAGTGGATGGGGTGAGGGCAAAGATACAGGAGTTAGGTCAAACACAGCTGAGGACTCTGTCAATCACAATGGGGAGGCATTAGTTGAGGAGGTTAGTAGAGTGCATCATCAGAAGAGAGGTGGCAGAGACAGAGAAACTGGGAGACTGGAAAGGTGTCCTTCCAGGAAGCAGAGTGAGAGGAGGCGTAGTTGAGATAACAGTGGGACTTCGTGGGCTTGTACTGGATATTGGTGGCCAGCCAGTAAGCTCAAGTTAGGGAACCGAAGAACCAGATTAAGGTGAGAGCAAGATTGAAATTGGATATAAAATTGACTAATTTTATCAATTTCACATGAGAGCAAGAAGCAGCACGGTGGACATCATTGATGTATCGGAGAAAGAGTTTGAGGGGCCTGAGAAGGATTGGGAAAAGGAATACCCCCACAAAGAGACAGAGTGGATATCCATCAATACACCTTCAAGCAGAAGATGTTCAAAGTGGGAATGAGCTCAGGCAGGTGAGGGAGGGAGATTGTGGATGGAGGCTGATGGCCTCTTTTTAAATGTTAACAAACGCAGGAGATTCTATTTCTCATCATCAGAGTCCTCAGAAGCTTTTCCTTTTCATTTCCCTCCCTCTGTCTCTACAATAAAGGGCTATTCCTGGCTGACTGCATTTGACCTGGGAGCATGGCTCTGCTTTAAATGTGACATCAGAGACAGCAAACCCAAAAGGGTTCCAGCAGCAATAAGCACACATGAAGCACAGAAACATAGACTATAGGAGCAGCAGTAGGCCATTCGGCCCTTCTGGCCCACTCTGCCATTCAGTACAATCATGGCTGATCAGGACATTGCTCCCACTTTCTCACCATATCCTTTGATCCTTTCAGCCCTAAAAACTATAGCTAACTCATTCTTGGAAACATTCAATGTTTTGACATCAACTATTTTCTATTCCAGATAAATTCCACAGGCTCACCTCTTTCATCAATTCATGCAGAAATTTCTCTCCATCTCCGTCCTAAATGGCCTCCCCTATATCTTTAGATTGACACTCCTAGTTCTGGATTCCCTAATCATCAGGAACATCTTTCCTGTGTTTTACCCTATCTCACCCTGTTATAATGTTATAACTTTCTATGAAACCCCTCCTCATTATTCTCAACTCCAGTGAAATACAATACAATTCTTTTATAGAGGTTTATAAAACCATGAGGGGCATGGATAAAGTGAATTTCCAAGATTTTTTTCTAAGGGTGGGGTGTCCAAAACTAGAGAGCATGGGTTTAAGGTGAGAGGAGAAAGATTTAAAAGGGACTTTTTTTTACGCAGAGGGTGGTATGTGTCTGGAATGAACTGCCAGAAGCGGTGGTGGAGGCTGGTACAATTGCAACATTTAAAAGGAATCTGGATGGGTAGAATAGGAAGGGTTCAGAAGAATATGGGCCAAATGCTGGCAAATGGGACTAGGTCAGATTGGGATGTCTGGTCAGTGTGGACAAGTTGGGCCAAAGGGTGTGTTTCCATGCTGTGTGGTCCTATCACTCTAACCAATCCAATCTCCCTTCATACGTCGGTCCTGCCACCCTAAAAACCAGTCTGGTAGATCTTGGTTGCATTCCCTCCTTAACCAGAACATCCTGGAGGCCAAAACCTCACACAATGTTCTAGGTGTGGTCTCACCAAGGGCGTGTATAATTGCAGCAAGACATCCCTGCTCCTGTACCCAGATCCTGTTGCTAAGACATCCAACATACTATTTGCCTTCTTCACCACCTGCTGCTGGTGAGCTCATGAGAGAAACTCAGTAGAGATATGGCATCTTGTTAATGAAGCTAAGGGGAGGATTGTATGAGACAACTCACTTGAGCTCACTAAAAGAAATCCAACCCTTGAAACTCCCCAAAATAGACATTTAGATAATTTCTTTTGGGAAAATGCATGCCAGATTGTTTAAAAAAAAGAATTTCAAAAGAATTTGTAACCAGAGGAAATTGCAAAGTGTGTTAATTTACCAGGTGCATGGAAATGATCTCGATATAACGTGAAGCTTATTACAACTCTCAGGCCAAGGTGAAATTAGATTAGCCAAGAAAACAGGCAGAGTTCAGACTGGTGCTGGAATAGCCCCTTTAGGTTTGTCACTTAGATTTTGCACTGGCCCAACCAGTTTTTTTTAAAATTGATGCTAATTGGCAGTTTAATTTACAAAGATTGTACATTGAAGACTGCAGCAGGCAAAAGGAACAGCCACCGTATAACCAATGAAACTGTCAACTATAATAAATTTTAACCAGCTGGACCAGTTATAAAAAAACACTTGTCAGGTGTCAACGTTGGGTCCAGCTTCTACTCTGTGAACAGGGTGAGAGAATATTAGTCAAAGAGAGAGAATCCCAGTCTAGTCAGCACTTGTGTGCACAATAGATAAACATATGGAGCAGAATGTTGACATTTCCTACTAACTGCAATTCAGATGAGATTGATGCAGCCGTAATGTTATAGCTCATCCACAAACTGAGCTAAGAACCAATTGCTGGCTTCACCCCTCCCCCTCCACCACCCCCCCAGCCCCCAACACACTGTACCACTCCTGCTTTGAGCAGTTTGCAATCCAAGGTATCTGGCATGTCCTTCTGAAACATTTACCATCTGTTCTGGAGAGGCTGAGTTGGCTGCTGGAGTACGGTGTCCCACATCTCACAAACAAAGCATGCGCCTCAGCTCTGCTCTCTCAGCCAGCTGCAAGCCTCTGATTTCTCAAAGGCCGTGGGGGTAGGGATGGGGACTGTCTGGTCATTGAAAAGGACTGGCTATTGAAAGAAGCGCTGTCAGATACAACATCTCTGGCTAGAGGAGCTTTCAATGATTTAAAAATACGTTTTAAATATTAGATTCAGCCTTAAACTCTTGTGTTTTATTGACTCGTAATACTGATTGGTGAAGCTATCAATTTTTTTAAGGGTACTGTCAAGATGACAAACATTTAAGGAACAGGAGAATTAAAACATTTTTTTAAACACAAAAACCCTTGAAAAATGATTGTTTCAACATGTTGAGCGCAGCTAATTGAAAGTTAAAAAACTTGCAGGCAGTTACAAGTTTGGCAGGCAAAGGATTTCGACCATAAGCATAGCTCAGCAAAAAAACATACTGCCGTGGTCTTGACATTTAATGATGTGGCGGTGCTGGACTGGTGTGAACAAAGTTAGAAGTCGCACTACACCAGGTTATAGTCCAATGGACTTCGACATTTTTACAGCAAGCCACCAATTAAGTCGCCAATGTGTCTACCCAGTCAACGTGCAAGGAAAAGGAAGTGAGGTAGTCTCAGCCTTAATCCTTGGTCTCTATTGCGATACCTCTTCCAACCTGAAATGAATCTTGGAAATATTAGAGCTTGATGCAGCATCCCCAGATGTGATAGCCCGCTTGATTGGCAACACATCTACAAACTTTCACTCCCTCCACCATTGACACTCAGTAGCAGCAGTGTGTATCATCTACAAGGTGCACTGCAGGAATTAACCAAGGCTCCTTCCAAACCCATGACCACTTCCATTTCGAAGGGCAAGGACAGTAGATACATGGGAATACTATCAGCTGCAAGTTCTCCTCCAAGCCACTCACCATCCTGACTTGGAAATGCATCACTGTTCTTTCACTGGTCAAATTCCTGGAATTCCTTCCCTAATAGCATAGGTGGGCTGCAGTATTTGAAGAAGGCAGCTCACCCCCACCTTCTCAAAGGGCAACTAGGGATGGGTAATAAATGCTGGCCAGCCAGCGATGTACAAATCCCACAAATGAATAAATAAAAAGCTCACTGTTTCTCCAATGTAGCTGGATCAAAATCCTGGAGTTTCCTCCTTCATGGCCTAGTGAGTCTACCATGGACTGCAACAGCTCAAGAAGGCAGCTCACCACCACCTTCTTAAGGATGAGAGGGGATGACAAATAAATATTGGTCTCTCCCCAGCTCACATTCCCGCTTGTAAAAGTAACAATTTGGAAAATAAGCAAAGGGGATATGAGGAAAATATTTTCATTCAGTGAGTAGTTAGGGTATGGATTGCACTTTATGGAAATATGGTGGCTCAGGATAATTTTGAGGCATTCACGTGGCCCATTGGATAATTATTTGGATAGAAATGGTATGCAAGGGAATGGGATAAAAGCAAGAGACTAGCACTAGGAAATGGTGCATGCACAATGGACAAACTGACAGTGATTGCACGATGAGTTTTAAAATAAAGTCTAAGAAGAAATCCTGCAGCATCTGTTGAAAGTACTGTTCAATTCAGGTGAGAACCAAACTAATGTCATTTGTGGTCCTGCTGTAATTAAAACAACAGTCAATACATAACAGGCCACCCACATGAATACTTGCCACATGGAAGAAGTAACTAAATAACATTTCTAGTACTTTATTCAATGACACAATAAAGGCCTTTAATAGAGGAGGAAAATATTTATTTGCAAATTGAGTTAACTTTGATTTTGGGCCAAAAGATAAAATGGGCTGACATATGTCCTGCCTAGTATACATAGAGTCATAGAGTCATAGAGATGTACAGCATGGAAACAGACCCTTTGGTCCAACCCATCCATGCCGACCAGATATCCCAACCCAATCTAGTCCCACCTGCCAGCACTCGGCCCATATCCCTCCAAACCCTTCCTATTCATATACCCATCCAAATGCCTCTTAAATGTTACAATTGTACCAACCTCCACCACTTCCTCTGACAGCTCATTCCATACAAGTACCACCCTCTGTGTGAAAAAGTTGCCCCGTTGGTCTCTTTTATATCTTTCCTCTCTCACCCTAAACCTATGCCCTCTAGTTCTGGACTCCCCGACCCCAGGGAAAAGACTTTGTCTATTTACCCTATCCATGCCCCTCATAATTTTGTAAACCTCTATAAGGTCACGCCTCACCCTCCGATGCTCCAGGGAAAACAGCCCCAGCCTGTTCAGCCTCTCCCTATAGCTCAAATCCTCCAACCCTGGCAACATCCTTGTAAATATTTTCTGAACCCTTTCAAGTTTCACAACATCTTTCCGATAGGAAGGAGACCAGAATTGCACACAATATTCCAACAGTGGCTTCCTGATTTTCAATTTCTTTGACGCCATACGGAAATTCAACAGGTATAAAAAACAGGGGAAGTTTAATGATTCATAATCTCCCATTTTACCCTGTTGTCTAAATATCAGCAATGCCTAACAGAGATGTTAAATTAAAAGTCTTTATTTGATATAAAAAACAGGAAGTGCTGGGGAGAGACAGCATGCTTGGCATCACCAAGACGAGAAAAGAGAGCTAAAGTTTTGAGTCAAGTACGACTCTTTGTCAGAGTCATTTCAGACTTGAAGTGGTAACTCTTTACTGTAGCTCGTCTTTTTTTGGATAGGTGTGAGTCATGTCAAGTTTGATGGAGTGATTCTCATCACAAGTCCAAGTGAGTTTTCTTATCAAACGTGTGCATTAATTGACATTTATCATAATTTTCAACCCCTACACACACACACACACACACAGACACACACACACAACCACCACCTCTTATCCCTGGAGCAAGTCTCCACTTAGCAGACATCCTGGAACTGACTGCCATCCCTAGCACCGGTGCCATCTTTACAACCTTATTCTGCACTGGACCAACTCTGTCAGTCCAGAGCTGCTCTGTAGTGTTTCTGACACTAACCTTGGCCGTGACAAATGGGTGAATCGATACCCCATTTTGTAGGTAGGGACATGGAGATTCTGATGGTGAATTCCTCTGTCCTCACAACCAGTTGAAGTTGTTTCAGCTGTCAATAGGAAAGCCCAGTCCAAAGGAAGAAGGTGAACATCCTTCTCTGCTCCACCAGTGTAAGTAATGCTATTTCTCTCTGATCCCTCTCGCTCACTGATCATTGCTCTGAACCCACCTCCTACCAAGGCTCATGTTCTGTTACTCTGAATATTATGTGCAACATCTTCCTCACTCACTGTCACACACCCAAACCCTTAACATTAGTAATCCTGTGTAGCATCTTTGCTGCTTATTCACTCTCTCAGGAACCTCCCCACCTCCACCAGCAGTAATAGCTTTGCCTCCCACATTTATATTCTGTAATACCTGTTTCTCTCTCTCTTTCGATCTCATTCCACACTGGAGAAAAACAGCCCCCAGGTGAACATAGAGACTGCAGATAGTGGATGGGATGGTGGGGTGGGGAGGGGGGTGGTGGTGCATTGTCTACTATTCAGCTCCTCACTCCTTGTGAGCAGAGAATGCTGACTGACTGTTCCAAGGATGGCCTGGACTGGGAGCAGAGGCTGCTGACTCACTTTGCTGTGACGCCCTTAGCAAAGCCTATTCCTCTTGACAATATTCAGGCGCATGTGGGCAGCCATCACAAGCTTCCTGATTTTGTGTCTGTACTCAATTGTAAGGCCAAGCATCAATAATATATAAGCCAGGTATCCCTGGCTGAGAGGGTAATGTGCAAAAGGCAAGGCACATGCAGGCAGGCTGACGGTGAGTGAGTGTTATGAACCTGGAGATATAGCCTGGTCCAGTCGCTGAGCTGGAAGTGTGTCGCTGAGCACACAGGGTCCTTGCTGCAGTGTTACAATGAGAGTTCCTGAGCCAGTCCAAAGTGCAGGATTGAAATGCAGAAATGTATTTTAGGTGAATTGGAGAGGTGCTATGAGGTTCTTAGAAGCTAGCACACGTTGGATGCCAATGTCTCTGAGGATGGGGTGCTTGTTGCTGGTGCCCATGGAGTGTGCCCGGTGACCAACATCGAGGTCTTTTGGAGAAAGTGGCAGGTTGAATATTGCAAGAACCCACGCTGGTGTTCATGTCTGACAGCTAATTTGTTTAGTGAATTTGGTCATGATCATAACCCATGGTGAGGTGGACAGTGAAGAAAACATTTAACAAGCAATAATGGTCATTCATTGGGAACATGGCACTCCCGAGCAAGAATCCTGCCACACCACTTGGGAACAGCATGCACAATGTGGTGAGATGATCTTGACATTGTACTCAACTCCAACACTCAACTCCCCGTAGACTACATCCGCTAAGACTATGCCCTCTGTTTCTCTCTCCACAGTTGATTTCAGACCTGCTGAAATTCTCTAGTCTTTCCTATTTTGGCATGATATCACCAACACCGGCAGTATTTTGTTTGTATTTAAGGCTTTATTCACATAGATTGTATGAGAAGTTAATAGTGTTCATCCTTTGGGATGCCTACACTGTACTATGTAAATGGCAATCAATGTCTGATATAGCAAAAAGCTTACAAATAGCTATGTTATGCAAGAAACTGTCACTCTTGCATGACCACACATGCAATTACCTTTGAAATATGTTTTTTCATTGCATAACCATATCCTTGTTGCTGCAAGAAATTACATAACATGCCCACATGAAATATTACTCCAACAGCCATTTCAGAGCATTTGGCACTATCTCAAAGTAAGATTGCAGCTTGTTCCTGCCACGCAGCTTAGATGGTCACTTTGGTCTGATAGTATTTCTTTTGTATCAGTTAACCCTAGTATTTAAAGCAGACAGCCAGTACTTTTATTTTATTTTCTGGAGTCAAAAGAAAAATTGTCATGTCAATAACAATCTGATTATCATGATTAAATTCTCTGTCTGTTGTGAATTGTGGAAACAACTGTAACTTCAGACTCTCATAAGAACAGGGAGCAGGATAGACCATCTGGCCCTTTACACCTGCTCCGCCATTCAATAAGATCATGGCTGATCATTTCATGGACTCAGATCCACTTACCCACGCTCTCACCATATCCCCTAATTCCTTTATTGTTCAAAGAAATATTTACCTAAGGTTTAAAAACGTTTACTGAAGTAGCGTCAACTACTTCACTGGGCAGGGGATTCCATAGACTTACAACCCTCTGGAAGAAAATTCTTCCTGATTCAATCCTGTAATCTTCAGGCAATACCCCCTTGTCCATCTCTCATGACATACATCATGTTCTTAAACGATGCTCCCAATTGTACATTGTTTTCACCTGTGCCTGAGTTTGTATTGTTAAAACAGACAGGAATTATGTCTGTATTATCCTGGGTAAGGGATTCTAGCATTGTTAGGACATAGTTCCATCATTGACTCACAACTTGCAAAGAATATGCCTGAGTGACAATCCCAGAGTAATAATGTGGTGATCCTAGCCAGATGGTAGCACACTCACCTCTTCTCAGAATGTTGTGGGCTCCAGCCACATTTCAGAGTTTTGAGCTCATATATAGAAACATACAAAACAGGCCCTTCGAGTCCACTCTGCCATTCAATATGATCATGGCTGATCATCTAACTCAGTCCCCTGTTCCCATTTTCTCCCCATACCCTTTGATCCTTTTAGCCATAAGCCCTTTATCTAACTCCTTCTTGAAATCATTCAATGTTTTGGCCTCAACTTCTTTCTGTGGCAAAGAATTCCACAGGCTCACCACTCTCTGGATGAAGAAATTTCTCCTCCATCTCAATGACATTGGCCTACCCTGTATCCTGAGGCTGCGATGCATGGTTCTGATCTTCTCATTCATTTGAAACATCCTTCCTCCATTCCTCCTGTCTAGTCTTGACAGAATTATAGAGGTTCCTATGAGATACCCCTTTATTCTCCAGTGAATATAGTCCTAACCAATCCAATTTCTCTTCCCATACCTGTACTGCCATTGCAGGAATGAGTCGAGTAAATTGCACTCCCTCCATAGCCAGAACTTGCTTCCTCAAATATTTATCCTTTCGCCAATAGCGTTAAGGTACTTTACCTGTATTTTTTTATTGGATATGCAGGAAATAAGAGTCAAGCTCACAATTATATCAGCCATTATTTTGTTGAGTGGGGAGAACTTTGATGGGCTGAAGGGCCTACTGCCATTCCTGTATGTTATATTTCTCGTTGTAGCAGTTAGTTGTGTCAGGTTGGCTGCTATGTCTCGAAAAGCATCAGTGATTACAAATTTTAAAAAATTCATTGCCTTTAAAGTGCTTTGGTACTTAGGTCTTTTAAGTAAATGATATTGATAAGGTTAATTCTGAATACTACTTTAAGCTCTGGGAGTAAATTAAGGCAACAAAAATCTAGATAATTTAGTAACAAAAATCTCGACCTGAGTGTAGGCAGTGTGATTGATAAGTTCATATTGGACAGCACATTGGCAATGCCCTTACCACAATCATTCAGAGTTCCCTGGATTCAGAAGTTGTATCTCCAGATTAGAAATTTGCTTGTGTCACTCCGCTCTTTACAAAAGGTGACAGAGGGAAACCAGGGAACTACAGACCCGTTAGCCTGACAGCTGTGGTGGGGAAACTGTTGGAATCTACAATCATGGATAAGGTAACTGACCACCTAGAAAACCTTTAATCAGGGAGAGCCAGAATGGATTCATGAAGTGTAGGTCATGCCTGACAAACCTCATCGAGTTTTTTGAAGAGGTGACAAAGGTGGTGACAGAGCTAAGTTGTTTATATGGACTTCCAGAAAGCCTTTGATAAAGCCTAACACAAGAGATTGGTAGCTAAGTTGGAAGCCCAGGAATTGAGGGCAAATTACTGATATTAACAGGAAACTGGTTAAGTGGCAGGAAACGGAGAGTTGGAATAATGGGTAAGTACTCAAATTAGTGGGACATCACTGTGGTATCCCAAAGGGATCTGTGCTGGAGCCTTAATTATTCACAATATTCAGTAATGACTTGGGTATGACTTAAAAGTCATATCTCCAAATTTGCTGATGACACAACATTGTACAATATTGAAGACAGTGTTGACAACAGCTTAAAACTACAAAACGATATTGACAGATTAGGTGAATAGACAAAGCTGTGGAAGATGGAATTTAAAATAAGCAAGTTATCCATTTTGGACCAGAAAATGAGAGATCAGGAGATTTTTTTAGAAGGCACAAATTTAAATATAGTGGATGCCCAGTGAGGTTTGAGGATTCAGGTGCATAGCTCTTTAAAATGCCATGAACAGGTGCAGAAAAAAGTCAGGAAGACTAATGGAAATCTGGCCTTCATATCTGAAGGGCTCGAGCATAAGGATGCAGACATTGTGTTGCAGTGACACAAAACTTTAGTATATTGTGAGCAGGTCTGGGCACCACACCTCAGATATGATTTTTGATCTTGGAGGGAGTTCATCGCTGGTTTACAATGATGATACCTGGACTTCAGGGGTGAGTTACGAGGAGAGACAAGAGTAGGTCATGCCTGACAATTTAGGCCTTTATTCTCTCGAATTTAGAAAGTCACAGGGTGAACCAATCGAGATCTTCAGGATATTAGCAGGGAAAGACATGATAGATAAAGACTAATGTATCTCTATTGAAGATTCTAGAGCAAGGAGCATAATCTAAGAATTTTGGCCAGGTCATTCATAGGAAATGTTACAAAGCACTTATACATGCAAAGAGTAGTGGAGATTTGGAACTCTCTTCCTCAAATGACAGTTGATGCTAATTCAATTCCTAAATTTAAAGTTTTTTTAGTAAGCAAGGGATATGAGATCAATGCAGGCATATGGAGTTACGCTACAGATCAGCCGTGATCTTATTGAATGGCAGGATGGGCTGAATGACCTATTACTTTTCCTATATTTGTACTGGATAATCCAGATGGGCGACCAGTGACAATAGGAACTTAATCCTGAAAAGAATGGTTTTTTTGGGGGGAAGACTACTAAGCAAGGGAATGAAACATTAATAGTTGAACCCTAGGAAGTACAGAGGAACAATGGGACTTTAGTGTGCATGTCCATAGATCCTTGAAGGCAGCATGATAAGTAGATGAGATGATTCTGAAGGCATATGGAATACCTGCCTTTATTTATCAAGGCACTGGTTACAACAGCAGGGAGGTTATGATGGAGCTGCATATAATGTTTGTTAGCCCACAGCTGGAGTACTGTCCTCAGTTCAAGTCATCCCACTACAGGAAGGATGTGATTGCACTGGAGAGAGTAGGATTCACCAGGATGTTGCCTGGGCTGGAGCAATTCAGGTATGGAGAGAGATTAGATAGACTTGGGTTGCTCTCCTTGTAGCAGAGAAGGCTGAGGGGGATCTGATCAAGAGGTACGTCGATGGGGTAGAAAGGTAGGAATTTCTTCTGCTTAATAGTCAGGTCAATAACCAACGTAACAGTTTTAACACAAGAAGCAGGAGGTTCAGGGAGACTTTGGGGGGAAAACAATCCAGATGGCTGTAGGTATCTGGAACTAACTGCCTGGAAGAGTGATAAAAGTCGGAAACCTCAAGACATTTAAGAACTGTTTTGATGAGCATTTGAAATGCCACAGTCCTGGAAAAAGAGTTTAGACTGCATGGATAGTTAATGACTACATGGACAAGATGGGCTGAAGGTCTCTTTCTCTGCTGTAAAAGCTCTATGACTGTAAAAAGGTAACATTTCAGCATATCAAGAGGTTGTTTTTGGAGTTTTCTTACTTACAGGATTGTGTAGATAAAAGTATCTTGTGCCCTTGTCATCTTGTGACAAACAATATCCTTTGTATGACTCCTTTCTTTGTGTTTCATGGAACCGTAATCTTGTACTGTTGCATTCCTCACCATCAGAAGATGCCAGAGATTCCCCATGTATTTTGCAGTCTGGGTATGCAATTATCAGTGTGTAACTGTGCCACAAAACATGATTCAAAGTCCTTACTTTTTTGTTTTTCAAGTTAATAAAATTCTAGAGCACTTTTGAAATTGCTGTCATTTAAATTAAATAATTGTTGTGCATAACTTGCTTTTAAAATAAGACTATTTCTTCACATGCATAGACACAAAAGAGATCATCATGATTTAGGCCAAACTTTAAAAATATATGATGAGGCGGTGTCGGCTTTGGACTGGGATAGACAAAGTCAAAAGTCACATGGCGCTAGTGACTTCACCTGATGAAGGAGCAGCGCTCCAAAAGCTTGTGATTTCAAATAAACCTGTTGGGCTATAACCAGATGTTGTGTGACTTCCGACTTTGTAAAATATACACGCACCCTTATAGTTTGTCAAACATCCTCTTTGAAATAGTGTGGGCATAATGATTGGGGCATAGCTGAAGTAATGGTCTATAAAGGGATAACAATGAAGTAAAAATAATTCTCTGTGTGCTAAATACTCACTGCGGTACTTCTGTACAATTCTAGCAGTCTTCCGGACAATGTGGAATGCCTCTGCACTTTTTGTTTACTGCTTCTATTTCTAACTGCTGATAATGTACAAGTAACTGAACATCTTGTTCCACACCATGTTGTTCCGATGGTTAATTGAAAGAAACATGGGTTGTTGACACTGGAGCAGTCCAGCTGACGATGGTGGGGGGGTGAAGTTGGCCTTCAGTGATAGCAAGAAATGAATGAATACAGGTTGCTGTATCACCCATCCGAGAATCAGCTTTGGCTTAGTTAATCACAATCTCTTTGTTTTTTAAATTCGTACATAGGATGAGGGCATCACTGACTAGGCCAGCATTTATTGCTCAGAGGGCATTTAAGAGTCAACCGCATTGCTGTGGGTCTGGAGTCACATGCAGGCTAGACCAGGTAGAGGCAGCAATTTCCTTCCCTAAAGGGCATTCGTCAACCAGATGGGGTTTTTTTTCCCCAAAAATCAATAATAGATTCACGGTTATCATTCGACTCCTAATTCCAGATGGGAGAAAGTGAGGACTGCGGATGCTGGAGATCAGAGTCAAAAAGTGTGGCGCTGGAAAAGCACAGCCGGTCAGGCAGCATCTGAGGAGCGGGAGAGTCGACATTTCGAATATAAGCCCTTCATCAGGCACTCGACCGCCTTGCTTCTCGAATGCTGACTGACCAGCTGTGTTTTTCCAGCGCCACACTTTTTGACTCCTAATTCCAGATAATTGTTGCATTCAAAGTCCACCATCTGTCACGGCAGGATTTGAGCTGAGGCCCCAGAATGTTAGCTGCGTCTCTGGATTAACAGTCAAGTGATAATATCACTAGGCCATTGCCCAGCCCACATCCCATATGTTCTAGTCCATTTCTAAGAGTTGTGTGCAAAGATAGGGGCACCCTTGGAATACTAATGTGTCGTCATGTTAATGAAAAGTTAAACGTGGGCACTGTCTGCCGTCTCAAGTGACTGTCTAAGATCCCATGGCTATTTTTTGAGAAGACCAAAGTAGTTCTCCCCACCGATATTAATCTCTCAATCAACATAAAAACATACTCTGGAAGTTTATTTTGCACAAATTGATTAACATGTTTTCAGCCTGATTATAGCAGTGATGATATGTTAAAAGTAGGATATTACCTGTAAAATACTTTGAAATGTCTTGTTGGTCATAAATGGTTCTATAGAAATGTCAATCTTTCTTTCAACTGAAGTCAATGGAAAGTTAGGTGTATCTATAGCAGATTGTCAGTCTATTATTGATCATTCTGGACCTTTGCGAACACATCTGAGTGAGACAGCCATCATGGCTTTGCGATTCAGCAGCACCAGCAGGATCTTTGCTACTTTCAGACATTCTTCACAAGTCAGTCTTACAAATGGAATTCAATTTGAAACTAGAACTATCACAAATATTTCAGTTTGGAACCACAATATGACAGGGTATTCTAAATTAACATTGGGTCTTTCCCTTGAGGTTAGAGATTGTGTAAATTGCTTAACTCTTGTATTGAGCCAAGAAATAGAAGAGAATAGAACCCCTACAGTGTGGAAACAGGGCCTTCGGCCCAACAGGTCCACACCGACCCTCCAAAGAGTCACCCACCCAGACCCCATTTCCCTACCTTTACCCCTGACTAATGCATCCAACCCACACATCCCTGAACACAATGGGCAATTTAGCATGGCCAATTCACCTAATCTGCACATTTTTGGACTGTGGGAGGAAACCCAAGCACCTGGAGGAAACCCACACAGACACGGGGAGAATGTGCAAACTCCACACTGACAGTCGCCCGAGGCTGGAATCGAACCCAAGTCCCTGGTGCTGTGAGCCAGTCACCCCTTATATTGTATTGTCTTCTGACCCACCCCACCCCAAATTACTCCTTTCTGCTAAAGAGAACCACAATTGGGATTAGATGCATTTACAACATATGTGATTCAGTTTTAAAGTGTTGGAGATCAAGGCAAAATATTTTCATAAAATATTGACCGAGAACCTCATTTAGTATTTCTACAATTGGTAAAATAAAAAGGGAATGATAAAGCGAGTTTTGAGAAGGAATGATAAATACAGGACAGAACCTGAGTTTTTTTTCTAAAGCGTAGTAATTTGTTTGTGTATCATATACATTGCGACAGCAAAAATGAAAAGTACACTAAATATCCGTTGTATTTTCTTTCAAATGGGAAGTTGGGAAGTAAAAAATGAAAGATATTGAAGGATACATTGTGTCGAATGAACTGCATCTGTGGTAGTTTTGAAATAAATAAATCCTTCACTGCCACAAAGGGATACTGTCAATGTATTATTTAAAATGTAGAGACACACATGGTGTTCTGTTCTTGCTTTTGCAGAGTCATGTCTCAATGGCAGACTACACTGTACAATACTGATATCCTTACATTCCTTCAGGCAGGGAGGTGGAGACAGTTAAACGGCTCCCTATCAGTGAACTAACTGTTTCACAGCGCTTTGCTGATTCATTGTCAATGGGCTTTATGAGCTTAAACTGACAACTGCAGTCTTGGCTTCATTTCCTGAGGCACTTTGCTATTCATTGAGGGATCAATTCACACATCATTCCTTCTGAAGGACTGCAGGTGCCAATAAGTCAGCCTCGTGCACAGTGGACTGCTGCCACCCCTATAGGATTTAAAGGAACATTGGATTTGGGGGGAGGGATCACATTTAATTATTTTCTGTGGCTGAAACAAAAAAGAAACAATGGACAGATGGCAGAGACTTACATTTTGTTTTATTTGTTCATGGGATATGGGCTTAGGTATATTAGTAGAGGTTTATTAGATCCCCTACAGTGTGGAAACAAACCCTTCTGCCCAACCAGTCCACACCGACCCAGAACCCGCCACCCCCCCCGACTAATGCACTTAACAGTATGGACAATTTGGCATGGCCTATTCACCTGACCTGCACATCTTTGGACTGTGGGAGGAAACCAGAGCACCTGGAGGAAACCCACACAGACACAGGGAGAGTGTGCAAACTCCACACAGGCAGTCGCCCGAGGTTGGAATCGAACCTGGGACCCTGGTCCTGTGACCCTGGTGCTAACCACTGACCCACCATGCTGCCCATAGTTTACCAGAGTTATAACTGAAATGCACCCTCACAACGCGCAGCCCTCCAATCCCTCTGCTCCAATCCTGACCTCACCATCAAGCCAGCGGACAAAGGGGGCGCAGTGGTAGTCTGGCGCACTGACCTCTACATCGCTGAAGCCAACTCAAGGACACCTCTTCCTACCGCCCCCTTGACCATGACCCCACCCCCCATCACCAAACCATCATCTCCCAGACCATACAGAACCTCATCACCTCAGGAGATCTCCCACCCACAGCTTTCAACCTCATAGTCCGGGAACCCCGCACTGCCCAGTTCTACCTCCTTCCCAAGATCCACAAGCCTGACCACCCTGGCCGACCCATTGTCTCAGCATGCTCCTGCCCCACTGAACTCATCTCTACCTACCTCGACACTGTCCTATACCCTCTGGTCCAGGAACTCCCCACATATGTTCGAGACACCACCCACGCCCTCCACCTCCTCCAAGACTTCCGTTTCCCCAACGCCTCATCTTCACCATGGATATCCAATCCCTCTACACCTCCATCCGCCATGACCAGGGTCTCCAAGCCCTCCGTTTTTTCCTCTCCAGACGTTCCCAACAGTACTCTTCCACCGACACTCTCATTCGTTTGGCCGAACTGGTCCTCACCCTTAACAATTTCTCCTTTGAATCCTCCCACTTCCTCCAGACCAAAGGGGTAGCCATGGGCACACATATGGGCCCCAGCTATGCCTGTCTCTTTGTTGGCTACGTAGAGCAGTTGATCTTCCGTAATTACACCGGCACCACTCCCCACCTCTTCCTCCGCTACATTGATGACTGCATTGGCGCCACCTCATGCTCCCGCGAGGAGGTTGAGCAATTCATCAACTTCACCAACACATTCCACCCTGACCTTAAATTTACCTGGACCATCTCTGACACCTCCCTCCCCTTCCTGGACCTCTCCATCTCCATCAGTGACGACCGACTTGACACTGATATTTTTTACAAACCCACCGACTCCCACAGCTACCTGGATTACACCTCTTCCCACCCGACCTCTTGCAAAAATGCCATCCCGTATTCCTAATTCCTCCGCCTCCGCCGTATCTGCTCCCAGGAGGAGCAGTTCCACCACAGAACACACCAATGGCCTCCTTCTTTAGAGACCGCAATTTCTCTTCCCACGTGGTTAAAGATGCCCTCCAACGCATCTCGTCCACATCCCGCACCTCCGCCCTCAGACCCAACCCCTCCAACCGCAACAAGGATAGAATGCCCCTGGTGCTCACCTTCCACCCTACCAACCTTCGCATAAACCAAATCATCCGCCGACATTTCCGCCACCTCCAAACAGACCCCACCACCAGGGATATATTTCCCTCCCCACCCCTCTCCGCCTTCCGCAAAGACCGTTCCCTCCGTGACTACCTGGTCAGGTCCACGCCCCCCTACGACCCACCCTCCCATCCTGGCACTTTCCCCTGCCACCGCAGGAACTGTAAAACCTGTGCCCACACCTCCTCCCTCACCTCCATCCAAGGCCCTAAAGGAGTCTTCCACATCCATCAAAGTTTTACCTGCACATCCACTAATATCATTTATTGTATCCGTTGCTTCCGATGCGGTCTCCTCTACATTGGGGAGACTGGGCGCCTCCTAGCAGAGTGCTTTAGGGAACATCTCCGAGACACCCGCACCAATCAATCAAACCGCCCCGTGGCTCAACATTTCAACTCCCCCTCCCACTCTGCCGAGGATATGGAGGTCCTGGGCCTCCTTCACCGCCGCTCCCTCACCACCAGACGCATGGAAGAAGAACGCCTCATCTTCCGCCTCGGAACACTTCAACCCCAGGGCATCAATGTGGATTTCAACAGCTTCCTCATTTCCCCTTCCCCCACCTCATCCTAGTTTCTAACCTCCAGCAAAACTGTCCCCTTGACTTGTCCGGACTTGTCCGACCTGCCCAGCTCCTTTTCCACCTATCCACTCCACCCTCTCCTCCCTGACCTATCACCTTCATCTCCTTCCCCACTGACCTATTGTACTCTATGCTACTCTATCCCCACCCCCACCCTCCTCTAGCTTATCTCTCCACGCTTCAGGCTCTCTGCTTTTATTCCTGATGAAGGGCTTTTGCCCGAAACGTCGATTTTGAAGCTCCTCGGATGCTGCCTGAATTGCTGTGCTCTTCCAGCACCACTGATCCAGAATCTGGTTTCCAGCATCTGCAGTCATTGTTTTTACCTCCTTTATAACTGAAATGGGCAGGTCTTCTTATGAGGAAAGGTGGGACAGGCTGGACATGTATCCGGTGGAGTTTAGAAGAATAAAGGCCAATTTCACTGAAACATACATGGTCCTGGGGGACTTGGAAGGCTAGATGTGGAAAAGCTGTTTCCTTTCACAGGACAATTGTTTTCCAGCATCTCTGTTTAAAAATTAGAAGTTATCCATTTAAAACAGAGATTGGGTAATATTTTTTTCCCTCCCTTTCAGAGGA
The DNA here is from genome assembly GCF_037043375.1 of Chiloscyllium plagiosum. Lineage (NCBI taxonomy): Eukaryota > Metazoa > Chordata > Chondrichthyes > Orectolobiformes > Hemiscylliidae > Chiloscyllium > Chiloscyllium plagiosum. The sequence continues at coordinate 7,774,620 of NW_028270168.1, forward strand.
CTAAGTCTTTGGAACTCACCCCCTGAAAAGGCAGTGCAAGTAGAGTCCTCGAATAGCTTTTTAAGGCAGAGACAGAAAGATTTGTGTTAAGCAAATGGGTAAAAGGTTAGCAGGGGTTGGTGGGAATGTGGATATGAAGCTATAATCAGATCAGTCATGACCTTATTGAATCACAGGTCACACTCACAGGGGCTGAATGGCCTATTCCTGGGCACCACTGAGTCGGCCAGGTTCTTATTGCCCATCCGTAATTGCCCTGGAGTAGATGGTGGTAGTGAGTTGTTTTCTTGAACCCCTGTATCTTTGGATTGCAAGGACACCCAGAAAGTACCAGGCGGTTTCTTGAGACATTTCAAATTGTTTTACAGCAGATATAGGCACTGCTGAAATATAAGAGACTTGGTAGCGTATTAGATCAAAGCAGGTTCTCACAAGCAGCAAGAAGAAACCATACACTTACATAGCTGTAACTGCATCAGTGAAATGACAGTGTACAAACCTTCAAAACCAACATTCCTCCTTCATCCAGCTTGTACAGGAAATTTCAAATCTAGCCTAATGGAAGAAGAGTCATTGGACTCAAAATGTTAATTATGTTTCTATCTCCACAGATGACAATAAGACCATAAGCTGTAGGAGCAGAAGTAGGCCATTTGGCCCATCAAGTCTGTTCTGCCATTCAAGCGTTCATGGTTGATCTGGTAATCCTTACCTCGACTTTTCTGTCTTTCCCCCAAAACACCTCATTCTCTTCCTGATTAAAAATCCATCTGACTCAGCCTTAGCCACCCAGTCTCAACAGCCCTCTGCAGTAAAGAATTTCACAGATTCACTATCTTCTGAGAGAAGAAATTCCTCCTCATTTCTGTCTTCAATGCAAGACTCCTTATTCTGAGATTGAGCCCTCTGGTCCAGGACTCTTCCACAAGGGAAGACAAGATCTTCACATCCATCCTATCAGGTCCCCAGCCAAACCTGCTGAATTTCTCCAGCACTTTCTTTTTACATTATAGTTATTTAATAGATTTTTCCATTATTTTTAAAATTGCAGTGTAAAACAGTTGACTGGACATTTGCCATACTTGATCATCAGCTAACAATTGCCAACAGAAGGCACAATAGTGACTGACTTTCAAAGTTCGTCGCTGTTATGATTTAGGGAAGAACATGGCATTGATACAAGGATTGCACAAACAAAAATAAGGCTAGTTACTTGTTTTGTTGGGGCTGTTTATTTGAGGAATGAATTTTACTCAGGACACAAAGACAAACCCTCTCCTTCTAATATTGTTCAGGGTTTTATACCTCCTGTCTGATTGAACTTAATCAGAATGAAGGCACCATCAGCCATATAACTTTTGCTCAGTACTAGCTTGGATATGAGCCAAAACTAAATGTGCATATCAGGAATGGGGAAAGATATGGAGCATAAGATTATGTGGGATATATAGTATTGAACCAGGCCGTTCGGCCCAACTAATCCATATATTTCCCACCTGCACTTCCTCCCATCCTTCCTCATCTAACTCCATCAAAACAAGCTTCTCCTTCATTACCATGTCTAGCTTTTGCTTAAATAAATCGATGTGATCAACATAATGTATTCCCTGTAGTAGTGAATACTTGTCACCTTTTGGATAAAGAAGGTTGCCTCTGAATTCCTGATTTGGTGTCTTGATGATTATCTAATATCGATGGCTCCTGAGTTCCAGAAGTGCCTAAAAGAAGGTATCTGCTTAAGTACTTCTCTTTTACTATTGCTTTACTGAAGACAATGGATCATTTTATTGGCAGCTTGTGTTTGACAATTTAGGCAATCTGTAAATGCACATAGAATCAATGAGTATCAACAGCTGGACTAAACCCACTCCTCAGACTGGAATTCTAACACCGAGTTTAAAATAGCATTGATAAGAATGCAGAGAAAAATAATGATTCAAGAGATGAGGAAGTTTTTTTTCTCTCTTGATGGGTTGTATCTGTCTGGAATCCCTGTCCTCAAAAGGCAGTGGATGCAGAAGTTTTAAATAATTGCAAGGCTAAGGTAGATAAATGACCAAGTGGATGAAAGGTTATCAGGATGCCAGAACATAGAGTTAGAATGACTGTGGTGTAGAAGCAGGCCATTTGGCCCATCAAGTCCACACCAACCCTCTGGAGAGCATCCCACCCAGACCCACCTAATCCTTGTAGCACTGCATTTCCCATGGCCAATCCTGCACATCCTTGGGCTGTGGGAGGAAACCCCATAGACACAGAGAGAATGTACAAACCCACACACACAGCCATCTGAGGCTGGAATCAAACCCAGGTCCCTGGCACTGTGAGGCAGCTGTGTTAACCACTGAGCCACCGTGCCACTCCCACACATCAGCCATGATCTTATTGAATGGAAGAGTGGATTCGAAGGGCCTAATGGCCTTCTCTTGTTTCTTGCTCATTTGTCACATCCTAGCTGATAATTCCCAAGAATTTCAGGTAGTTTCCCCCCCCCCCCACCACCATCTCCCTGTCTATAATGCCTATAGCATCTAAAAGCCAGAATATTGAGCTGCCAGCCTTGTCCTTCCCTCAGCCAAGTTTCTGTAATAGTTATGATGTTCCAGTTCCATGTTCCTATACATGCCTTCAGTTCATCCGCCTTACCTGTAAAACCCCTTGCATTGAAATAAATGCAGTTTAATGCTTCAGAATCATCTCCTTCTCTGACTTGCTCTTGTCTGCCTTTTCTAATTAATTTGATCTTTTCTGATTCAGAACCCATCATCATATGTCCTTCTCTTTTTACTGCTATTTAGGAACTGCCCCATTCCCTCTCTACTGGTTTATAAGCTTCCAAAATAGCACTAACAAATTTCCCTGTCAGGATATTGGTCTGTTTCCAGTTCAGGTGAAGCTCTTTCCTTCTGAATAGATCTTTTCTGCCCAGAAGTGATCCCAAAGAACCAAAAACCTGAATCCTTACTCATTGCACTATCTCTCCAACCATGATTTATCTCCTATATCTTTTCATCACAAACTTTTACAGGGTGTCCCGACATCAAGACTGTTTGGAAGGAGAGCACTAGATATTCAGAAACATCATATTTTGAGTGTGTCAAACCTATTGTACTAGCTCATAATGAAAAGTTTCATCCTGGTTCCACGCCCCATCCCTCCTCCACCAGCCCACAACCTCCCCCCTCCCCCACCAATCCCACAATCCACCCCCCCTCCTTCCCCCCTTCCTTTCAATAATGTGCTTGTTGAAGTTATGTCTGGACAGGACATGCATGCAAAAGTGAATTCAAAACAGCTTTGTCATTCCAAAGATTTTGTGCTGGGGCTCCAGAGACCACACGTGCAGAATAAAAACTTTATACAAAGCCCTTTCCACATGTGCTTGGTCTCCAACTGTCTTCACGAGCTTTATTATGTAGATTTATCAAAGGTTTATTTGTAAAGTGATAATGCAGACTAGAGTGAGTCTTGTTTCCACAGATATTGCCTCTCGAGTTCCAGCTGCTTAACTCCACTAAGAAAAGCGTGCCCTATAAAAACTTAATTATGATAATGTTGCTTGATAATAATTGAAAGGATTTTTGCCACAGTCAGTAGCTAACCTACAGAGGCAATTTTCATACCTTTTGGTTTTCATCTTTTCAAAAGGTTTATGAAAAACACCAGCACATTTCATTTACTCTTCATACCAACCACTACATAAAATGTTTTATCTACCAGAGATGCAGTGATGTCTATCATGTTGTAATGTTGTTTAATGAGAGATAGTAAATATATCACATCCATGTGTTTCTGGAAGAGATGAACACAGCTCATTATTCTACAAGAGCTTATTGGTCATTTCACTGCCCACTGACTCATTAGCTGGAATGTATGAAAGCTATAAACAGCAATTATCAAGTGTGGGAAGATGCCTAAAGGGCTTCAGCTCCAGCTAAGACTGTTGGGCAAACCTTTTCTCAACAACAACTTGGATTTAGCTGGCACTTTCAGCACCAATCTTCTTCACTGGAACACGACAACGCAGGGATGGAGTTAAACGGAGTTAAGGAGGTGAAAACAGAACTTCAACTTGTGGGTCGAATATAGCACCAAAATTACATTGGCCGGCTACAAGCTTATACATTTACCAAGGAGAGTGATAGAGTTGATGGCCAGAGAACAAAGCATGTAATTGGAACTGGAGACAAGTCTTCACTTACCCAATATTAAATTGAAACAACTTTCTGCTCATTCCATGTAGGATATTGGACACAAAGTCTAGCAAATTAAAGACAGTCAAGTGAACGGAGATGAGGCTGAGATGGTTCTTATCACCGCACATGTGGAATTGATGTTACCTTCTCAGGCAGTGTCACCACAGAGTCAGAGAGTCATAGAGATGTACAGCACGGAAACAGACCCTTTGGTCCAACCTGTCCGTGCCAGATATCCTAAATTAATCTAGTCCCATTTGCCAACATTTGGCCCATATCCCTCTAAACCCTTCCAACTCATATACCCATCCAGAAGCCTTTTAAATGTTGTATTTGTACCAGCCTCTACCACTTCCTCTGGCAGCTCATTCCATACACGTGCTCTATATGAAAATGTTATTCCTTAAGTCCCTATTAAATCTTTCCCCTCTCACCCTAAACCTATGCCCTCTAGTTCTGGATTCCCCAAAACCAGGGAAAAGACCTTGTCTATTTATCCTATCCATGCCCTTCATGATTTTATAAACCTCTGTAAGGTCACCTCTCAGCCTCTGATGTTCCAGGGAAAACAGCCCCAGCTTATTAGCCTCTGCCCATAGCTCAAACCCTCCAACCCCCGCAACATCCTTGTAAATCTTTGCTGAACCTTTTCAAGTTTCACAACATCCTTCTGATAGGAGGGAGACCAGAATTGCACGCAATATTCCAAAAGTGGCCTAAGCAGTGTCCTGCACATGACCTCCCGATTCCTATATTCAGTGCCCTATCCTATAAAGAAAAGCATACCAAAAGCCTTCTTCACTACTCATCTACCTGTGACTCCACTTTCAAGAAACTATGAAACTGCACTCCAAGGTCTCTTCGTTCAGCAATACTGCCCAGGACCTTACCATTAAGTGTATAAGTACTGACCTGATATGCCTTTCCAAAATGCAGCGAAGGGTCAGCAAAAATGAAAGAAAATACTGGAGACCCTCAGTTAAGAGTGATGGAGTGGTGAGAGAATATGATTGCAAGTAATTCCCTATTTCCTAACAATGTATTACAAAACACTGTGATCCTCATTGCTGCATCACTTATCAGTAAGGTACCATGAACACATCTGTTGCACAGTTCATCTGGCACTCTTCTTCCCCAAATAACAGTTTTTTAAATGTTTATCTTCTGTCATTCAGATTGTTAGAGTCATGTTGCCTGTGGCTCAGTGGTTAGCACATGCACGTCTGAGTTAAAACGTTGTGAGGTAAGCCCCACTTCAGAAACTTGAACACAAACATACATCAGTGTGGGACTGAGAGAACGCTACACAGAGTTACTAACTTTTGGATGAATTGCTACAAATGTGCTCCCATCAATCTTTCAGTGATTATAAGGGATCGCAGGGCACTGTTTCAAAATACAGAAGATTTATCCCTAGTATCCCCTGGCCAGGGATATCCATTCATTAATCAACATTACAGCCCAAAACAAAATCATCTGGTCATTACAGTATTGTTGTTTGAGTGAACTTACTGTGCACACATTGAGTGCTGCATTTGGAATGCAGGCATTACACCATTTTACTGTGAAAACCATATGTTGAATAAATCCCATTGTAAATTTTATGAAACGTGTTTAAACTTGGATGAAAGTGCTGATAGCTAACTTTGCCCAATTCCAGAATTAATGTAATGGGTATTTGTTTGACGAGTATAAAAAGGAAATCTTTGCTGTTATGCTTAGGGGCACTTAGTCTTTATTCATGGGATGTGGATGCGACTGCCAATCCCTAACTGCCCTGGAGAAGGTGATGAGCTTCCTTCTAAAACCATTACAGCCATTGGGTACAGACACCCTCTTTTTGCTGTTAGGTAGGCATTTCCAGAATTTTGACAAAGTGACACTGAGAAAATGGTGGGATGCTGTTCAGGGATAAGGTTAGATTTCCTACAGTATGGAAACAGGCCCTTCGGCCCAACAAGTCCACACTGACCCTCCAAAGAGGGTTCTCCCAGACCCATTCTCCAACATTTTACCCCTGACTAATGTACTTAACACTACGGGCAATTTAGCATGGCCAATTCACCTAACCTTTGGATTGTGGGAGGAAACCGGAGCACTGGAGGAGAATGTGCAAACTACACACCAACAGTCGCCTGAGGCAGGAATCGAACCCGGTTCTCTGGTGCTGTGAGGCAGCAGTTCTAGCCACTGAACCACCGTGCTGCCCCAGTGGGTGACATGGACCTGATGGGATCCCCCACCTGAGGGATTCTATGGTGACAGTTTTGAAAAGTGTTGTCGATGAGGAAATGGTCAGTGCATTTTGTCGAATAAACACTGCTGTCAGTGTCAATTGGTGGTGAAGAAAATTAATGTTGAAGCTGATGGCTGGGATGCTAATGAAGCAGGTTGTTTTGTCCTATTATGATATCAAAGCTCTTGAGTGTTGTTGGTGCTGCACTTATCCTGGCAAGTGGACACTATTCCAACATGCTGTTGACCTGTGCTTTGAAGGTGATGGACAGGCACTGAGGAGACTGGAAGTGAGTTATTTGCTGCAGAATTCCCAGCCTCTGACCTGATTGCAGCCACAGTATGTATTTCCAGTTCAGTGTCTGGACAATAGTAAGCCCTAGAATGTTGACAGTAGGAAATTCAGTGATAGGTAATGTCCTCAAACAACATGGAATGATAGTTAGGTTCTTCTTTGTTAGAGATGATCATTGTCTGGCACTTGTGTAAGGCAAATGTTATTTGCCATTTTATTTGCCAAAGCTGATAACTTCAGCCAACATGGGAATTGAACCCATGCTGTTGGCATTACTTGGCATTGCAAATGAGTTGCCTGACCGTACCCAGTTGCCTGATGCCCTACCCAGTTGTCATTCTGACTGAGATGTACTGCTCATCACAACACAAGAATCAGCATTCTCCTGATCTACAGGCTGGGAGTGCTTACTAAAACATTTCACTGAATTATCAATCAAATCATTTCAACACCAATTACATTGTGCAGTTAGTTAACAGGAGTTACTTTTTGTTTTAAATTGCTTTCCTTTTCAAGATACACTTAATCATTGAGCACAAACGAATTCTGCAAGTTTTTACATTAAAAGACAATAGCTATGTCTGAGAAAGACAATTCTTCATTACCCCAGGCGAGATCAGGAAACTGGATCACTGCCAAATCTTATAGCATTTTCATGCTTGATTCAGCCTTCCCGTGGTCAGGGAACTTTTCATATTCTTACTTCCTAATAAAATATTTGCATTCCGTTTCATGTATTTTGAATACAAAGCAATCAAGGGAAGTCAGCAAAAAAATTGTCTTCTGGGGATGACTTACTTCTGTGTGCTTTGTGTAGTGGAATGGTAAACATGTTCTTTAGAGAGGGATTTACAATGTCGCTACACCCACCACACTGCAGAAATCATTTCCTAATGGCTCCATTCTATTCATGCCAGAATCATACTGGTAACATCTCTCAGTAGTTGAAGTGGAATTATTTTGCCCAGATTCATCATTCTTTAAACAGGAAAATCAAAGCTCTTTGTATGTAATAACAACTCACAACAGCATCTCTAGCCTTGAACTACAGCAAATATAGCATTTTGTGACCATGAAATAAAGAACTTCAACTTTTTATTGAACTGAACATGATATTCATTTTGTCTTGCACACAATTACCTTTAGCAAATTTAGATTGTGCTTAGATTACTCATCCATCTACAATAAAACAACACTTCATGACCATCATAAACAAATGGTATTGAGTTGTTTTTTAACATTATACTCTATTGGATATAGGCATCATTGGTAAGGCCAAAATTAGTTACCCGTCATTAACTACCTCTGAACTGAGTGATTTACAAGACTATCTACCTGTTGCAAAGCAGAAATTCATCAAAGATCCTCAGATAGCACCTTCCAAAACCCAGACCACCTCCATCTAGAAGGACAAGGGCAGCAGATACATGGGAACACCACCACTTGTAAGCTTCCCTCCAAGTCAATCACCATCCTGACTTGGAAATATATCATTGTTCCTTCAGTGTCGCTGGGTCAAAATCCTGGAATTCCTTCCCTAATGGCATTGTGGGCCTACTAATGGCACATGGACTGCAGTGATTTATGAAGGCAGCTCATACCTCCTTCCCAGGGCAATTAGGGACAGGGGGGGAAATAAATACTGGCCCAGTCACAGATGCCTACACCCCGTGAATGAATTTAAAAAATCAATCTGGGTGAAGATCTTCACCACGTGGACAGCAGTGGTTCAAGAAGGTGACTCACCACCATCTTCTCGAGGGCACCTAAAATTGAACAATAAATGTTGGGCTTGCCACAACCCGCCACACTCAAGGATAAATAATACGGAAAACCTCCCTGTCCTTGTGCTGGGGAAACCAGTCAGCACCCTTGCGCTGTGCACTGAACATTGGATGAAGATAAACTCGAACTCAGCTGGGTTGCTCTGCACCATTGATTAGCCTGCCTGAACTCTAAAATGCCAGAAGGATACTGGCATCTGTACAACAACTGAATATCGATGTCTTCAGGAAGGAAGAGGGAGAGAAAAGAAACCTCAGGTAATTTGAATCTGGGTCATGAGCATAAAGGAAATTTGAGCCATTGTATTCACACCTGTTTTGACGACTGTGCAATTGGACCCCAAGCTCATGTCTATCATCACCATGAGTGGAGGCGTGGAACCTGTGAAAAGATGTCCGACAACTTCTTTATTTTGATGTCACAAATTAATTAATAAAGGATTGGATGGGGGACTAAGTGGAAAACTTTCCGTCCAGTGGATGGTAGATCTGTATGAATGGATAATAGAGGCAGAAGCCCTCGTCATATGTTGCATTGGAACTTAATGTGCCATACTCTATAGGGCTACAGAACAACAGAGTGATAATAGGCTGGATAATGCTACTTGTGATTACACGGACGCAATGGGCTGAATCAAACTCTTCTGTAATTTAAATTTCTCCAATTCTACTTGGACACACGTCTCCCCAGTCCAAGGGCTCTGTGGGTAGGTGGGTGGGTGTTGAATATACTATCCCTGGTGTACTCTTTCCTCTTTGGTTTCCTGGACTCAAAATATATTCCTGTTTCCTTCTCCACAGATAGTACCAGGTCTGACGCAGGGTCACTGGATATTAACTCTGCTTTCTTTCCACATATGCTGCCAGACCTGCTGAGTGTCTCCAGCAATTTTGGTTTCTTTTTCTTTCCTCACGCCTCCCCCTTTGTGCTGAAAGGATTGGCTCCTCCAAAAAGTGCCAGCCAGCCTCAGGTTAGCTCCCTGAAGTGACCTGTCAGCCAAATGCAATCGCAGCAAGGGCTATTGGACTGTGGCTGCGATGGGAATCTCCCGAGTTCTGGAATGATAACACATTACCGATCCCAACCCACCACATCTCTCCTAACCCCCACTCCTACCTATATCCCCTTTCTGTAGCTACATGCAAATTTGCCAATGTATCACAGATTAAACATTGACTTTTCTGGGGATTTCCCCACAGGCACCGAGAAAGCTCTCGATGGTGTTGTAGCTTATTCTGGAATGTGATACATTTCCAGACTTCCTACTCCTGCCACTCATCGTCCCCTGTTTTTCCTTTCTGACAGTGGAAAATCTCTGGGATTCTTTACTGCAGAGGGCCAGGTGGTTAATTATATTCAAGGCTGAGATAGACAGATTTCTAATCATGAACGGAATCGGGGGTACAGGATAAAGCAAAAAAGCCGAGTTAAAGATTATCATATCAGCCATGAGCTCATTGAATGACAGAGTGGACTCGATGGGCCGAATGATTCCTGATGAATGGCTTTTGCCTGAAAAGCGACTCTCCTGCTCCTCAGATGCTGCCTGACCGGCTGTGCTTTTCCAGCACCACGCTCTCGACTCTGATCTCCAGCATCTGCTAACCTCACTTTTGCCTCAATGGGCCGAATGGCCTACTTCTGTTCCTACGTCTTATGGTCACCCAGGCCTGCCTGGTTCAGCTGTACCTTAAATAAACCTGCTGAGTCATTCATGATGATACTTCCTTAGTCAGTGCTTTATTTGTAATTAGCTCACAGCTATTCAGTTTGATTGTTTACTGTTGGCACCTGCTGATTGACCCACTAGTGTCAATTCCTGAAGAAGGGCTTATGCCCGAAACGTCAACTCTCCTGCTCCTTGCATGCTGCCTGATCTGCTGTGCTTTTCCAGCACCAGACTTTTTGCCATTGGTGTCAATACCAGTTTTTGTTTTACCTGTCATTGGACAGTAAAGGGGGGAAATCAGAAATAACAAAATAAGAGTAGAAATAAAAGAAAATACTGGGCGTTGAAGATCTGAAACAAAAACAGAAATTGCTGGAGAAACTTAGCAAGTCTGACAGCATCTATGAAGAGCAAAGAGAGTTAATTGGACTCCAGAGTTAATAGAATTCCAGTCTGAAAGAAGGGTCCCTGGACTCAAAATGTAACTATGTTTCTCTCTACACAAATAGTACCAGGTCTGCTGAGTTTCTCCAGCAATTTCTGATTCTGCAAGATTAGAATCTGACATTTTCTCATCTGATATTGATGGGGTTTTGTTGTGTACAGTCTGGAGTGTCCAACATTACAAATGTTAACACCACTTCAAAAATGCAACACATCGGCTATCAAGCATTTCGGCCATCATGAAAAGGTGCTATTCAAATGCAAGTCTTGGGATTATGTGAGGAATGGTTTGGACCTGGGTACACAGCCCTTGGCTTTTTAGCTATGAGGACAATGACTCAGGCCGTCATCACACTCACATTCCAGAATGGGGCAGAGCAAAACTGATGAGAAACAATTCATTCCTTACACTTAATACCCTACAAAAATAGTCATCAATTCATCTGAGTGCTGGAAATATGCTGAGCAAGTGATTTGCCATTGTACAAGTGATGTGATATACAATCTTGCAAATGGTCAAAAGCACGTGCAGCTGAAAATGATCTGGCCTATTCACTCCATCAGCTGCAAGAGAAAGTGAGGACTGTAGATGCTGGAGATCAGATTTGAGAGCGTGGTGCTGGAAAAGTACACCGGGTGGTGCTTGACCTGATGTGCTTTTCCAGCACCACATTCTCGACTCCATCAGCTGAGACCCATTTCCTTCATGAGTTTTCCAACCTTCTGTGAAACTATGAGTCTCACGCACCTAGACGGCCTCCTTTGGGCTAACAGCAAACTTCAAACATACAACACTGGGATATTGTCACAGTGTCACTCCACCACAACACGCAAAGTGACACTACACACCATCATCAATACCTCTGCCTTGCCCCACAACAAGTCATTATTTATTCTGAAAAGTTTCCTCCTTCTCTTCCACATTTGAGGTTATTGTGAGCTGACATCTTGAACCACTGTGCTCCACGGGGTAAAGATATAATCAGGGTACAGTTAGGAAGGGAGTTCCAGGATTTTGACCCAGTAACAGTGAAGAAACACCAGTTTAGAGTCATAGAGTCATAGAGTGGAACAGAACGGAAATAGACCCTTTGGTTCAACTCATCATTGCTGACCAGCTATCCTAAATTAATCTAGTCCTATTTGTCAGCATTTGGCCCATATCCCTCTAAACCCTTCCTATTCATATATCAATCCATTTGCCTTTTAAATGTTGTAATTGTACCAGTCTCTACCACTCCCACTGATAGCTCATTCCACACACACTCCACCCTCTGTGTGAAAAAGTTGCCCCTTAAGTCCTTTTTAAATCTTTCCCCCCTCACCTTAAACCTCTGTGCTCGAGTTTTGGACCCCCCCCCAGCCCAGGGATAAGACCTTGGCTATTCACCCTATTCATGCCCCTCATGATTTTATAAACTTCTATAAGGTCATCCCTCAGCCTCCAACACTCCAGGGAAAACAGCCCCAGCCTAATCAGCCTCTCCCTATAGCTCAAGCCCTCCAATCCTGGCAACATCCTTGTAAATATTTTCTGAAACCTTTCAAGTTTCATAACATCATTCCTGTGGCAGAGAGACCAGAATTGCATGCAATATTCCAAAAGTGGCCTAACCAATGTCCTGTACAGCCCCAGCATGACTTCCCAACTCCTGTACTCAATACTCTGACCAATAAAGGAAAGCATACCAAACGCCTTCTTCACTATCCTATCTACCTGCAACTCCACTTTGAAGGAGCTATGAGTCTGCACTCCAAGGTCTCTTTGTTCAGCAACACTCCCTAGGAACTCACCATGAAGTGTGTAAGTCCTGCCCTAATTTGCCTTTCCAAAACGCAGCACCTTACATTTGTCAAAATTAACCTCCATCTGCCACTCCTCAGCCCATTGGCTCATCTGAGCAAGATGCCATTGTACACTGCGATAACCTTCTTCTCTGTCCACTACACCTCCAATGTTGGTGTCATCTGCAAACGTACTAATGATACCTCCTATGTTCACATCCAAATCTTTTATATAAATGATGAAAAGCAGTGGACCCAGCACCGATCCCTGTGGCACACCACTAGAGTTCCAAGTCACAGAAACATAGGCACACAGGAACACAAGAAGTCCATTCAGCCTTGAGGGGCTGATCTGCTACTCAATAAGATCATGGCTGGTCTGTGGCCTTACTCCAGATAGCTGCCTTTGGCCCATTACTCTTAATACCTTTTGCTTAACAAAGATTTATTTATTTTTACAGTTAAAATAAACAACTAATACACTGCCATCCGTGGAAGAGAGTTATAAATCTCTCTTACCCTAACATCTCTCCTGAATGGTCTGGCCCTAGTTCTCAGACTATGACCCCTGGTTCTAGAATCCCCAACCAGTGGAAATATTTTATCTTTGTCTACCCTTTATTTTCCTGTTAATATGTTGAAGTCAGAACCATGTCTGGAATGGAAAGAGACTTGCTGCTGGTGGCATTCCCTTGTACCAGCTTTATTTAGCCCTCCAGGTGAGTAAGGCCACTATGTATTGGTTTTGTGGGCTCCCACTCAGAGAGTGGGGATGGGATGTTAAAAGGGGTTTGAGTGAGCTGGACCATGACAAGATTAATGTCAGAATCATGTGAGAAGCTCAGCAAGACCTTTGTCGATGTTGGGAGCATCTCGCATTGTCTTTTGTGCTTTTGCTAAGTGATGTGGCAAGCTTGTCCTGGGAAAGTTGCCATTTCAGTGGCATCATTGTTAGTTAAATGCCTAGTTAATGCCCAACGCACCTCATTAACCTGCAGCTTACTATCTTACCAAATAAGCTCGACGTCAAGATTCCTGACATAGAGTCATAGATAGAGTCATAGAGATGTACAGCATGGAAACAGACCCTTTGGTCCAACCCGTCCATGCCAACCAGATATACCAACCCAATCTATCCCACCTGCCAGCACCCAGTCCATATCCCTCCAAACTCTTCCTATTCATATACCCATCCAAATGCATTTTAAATGTTGCAATTGTACCAGCCTTCGTCACTTCCTCTGGCAGCTCATTCCATACACGTACCACCCTCTGCGTGAAAAAGTTGCCCCTTAGGTCTCTTTTATATCTTTCCCTTCTCACCCTAAACCTATGCCCTCTAGTTCTGGACTCCCCAACCACAGGGATTAGACTTTGTCTATTTATCCTATCCATGCCCCTCATAATTTTGTAAACCTCTATAAGGTCACCCCCTCAATCTCCGACAGTCCAGGGAAAATAGACCCAGCCTGTTTAGCCTCTCCCTATAGCTCAAATCCTCCAACCCTGACATGGAAGCAAGAACATACTTGGTGAACTCAACTCACAATCTGCTCCAACCAACCTCTATGTTGGACATCAGGAACTAGACATCTCCATAGACATTGGCAACCACCAGCTGCTAATCTCTATGAACCATCATGGCACCTCTCCAGCCTACTTAGAGAACCCTTCTACACTTCACTTCTGCGCCTCGGGCTGCCCCGATAACCTTCATTGTAACGTTGCCGTGAGGACACTGTGCGCTCAGGGACACACACCCAGCTCATGGAGCGGACCAAACTTCAGCTTCAGACTCTTCACTTACTGTCACACCACTCACTCACTCACTCTGAGCTGACCTGGATACTCACAGCAACCTCGCTTTTGCGTGTTTTACTCCCTCAGGTGGAATTACTAGGTTCATATTACTGCTGTCTTGCCTTGCCATTTAGTACAGACACAACACCAAAAAGCTTGACATGATTGTCAGTCCAATCAAGAATATAGCCTTCACTAAAGGGATCCTGGCAGAATAGGTCAAGGACAGTCTCCGATACCAGTCAGGCAGCCGCTCGACGCGGTCTGAACAAGGATGCTCTTCATAACGGGTGAGGAGATGGATGTCAGGTAGCCCCACCCATCTTGATTCTTTCTGCCCCATTGTAAGCTCTTTTCTTCCTGGAGCGAATGAGAGGCAGGCCTCAAAAAAGATGAATGTGGGTGGTACAGCTGTTACTGTTGGTGCAGGTGATGCCCCACGTGAGTGAGTAGGCAGCACAGAGGGCATTTGGTGGTGCTGCAAGTTGGGGGTGGGTGACACCGAGTGAGGGAAGATGTTACAGGCAGTAGTAAGTATAAACCTGGCTAGCAGGTGGGTAGAGCAGTGGAGGTAGGGTGAGTGTGAGGTATCAAAGAGAAGATGATGCACTTCATGCTGACATTGAGCTACATAACTGGGCATTCCTCCAGACAGCTGAGACTGCTCTAACTCAGGTGACAACCTTGGAGTAGGCTGGGCATGATCTAGTGTTGCGGCATCCACTCATGGTCCTGAGAGAAGAGGGCGTCTCTCTCATGCACTCCCCATCCAGCAGCAGCTTCAGGTATCTGCCCATAAAGCCACGTGCTGATTTCCCCCTCTCCGCCACATATGGAGCAAATGCCAGGAGCCCTGCAGGGCACTCCAGACTGACAATGTTTGTGCGGGTGACAAGAGGTGTTTAAAGATGGCACAGCTACAAGGGGTGCCAGTTAATTCCAGCATATCCTGGCATTGGTGGGTTACTCTTGGAATGGTGCTTGGTAAGTTGGGGCAAGAATGAGAGATGAGGGGTACCATGGGGCAGGGTAGATAGTTAATGCAGTGAGTTTGGTAAGAAATCTCTCAAGACCTTGCAGGGAAAAACCCTCCAAAGAACTTGACACAGCTCTTGCACTCGTCCAAAAGAACGTAAATTTCCACCCAGTGTTGGTATGTCGTTTGCTATGAGGGACATCACAAATTGTGTCTATGAATTGTCATCATATATGTACCTCATGTAAAAATCACCAACTCACCTTTAGCAGAGAGAACCCCAGCTAGTTTTTCACAATTCCAACCCAGAGATCTGAGGTTCACTTGTAAGCATTGCAGTGCTGCCATATGGCTGAAACGGAGATGGACCACTGAGCAAGCCTGAAACCTCTCAGCCTGAAAGGGTTAACAGCTCAGGGTCTTACCCAGCACAGCCATACTCATCTCTTAAATGTCGATTTCTTAAGTGGAAACCAACTTTGCACCACTTACAGTGAGGATATTCCGCAAGTGTTGCAACCGAGAACAATACATGGCACTAAGGGGAGCATTAACATTTTAAAAAATATCTTTATGCACTGCAACAAAGAATTTAAAAGGCGTGCAGAGATACAACAAAGAGAAAATATTTGAGTTCATTCAGTAAGCTTGTCAGGATTCAAATAGGAAACATTGTCAAACAGAAGCAGGGGCGATTATACTCTGTATTCTTTTGTTTTACTCATCCAGTAGAAGAAATCCATTTAAGCACTCCTGACCATTAAAAAGCACATTACGTTCTGGTGCAAAGACACAAGTCCCAAATAGCAGGACCTATGTCTGAATCAACAGTTTCAACAAAAGAGACACACAGTGTCCATGGTAGCGGGCATGTGGTTTGTTGCCTAGTTACTGACAGACTCAGCTCCAGTGTGTGTGCAAGATCAAAACGGAGGACGTTGTTTTGTTTTTCTCCATGGGTTGGTTGTCACTTTGGCAGGCTGATTGAGCTCTACAGTTCAGCAGGGAGCTGGGAAAATAAAGTCTACAAACGTTCTTTTTAAAATTGTCATTGAACTATAAGAGGTTTAGCAATCCTTCAAATTGGAAGAAATCACCTGAGCTGTTTAACACAGAACCTGAATTCCACGACAGTCTGCGTGGCCCAAAGTTTACCATTTTACAATATACGAAGGAATGACAGATACTCTTTCCATCCTGATCCAAAGTAATCTTCCAGAATTGTAGACCAGGCCATTTACAACGAGAGTATCACAGGTTTTGCAATATCTGCCTACCTCACATCAAGCAAGGGTTTGATTGTTATTCGAAAACGTCTGATGGCCTTTTCATGCAAAACAGTAACCCTTCCTCCCATGTGTAGTTGCGTTAGGTTTTAGAATAGCTGTTTGAAGTCTCTGATGCACTCAGTTCTTCTTTGCTCTTTTTCAGCTCAGAACGAACAATTGTGTATGCACAATTACTTCAAACTGCAACTTGACTTTTCTGGTTTCCAAACATTTTTAATGTCCATTGGACACCACTGCAGACAACCAGACGGCAGTCAGACATGGATATTAACATGTGAAACATTTCTATAACATCTCCCAGATACACCTCAATAATGAATTACAGGCAGTCCCTGGATTGCAAATGAGTTCTGTTCCCGAGTCCATCCATAAGTCGATTTGTACGCAAGTCAGAAAACAATACAGGGCAAGATAAAATCACCGTTTGTAAGTACGAGGAGATATTTGTATATTAATAAAAATTATTAATCATACTCCCCAGTGTGAGAATGTGTTTGTAAGTATGAGCATTCACAAGTTGAATGTTTGCAAATTAGCGACCCTCTGTACAATTAAAGAAGGTTGGCTCCCGGCCTGATAATGCTTCAGTTTTAAAATGCAGATTCTTATTTTAAATTCCCTCTGTGTTTAAGAAGACAATATGACAGTGGAGAGAAGGAGACCATTCAGCCCATCGAGTCTGCTCCACCATTCAATGACTGACCTTATAATTCTCAATAATCAAAGACCCCTCCCACCTCAGTTATACTGTCCTCCATTGGGCAGAGGATACAAAAGTTTGAAAACACATCTCAAGATTCAAGAACAGCTTCTTCCCCACTGTTATCATATCAGAGTTGATCTTTCTCTGCACCGTCTCTGTTACTGTACCACTATATTCTGCATTCTGCTCTATTACCCTGATGAACTAATGTAAGATATGACTTGCCTGGATGGCACACAAAACAAGATTTTTCACTGTACCTCAGTACATGTGACAATAATATATCAAATCAAAATCAACTCCATTTTCCTGTCTTTACCCCATAATCCTTGATATCCTTTTGATTAAAATCTATTTTGATATTCAATATACTTAATGACCCAGCCTCAACAGCTCTCTGCACGAAAGAATTCCATTATTCACAAGCCTCCGAAAGCAAAACGTCCTCCTTATGTCTACTTCCATGTGTGATCTGTTATTCTGAAATTCCACCCTTTGGTGCAAGACTCACTCACAAGGAGAAACAACCTTGTTGCATCAGCCCTGTCAAGTTCTCTAAGGATCTTGCATGTTTCAATAAAGCTGTCTCTGTATTACACCCCTCTCTATCACTGGAACCTCCTTCAGGCCTGGGATGCTCCAAGAGGTAAACAGATATGGACTTGATGGGCTGAGTGGCCTGCTTCCACTCTGTAGGAATTATATGATTCTATGATCTGTGCACTAATCTAATCCTGATCTGTCGTGGTATGTCTGTTTTTCACTGTCCCGTCATTGGGGTGCATGCCTCCCATTGTCGAAGCTCTGCAACTGGTTGAGTGAAGAAAGCTCATCACAACATTGGGAGAATACTCTATTCTTCTTCCAAATGTGTCGTGAGATAGTTAATATTCATGTGATCCTGGCAAACGGTCTCGTAGGTTAGTATCACATTTGAAGACCATGTAGCACTTCCAAAGCATTTCAAAGATGGTAAAATTAGCAGGTTTGCACTTGTATAGCATGATCTCTGGGTGGCTCAGAGTCTTTGCAGTGAATGAAATTGTTTTAACAGCAACAGAGAAAGGGCTGCATTTAAATAAACACACTCGGATCCCTCAAACAGAAAGGTGATAATAACTACATAATTTTTGATAAGCAATGTTACCTTGAGGGATGAAGATTGGTCAAAGATACCAAGGATAATTTTCCTTCTCCTTTGAATACAGTTTACTGTACTGCAGTGTGAGCCAAGGTTAACTGCCCCAGGTATGACTAAACAATTTCCAACTTGCTATAAGCCGAGCTAAACTGATATTTTCAAAGCTGCTGCAACTCCAGCAGCACCACATATTATCGCTTTCTGATTGATTTAATAATTGTCATTTAGGATTTGAGTAGAGAGGTAGGGGTGTCCCACTGCAGTTATGCAGGGTCTTTGTGAGACCACACCAGAGGTATTCTGTGCAGTTTTGATCTACCAACCTGAGTACAAATATATTTCCCATTGAAGAGTTCATTTGGGATGCATAGGCTGATACCAGGGGTGGTAAGATGGTCATATGAGGAGAGATTGGTTTGATGGGTCTTGTATTCACTACAATTTAAGAGGATCAGAGAGGATCTGATTGAAACGTATCAAATGCTAATAGACCTGGACAGAATAGGAACAATTAGAATTAGCTTTATTGTCTCATGTACTCAAACGAGTACTATGAAAAGTGTACAAGTTGCCACTTACAGTGCCATCTTAGCTGCAAAGGTCCCTAGATATGGCTTTTTCTGTTACAGTCCTTGGAAAAGTAGAGAAGTAAAAAAATCCAGCATTGCAGATTTTAGGAATTAATAATAGAATGGAAAAAGAAACGTTCAGAACAACAGTTGTCCAACCATGCCACGCTGCCACCCAGTCGTCCACACCTGGCGTTGTCTCCAGACCGTGCCAGCCTTCACCTCAAGGTTCACAAGGCTGGAGGATCGCTCTGGTATCACCTCAAGACTGGAAGTCCACACTGAGGCCATGCCGTGCCAAGAGACTGCCATGTAGTGCCCAAAGACCACCATGCTGGGCCAAGAGGCTACCACCTCAGGCCTATGCTGAGGCTGGGAATTCCAAAGCCAAGGATTCTGAGGCAGCACGATCAGAGGCCACAAGTTTGGAGGCCAGGAGGTTGGAGGCTGGGAGGTCAAAGGCTGAGAGGTCGGAGGTCAAGAAGAGAGAAGAGGAAGAAAAGAAACAGACCTAAGAGTGAGAAAAAGAGAAAAATCAAGAAAAGAGATGGATGGGGCAGATGAGCTCCAGCTGGAGCATCCTACTCTGCCGCTATTTTGGAATCTTTGAACTGATTGGATGCAGTGTAGCGTTCCCTCTAACTTTCTTTCCTGCCACATGAGCCTCAGAGCTCCATGTGCGGCAAAGGCAATTGGAGCCAAAAGCCAATACCGTGATGATGTGCCGCTCTAATGTGCACGGAAGCTTGGAGTAACTGCAAGGTACCCAGCCATGCAGATTGGGTATATGCTGATACAGGGAGGGCATTTCTCCTAGTCAGGAAATCTAGAACTCAGGATACAGGGTAGGCCATTTAGGATAGTGATCAGGAAAGACGTCTTCACTCAAATGATAGTGACCCTGTGGAGTTGTCTAACACAGACGTCTGTGGAGGCCAAGTCACTGAATATATTCAAAGAATGAGATAGATAAATGTTTAGGTTTTAAACGTATCAAGGAGTATGTTGTGAAAGTGGGAATATAGCACTGACATAGGGGATCAGCCATGATCATAAGCTCATTTTGCCCTTTGAGGCAAATAATCTGATGCCCATCTAACCCATACCATTCCATTATTATCCATATGTATGTCCAATGCCCATTTAAATGCCCTTAACATTGGTGAGTCTACCACCATTGCAGGCAGGCCATTCTACACTCCTACTACTCTCTGAGTGAAGAAACTATCCTAAATATCTGTGAATGACACTAAGGTAGGCAGAGTTGTGGGTAATGCCGAAGGATGTTGTAGGTTATGGAGGGACATATGTAAGATGCAGAGCTGGGCTGAGCAATGGCAAATGGAGTTTAATGCAAAGAAGTGTGAGGTAATTCACTTCAGAAGAAGTAACAGGAATGCAGAGTCGAGGCTTGGTGCTGGAATTTAAAGCTATGTCCCCTCGTGTTAGCCTTCACCATCCAAGGAAAAAAACTCTCACTGTCCACACTATCTAACCCTCTGAGTATCATATATGTCTCGATTAAGTCACCTCTCAACCTTCTTCTCTCCAATGAAAACAGCCTTGGTTCCCTCAACCTTTCCTCGTAAGACCTTCCTTCCATACCAGGCAACATCCTAGCAAATCTCCTCCAAACTCTTTCCAAAACTTCCACATCCTTCCTATAATGCGGTGACCAGAACTGCACGCAATACTCCAGGTGCGGCCTTACCTGTGTCCGGCACAGCTGAAGCATGACCTCGTGGCTCCGAAACTCAATCTCCCAACCAATAAACGGCAACACACCATCTGCCTTCTTAACAACCCTATCAATCTGGGTGGCAATGTTCAGGGATTTATGCACCTGGACACCGAGATCTTTCTGTTCATTTACACTGCCAAGAATTTACCATTAGCCCAGTACACCGCAAGGGAAAGTGAGGACTGCAGATGCTGGAGATCAGAGTTGAGAGTGCGGTGCTGGAAAAGCACAACAGGTCAGGCGGCATCTGAGGAGCAGGAGAATTGATGTTTAGGTCATAAGCTCTTCACCAGGGTCGAGAGTGTGATGCTTTTCCAGTACCACAGCCTCGACTCTGCATTCCTGTTACTTCTTCCAAAGTGAACTACCTCACACTTCTCTGCATTAAACTCCATTTGCCATTTCTCAGCCCAGCTCTGCATCTTACCTATGTCCCTCCGTAACCTACAACATCCTTCAGCACTACCCACAACTCTGCCTACCCTAGTGTCATCCACAAATTTACTAACCCATCCTTTTACTCCCACATCCAGATCATTTATAAAAATGACAAACAGCAGTGGCCCCAAAACAGATCCTTACGGCACACCACTGGTAACTGAGTTCCAGGATGAACATTTCCCATCAACCACCACCCGCGAAATCACCTTCAATTCCAAAACTCCATATTTTGTGCAATTGCCTACCGTGTGGAACCTTATCAAATCCCTTACTGAAATCTATATACATCACATCAACCACCTTATCTTCATCCACCTGTTTTTTCACCTTCTTGAAGAACTCAATAAGGTTAGTGAGGCACAACCTACCCTTCACAAAATTGTGTTAACTATCCCTAAACAAATTATTCCTTTCCAGATGATTATAAATCTTATTTCTTATAAGCTTTTCCAACACTTTACCCACAACCAAAGTAAAGCTCACTGGCCTATAATTACCAGGGCTGTCCCGACTCCCTTTCTTACACAAGGGAACAACATTTGCAATCCTCCAGTCTTCTGGCACGACTCCTGCTTACAATGCTGCCATAAAGATCGAAGCCAAAGGCTTTGCAATCTCCTCCCTGGCTTCCCAGAGAATCCTAGGATAAATCCCAAATGGCCCAGGGGTCTTATCTATTTTCAGATCTTCCAAAATTGCTAAAACCTCCTCCTTGTCTATCTCAATCCGATCTCATCTTGTCACCTGCATCTCCATATTCTCACTACCATTGCCCTTTTCCAATGTGAATACTGATGAAAAGCATTCATTAAGCACTTCCCTTATTTCCTCAGATTCCACACACAACTTTCCACTGTCATCTTTGTTTGGTCCTAATCTTACTCTTGTCATTCTTTTACTCCTGATATACCTATAGAAGACCTTAGGGTTTTTCTTGATCCTACCCGCCAACAACTTCTCATGTTCCCTCTTGGCTCTTCTTAAACCTCTCTTTAGATCTTTTCTGATTAACATTTAACTCTCAAGCCCCCTAACTGAGCCTTCACACCTCATCCTCTCAAAAGCCTTCTTCTTCCTCTTGACAAGAGCTTCAACTTCTTTAGTAACCCATGGCTCCCTCTCTCGACAACTACCTCCCTGCCCTATAGGTATACACTTATCAAGGATCCGCAGTAACTGTTCCTTGAATAAGATCCACATTTCAAGTGTATCTATCCCCTGCAGTTTCCTTCCTCATCCTATGCATCCTATGTCTTGCCTAATTGCATCATAATTGCCTTTCCCCCAGTTATACCTCTTTCCCTGCGGTATATACCTATCCTTGCCCATTGCTATTGTAAACATAACCGAATTATAGTCACTATCACCAAAGTGCTCACCTATCTCTAAATCTGACACCTGGCCGGCTTCATTACCCAGTACCAAATCCAATATGGCCTCACCCTTGTTGATCTGTCTACAGACTGTGTCAGGAAACTCTCCTGCACATATTGAATAAAAACTGACCCATCTAAACTACTTGACCCAGTCAATATTGGGGAAGTTAAAGTCCCCCATAACAACTACCCTGTTACTCTTGCTCCTATTGAGAATTATCTTTACTATCTTTTCCCCTATATCCCTGGAACAATTCTGAGGCCTTTGGAAAACTCCCAACAGGGTGACCAGTCCTTTACTGTTTCTAACCTCAGCCTAAACTACCTCAATGGATCAGTCCTCAAACGTTCTCTCAGCTGCTGTAATACTACCCCTGATTAACAATGCCACAGACTTCCCCCCTTCTATCACATCTCTGTTCTTGCCGAAACATCTAAACCCCGGAACCTGCAATAACCATTTCTGTCCCTGGTCTAGCCATGTCTCTGAAACGGCCACAACATCAAAATCCCAGGTACCAACCCATGCTGCAAGTTCACCCACCTTATTCCGGATGCTCCTGGCATTGAAGCACATACATTTCAAACCAACATCCTGACTGCAGGTGCCCTCTCACTCCCTTGTAAACCTATCCCTGACCTCACTACCCTCAACCTCCTGTACACTGGAACTACAATTCAGGTTCCCATCCCCCTGCTGCACTGGTTTAAACCCCCCCAAAGAGCATTAGCAAATATCCCCCCCTAGGATATCGGTACCCCAGTTCTGCTGAAGACCATCCTGTCTGTAGAGGTCCCACCTTGCCCAGAAAGAGCTCCAAGAATCCAAAACTCTCCGTCCTGTACCATCCCTTCAGCCAAGTGTTCAGCTCTGCTCTCCCTGTTCCTCGCTTCACTAGCAGGTGGCATGGGCAACAAACCAGAGATAACAACTCTGTTTGTTCTAGCTCTAAGCTTTCACCCTAGCTCCCTGAATTTCTGCATGAGATCTGCACCTTTCTTCCTACTTCTGTCGCTGGCGCCTATGTGGACCAAGACTTGTGTTAAAACCCATGTGTTAAGTCTGATATTTCTCTATCACTCACCCAACTCTAATCTAAGGATTCATAAATATGTGTTTACCTGGCACAAAATTCAAATACACCTAAAGTATTCTTTAAAAGTAACTACTCCATGATCATTACATTTAACTTGTTAAAGGTCATCCCTGTACTTTCTATAAGCAATGGAAGAAGAATATTTGTGCCTTGCTCAGTATTTGTGTCAAAATGAGCAGCTGCAAATGCAAGGTGTGCTTGGACTGAACACAACTGCTTAGTGAACTGAGTCAAGTTAAAACACTTCTCGAAATGGATTAGCTGTGAGAAAGTCAACAAAAATAGCATGACTGAAAAATAACCAAAGCAGTGAAATTGGAAAAATAAATGCCATGAATTGAATAAGCAAAATATAATTGAAGCATTGTTGTCTTGCAGCTTAGTGTCACATTCTAATCTATTTCAACTTGGCTTAGCTCATCGCTTTAACCAGAAGATTGTGGATTCAACAACAATTAGAATTTTTATAGCACCTTTGATTTAGTGACAAACATGTGGTATAGTGGATAATGTGCCTAACTTTAGGGACGGGCAAAAAATGCTGGCCTAGACAGTGATGCCCACATCCTGAGGATGAATTTTTTAAAAATCAGATACTGCAACTTCTTTCAATAAGTATTGTTTGATAATGAATCAACAATTTAATTTATCAAAGAAACCTGATTGATAGACCTTTTTGCTTACAATCTGATCCTAGACAGAGTATTCTGTAGGCCATCTCGATAACTGGGAACTATATTTTTATTTTCTGTTGTGACCTATTGATTGGTGGTACCAGAGTGACTTTGCACTCCCCCAGCTTAGTTGTAACGTGAGGCTGTACATATCTCAGTTTGGGAAACCAGTCAACCAGGTTCCTTAAGTTAACAAATAAAGAATTTGTTCTATTGCAAAGAAAAAACATAATCATGAAAATATGCAAGACTTATTGGCAGAAAGTTTAAAATGTGTATATATGACTAAATACCCTTCTTGACCAGACGCATGCGCACACATGCAGACTGCTTCAAGCCTGGAAGAAAATGCAAAGCTTTGCAGAATATTATCTGAAAAATACTTCAGCCAAGTAACATTTAAATTCAGAAAAAAGAATTATTCATATTTCCAAATCATGGTTTCCAGTGGAAGTTACTTTCCATATTATTGGTACTGGGATTTCTCCCTGGATCGGTCAAGGCTGATGCACTCTCTTCTTTTTAGAGACAGTAGAGTAGATTTAGAGTCATAGAATCATAGATGTACAGCATGGAAACAGACCCTTCGGTCCAACCCGTCCATGCCAACCAGATATCTCAACCCAATCTAGTCCCACCTCCCAGCACCTGGCCCATATCCCACCAAATGCCTTTTAAATGTTGTAATTGTACCAGCCTCCACCACTTCCTCTGGCAGCTCATTCCATACACGTACCACCCTCTGTGTGAAAAAGTTGCTCCTTATATATCTTTCCTTCTCACCCTAAACCTATGCCCTCTAGTTCTGGCCCTCCCCCACCCCAAAGAAAAGACTTTGTCTACTTATCCTATCCATGCCCCTCATAATTTTGTAAACCTCTATAAGGTCACCCCTCAGCCTCCGACGCTCCAGGGAAAACAGCCCAGGCCTATTCAACCTCTCCCTATTGCTCAAATCCTCCAACCCTGACAACATCCTTGTAAATCTTTTCTGAACCCTTTCAAGTTTCACAACATCTTTCTGATTGGAAGGAAACCAGAATTGCACGCAATCTTCCAACAGTGGCCTAAAAAATGTCCTGCATTTAAACATTTCCTCTAAGAACCCTTCACATGCAATGATGAGGTCTTTCAGTGAGTTTTCAAGTCACAATCTTTGATGAGAATGATTTCTGGAAAAGGGAAAGATTTGTTTCCTACAGGCAGTTTCTCTCTGACTAGTCTGTGTTCAAAACCAATTTATATTCAAAATTGGGCCATGTGATATCTCTCTGAAAGCATTGTAAACCTGTCTTCACAAGCATAGCTAGTGTTCTTTGCTTCGGAAGAGGTCCTTTCAAAAAGCTCATGATGTATGTCCAGCCAATGTTGCGATAAATAAATGAAATAATTCATCCAAAAATTACATTATATATTTTTAATTTGGATAAAATATCATCATAATATCTAGTTGGAACCTAAAATTGCCATGTTATAAATTGATTGGGTCCATTCTCTAAGTGACTTTGATGGTCACCTGAAATACGGTATCACTTCAGACCCATCTTTATTTCTTTATTGTGATGTGAGCTACCTGTCTAATGATCTTTATGGTAACCGTAGGATGACATCAAACATCCCCATAATTTGCAGGGTGTTTACTTTTGGAGGAGCCAGAAGCTTCTCCCAGCTTCAAAAATCTCTGGGCTGCTATCAGTCTGTCCACATGACTCTTGTAAACACCCTGCGGTTGCAGTAGGTCTCTCTTGTCAGCCAGAATGGTGGCTAACATTGAAGGGCCTGCCAGTCACAAGGCCCAACGATGAAATTCCTCTCACCCTCAGACCTCTGCAACCTTATCACCATGGTAACTGTGGCGAGTTTGTGACGTTTACAAATTTGGGTCCAAATACCAGCGGAAATCAGAGACAAACAAGGATGTATGAAGAAAAGCGTGATTAACATAATAGAGAAATAGTCTGTTATTAATTGTGGAGAAAATTGCATATTCAATATACACAATCAAGCAGCTGCATTATAATGTTGGTGATTATAATATTAATGAATAACAATAGCTTCATTATAATGTAACATTTTATGAAATCTTTTGAAGTGTGTTGTTAATGAAGAATTGATTGATTGTACTAGAGATACAACAGTACAGTTTACTCTTATATTGTAATATAAACCACTATATTGTTATCCAGTGGTTAGAATGGTATTACATTACACATTGATTGCTTTGTAATGAATTTATTTATAAAATTTAAAGTACTTTATTATTTAAAATAAAGCATGTTTTGTTTTAACAGTACTGTTGGGTATTTTTAAAATATGTATGGAACTCCGTCAAAGCTCCATTTCACTGAGTCAGGTTATAACGGCTTCAAACTCATTTAGATTTCCCAGGCTCAGTTACCATTCAATGTTATGTTGGTAGATGTCAAATAATATCATACAGACACTAACAATTGGCTTCAAGTACACAGAGTCAGGAAGGCAAACTCAGCCAGTGTTTCCTCCCATGATCATTGTTAGTGACCTGTCAGGGAGATAACAACAGGAGGAGTCCTTCCTCCCTCTCAGCCGATTTCGTCATTCAGTAAGATCATGGTTGATTCATATGCTCACCTTGCCCCATATCCTTTAGTACCTTTGGCTGTCAGAAACCAATCAACCTTAGATGTAACATTAATGATTGATCCAGCATGTATTTTACTCTGAAGAAAGTTTATCCAAACATCTACCAAACTTGGCATATGGAAGTATTCTCTTATTTCTCTCCAGAGAGAGCTATCTCCAATTTTCAGACTGTCTCCCCTAATCCAAGTGTCTCCCTGTCAGCGCCAAACTTTTCTATCGACCCTACCTGTGCATTGGGTGAAAAGATTCCATTTGTGATTAATAGTTGAGGACACCGTCAAGCTCAGTTTGTGGCATCCCGCAGGCAAATCACCCACGAGCACTTAGTGTGCTAGTGTGGTTAGATAGTAAAGGTGGCTGTTCACTGAGGCTGCTGAGGTAGCAGAGGATTGTTGAAAACATCACCACAACTGAAGTAAGATCCTTGAGAGAGGAGAGAAGAAAACTGGAAAGCAATAATCATGTACAGTTGTCCATCAGTGACGAAGGAAACAAATGTTGAAGATTTTGAATGGGTTGGCAATCAAGTGAGTAGCTTAGAGTCATAGAGACGTACAGCATGGAAACAAACCATTCGGTCCAACCCGTCCATGCTGACCAGATATCCCAACCCAATCTAGTCCCACTTGCCAGTGCCCGGACCATATCCCTCCAAACCCTTCCTATTCATATACCCCTCCAAATGCCTCTTAAATGTTGCAATTGTACCAGCCTCCACCACTTCCTCTGGCAGCTCATTCCATACATGAACCACCCTCTGCGGGAAAATGTTGCCCCTTAGGTGTCTTTTATATCTTTCCTCTCTCACGCTAAACCTATGCCCTCTAGTTCTGGACTCCCCCACCCCAGGGAAAAGACTTTGTCTATTTATCCTATCCATGCCCTTCATAATTTTGTAAACCTCTATAAGGTCACCCCTCAGCCTCTGATGCTCCAGGGAAAACAGCCCCACCCTGTTCAGGCAATCCTTATAGCTCAAACCCTCCAACTCTGGCAACATCCTTGTAAATCTTTTCTGAACCCTTTCAAGTTTCACAACATCTTTCCGATAGGAAGGAGACCAGAGTTGCACGCAATATTCCAACAGTGGCCTAGCCAATGTCCTGTACAGCCGCAACATGACCTCCCAACTCCTATACTCAATGCTCTGACCAATAAAGGAAAGCATACCGAATGCCTTCTTCACTAGCCTATCTACCTGCGACTCCACTTTCAAGGAACTATGAACCTGCGCTCCAAGGTCTCTTTGTTCAGCAACACTCCCTCAGACCTTACCATTAAGTGTGTAAGTCCTGCTAAGATTTGCTTTCCCAAAATGCAGCACCTCGCATTTATCTGAATTGAACTCCATCTGCCACGTCTCAGCCCACTGGCCCATCTGGTCTAGATCCTGTTGTAATCTGAGGTAACCCTCTACACTGTCCACTACACCTCCAATTTTGGTGTCATCTGCAAACTTACTAACTGTACCTCTTATGCTCGCATCCAAATCACTTATGTAAATGACAAAAAGTAGAGGACCCAGCACCGATCCTTGTGGCACTCCACTGGTCACAGGCCTCCAGTCTGAAAAACAACCCTTCACCACCACCCTCTGTCTTCTATCTTTGAGCCAGTTCTGTATCCAAATGGCTAGTTCTCCCTGTATTCCATGAGATCTAACCTTGCTAATCAGTCTCCCATGGGGAACCTTGTCGAACGCCTTACTGAAGTTCATATAGGTCACATCTGCTGCTCTGCCCTCATCAATCTTCTTTGTTACTTCTTCAAAAAACTCAATCAAGTTTGTGAGACATGATTTCCCATGCACAAAGCCATGTTGACTATCCCGAATCAGTCCTTGCGTTTCCAAATACATGTACATCCTGTCCCTCAGGATTCCCTCCAACAACTTGCCCACCACTGAGGTCAGGCTCACTGGTCTATAGTTCCCTAGCTTGTCTTTATCGCCCTTCTTTAACAGTGGCACCACGTTTGCCAACCTCCAGTTTTCCGGCACCTCTCCTGTGACTATCGATGATACAAATATCTCAGCAAGGCGCCCAGCAATCACTTCTCTAGCTTCCCATAGAGTTCTAGGGTACACCTGATCAGGTCCTGGGGATTTATCCACCTTTAACCATTTCAGGACATCCAGCACTTCCTCCTCTGTAATATGGACATTTTGCAAGATGTCACCATCTATTTCCCTATAGTCTATATCTTCCATATACTTTTCCACAGTAAATACTGATGCCAAATACTCATTTAGTAGCTACCCCATTTTCTGTGGCTCCACACAAAGGCCGTCTTGCTGATCTTTGAGGGGCCCTATTCTCTAGGAGAAAGCGAGGATTGCAGACGCTGGAGATCAGAGCTGAAAATGTGTTGCTGGAAAAGCGCAGCAGGTCAGGCAGCATCCAGAGAGCAGGAGAATCGATGTTTCGGGCATGAGCCCTTCTTCAGGAATGAGGAAAGTGTGCCAAGCAGGCTAATATAAAAGGTAGGGAGGAGGGACTTGGGGGAGGGGCGTTGGAAATGCGATAGGTGGAAAGAGGTTAAGGTGAGGGTGATAGGCCGGAGTGGGGGTGGGGCGGAGTGGTCAGGAAGAAGATTGCAGGTTAGGAAGGCGGTGTTGAGTTCGAGGGTTAGGACTGAGACAAGGTGGGGGGAGGGGAAAAGAGGAAACTGGAGGTAGCTTTGGCAAATAGAATTAAGGAGAATCCAAAGGGTTTTTACAAATATATGAAGGACGAAAGGGTAACTAGGGAGAGAATAGGGCCCCTCAAAGATCAGCAATGCAGCCTTTGAGTGGAGCCACAGAAAATGGGGGAGATACTAAATGAATATTTTGCATCAGTATTTACTGTGGAAAAGGATATGGAAGATATAGACTATAGGGAAATAGATGGTGACATCTTGCAAAATGTCCATATTACAGAGGAGGAAGTGCTGGATGTCCTGAAACGGTTAAAGGTGGATAAATCCCCAGGACCTGATCAGGTGTACCCTAGAACTCTATGGGAAGCTAGAGAACACATTTTCGGGCCGTTTTCTCTTCCTGGTTACCCTTTTGTCCTTAATATATTTGTAAAAACCCTTTGGATTCTCCTTAATTCTATTTGCCAAAGCTATCTCATGTCCCCTTTTCGCCCTCCTGATTTCCCTCTTAAGTATACTCGTACTTGCTTTTATACTCTTCTAAGGATTCACTCAATCTATCCTGTCTTTACCTGACATATGCTTCCTTCTTTTTCTTAACCAAACCCTCAATTTCTTTAGTCATCCAGCATTCCTATACCTACCAGCTTTCCCTTTCACCCTGACAGGAATATACTTGCTCTGGATTCTTGTTATCCCATTTCTGAAGGCTTCCCTTTTCCAGCCGTACCTTTACCTGCAAATATCTGCCTCCAACCAGCTTTCGAAAGTTCTTGCCTAATACCGTCAAAATTGGCTTTTCCCAATTTAGAACTTCAACTTTTAGATCTGGTCTATCCTTTTCCATTGCTATTTTAAAACAAATAGAATTATGGTCGCTGTCCCCAAAGTGCTCTCCCACTGACACCTCAGTCACCTGCCCTGCCTTATTTCCCAAGAGTAGGTCAAGTTTTGCACATTCTCTAGTAGGTACATCCACATACTGAATCAGAAAATTGTCTTGTATGCACTTAAGAAATTCCTCTCCATCTAAACCCTTAACACTATGGCAGTCCCAGTCGATGTTTGGAAAGTTAAAATCCCCTACTATAACAACCCTATTATTCTTACAGATAGCTGAGATCTCCTTACAAGTTTGTTTCTCAATTTCCCTCTGACAATTTTTGGGGGTCTATAATACAATCCCAATAAGGTTTGCTTCATCCTGGATTGTGGAAATTCTTGAGTGGTGCCTCACCAGTTTATTTTATTATTTTTCATTCATGGGATGTAGACGTCACTTGCTGGTCCAGAATTTATTGCCCATCCCTAATTGCCTCTGAGAAGGTAGTGGCGAGTCAATTCTTGAACATTGACTGCAAAACA
The DNA here is from genome assembly GCF_037043375.1 of Chiloscyllium plagiosum. Lineage (NCBI taxonomy): Eukaryota > Metazoa > Chordata > Chondrichthyes > Orectolobiformes > Hemiscylliidae > Chiloscyllium > Chiloscyllium plagiosum. Next base: position 7,805,463 of record NW_028270168.1, read on the forward strand.
AAGCAGCTCACCACCACTTTCTCTAAGACAAGCACAGATGGGCAATAAGTTCTGGTGCAGCCAGCAACCCCCACATTTTGTGAATGAAAAGAAAAGGTACTGGTCAGGCACTACTCAAACATTTTGACACCAACCAGGATAAAGCAGCCCACTTGATTAGCACCCTATACTTCACTATCAATGTTAACACCTTTTGCTACCAATGTACAGTGGCAGCAGTGTGGACCATCTACAAGATTCAGGACAGTAACTCACCAAGGGTCCTTTTACAGGGTAAAAACAATGACTGCAGATGCTGTAAACCAGATTCTGGATTAGTGGTGCGGGAAGAGCACAGCAGTTCAGGCAGCATCCGAGGAGCAGTAAAATCGACGTTTTGGGCAAAAACCCTTCATCAGGAATAAAGGCAGAGAGCCTGAAGCCTGGAGAGATAAGCTAGAGGAGGGTGGGGGTGGGGAGAAAGTAGCATAGAGTACAATAGGTGAGTGGGGGAGGGGATGAAGGTGATAGGTCGGGGGCGGGGGGAGGGTGGAGTGGATAGGTGGAAAAGAAGATAGGCAGGTAGGACAAGTCATGGGGACAGTGCTAAGCTGGAAGTTTGGAACTAGGGTGAGGTGGGGAAGGGGAAATGAGGAAACTGTTGAAGTCCATATTGATGCCCTGGGGTTGAAGTGTTCCGAGGTAGAAGATGAGGCGTTCTTCCTCCAGGCGTCTGGTGGTGAGGGAGCGGCGGTGAAGGAGGCCCAGGACCTCCATGTCCTCGGCAGAGTGGGAGGGGGAGTTGAAATGTTGCGCCACGGGGCGGTGTGGTTGATTGGTGCGGGTGTCCCGGAGATGTTCCCTAAAGCGCTCTGCTAGGAGGCGTCCAGTCTCCCCAATGTAGAGGAGAGTAACAGATACAATAAATGATATTAGTGGATGTGCAAGTAAAATTCTGATGGATGTGGAAGGCTCCTTTAGGGCTTTGGATGGAGGTGAGGGAGGAGGTGTGAGCGCAGGTTTTACAGTTCCTGCGGTGGCAGAGGAAGGTGCCAGGATGGGAGGGTGGGTTGTAGGGAGGCGTGAACCTGACCAGGTAGTCAAGGAGGGAACGGTCTTTGCGGAAGGCGGAAAGGGGTGGGGAGGGAAATATACTCCTGGTGGTGGGGTCGTTTTGGAGGTGGCGGAAATGTCGTCAGATGATTTGGTTTATGCCTAGGTTGGTAGGGTGGAAGGTGAGCACCAGGGGCATTCTGTCCTTATTACGGTTGGAGGGGTGGGGTCTGAGGGTGGAAGTGCGGGATGTGGACGAGATGCATTGGAGGGCATCTTTAACCACGTGGGAAGGGAAATTGCGGTCTCTAGAGAAGGAGGCCATCTGGTGTGTTCTGTGGTGGAACTGGTCCTCCTTGGGGCAGATATGGCAGAGGCGGAGGAATTGGGAATACGGGATGGCATTTTTGCAAGAGGTAGGGTGGGAAGAGGTGTAATCCAGGTAGCTATGGGAGTTGGTGGGTTTGTAAAGAATGTCAGTGTCAAGTCGGTCGTCATTAATGAAGATGGAGAGGCCCAGGAAGGGGAGGGAGGTGTCAGAGATGGTCCAGGTAAATTTAAGGTCAGGGTGGAATGTGTTGGTGAAGTTGATGAATTGCTCAACCTCCTTGCGGGAGCACGAGGTAGCGCCAATGCAGTCATCAATGTAGCGGAGGAAGAGGTGGGGAGTGGCGCCGGTGTAATTATGGAAGATCGACTGCTCCACATAGCCAACAAAGAGACAGGCATAGCTGGGGCCCATACGTGTGCCCATGGCTACCCTTTTGGTCTGGAAGAAGTGGGAGAATTCGAAGGAGAAATTGTTAAGGGTGAGGACCAGTTCGGCCAAACGAATGAGAGTGTCGGTGGAAGGGTACTGTTAGGGACGCCGGGAGAGGGAAAAATGGAGGGCTTGGAGGCCCTGGTCATGGTGGATGGAGGTATAGAGGGATTGGATATCCATGGTGAAGATGAGGCGTTGGGGCCGGGGAAACGGAAGTCTTGGAGTAGGTGGAGGGCGTGGGTGGTGTCCCGAACATATGTGGAGAGTTCCTGGACTAGGGGGGATAGGACAGTGTCAAGGTAGGTGGAGATGAGTTCAGTGGGGCAGGAGCATGCTGAGACAATGGGTCGGCCAGGGTAGTCAGGCTTGTGGACCTTGGGAGGGAGGTAGAACCAGGCAGTGCAGGGTTCCTGGACTATGAGGTTGGAAGCTGTGGGTGGGAGATCTCCTGAGGTGATGAGGTTCTGTATGGTCTGGGAGATGATGGTTTGGTGATGGGAGGTGGGGTCATGGTCGAGGGGACGGTAGAAAGAGGTGTCCTCGAGTTGGCTTTTGGCTTCAGCGGTGTAGAGGTCAGTGCGACAGACTACCACTGTGCCCCCTTTATCTGCTGGCTTGATGGTGAGGTCGGGATTGGAGCAGAGGGATTGGAGGGCTGCGCGTTGTGAGGGTGAGAGGTTGGAGTGGGGGAGGGGGGTAGGCAGGTTGAGGCGGTTAATGTCCCGGCGGCAGTTGGAAATGAAGACGTCGAGGGCAGGTAATAGGCCAGCGCGGGGTGTCCACGTCCAGGTGGATGCAGTGTGTTGGAGGTGGGTGAAGGGTTCTTTGGAAGGTAGGCAGGAGCTTGTGAAAGTAAGCTCGGAGGCGGAGGCGGCAGAAGAAGTGTTCGACGTCACGGCGTGTATTAAATTCATTGATGCGTGGACAGAGGGGGATGAAGGTGAGTCCTTTGCTGAGGACTGAGCATTCATCCTCAGTGAAGGGAAGGTCTGGAGGGATGGTGAAAACTTGGCAGGGCTGGGAGCTGGGAGCTGGTGTGGGTGTGGAGCTGGGAGTGTGAGCGGAGCCAGTAGCTGCAGTGGGTGTGATGGTGGGGAGAATGGGGGTGGAGTCATGAGCAGGGGTGGGGTTCCCCTCAGGGTTCTGGGGGCCGATAATGGTGACAGTAGGATCTGTGGGGAGCGTGTCAGCAGAATGCAGGTGAGTGGCGTTGGTGGGGGCGGAAGTGATGGCAGACACGGCAGTAGGGGTGGCGGAAGTCACTGAGCGTGTGACATCAGCGATGATGTGAGAGGCGTAAGTGATGTCACGTAGCACATTCCAAACCTGTGACTTCTATCATCAAGCAGAGAGAGAGCAGACAACTTATAGGAACACCAGCACCTACAATTTTGTTTTCTCTAAAACTACAATTTACTCATAAAAGTTTGTAAATGTTATTGCATTCCATAACAAGTTGGACATTACATTTAAAAAACTGCATAAGTTCTTTCCAGAAAGCACGTGGCTATCCAAGGTGTCTGAATACAATTGCAATTTTGCATGATGTTTACAATATCTATTCAATGACAAAGATACCACCCGCAGAGTCTTACTGAGCTTCCCATCCTTGGGTACACTATGGAAGCTGATAGTGGCCTTTCCCCATTCTGGCTTTACGGTAGTGATCCCAAGTAACAGTACATCCCTCATTATGTAGTCCTTGATCTCCAAATGTAGCAGTTTGCAACGCTCAGTTGTGGGCAGTATTCTTCCATGGAAGACCAATAGGTTTCACGTAAGACAAAAGAGCAGCTTCCAATTAGTGGATGGTCCTGTAGGGGCACTTGAAGTTTATCTCAGTGCGTATCCCTGGGAACAGCCTGTAGAGCAAAAAGATCCATGTTATGTAGCTGTTTGGGACTAACTTCGACAAAAATCATAGCATCTTTTTCCAGACTGGTTTTGCTGAAGCACATTCCAGAAGAGGTGAGTAATGTCTCTTCCATGTTGCAGTCACCTTGAGGGCAATATGTAAAGTGGATGAAATGTCAGAAATTACAAGGAGGTTCTGGTGATGAGAGCCCTACTAATACCAGCCAAACTATGTTCCGATGCTTGTTTAAAAGTTTTGTCTGATATCCTGCCAAGTGACTTTGATAGCCTGCTCAGCAAACCATTGGACAGGATCCACCATCTTTTTTTCCTACACGGGTTACAAGGCCACTGTCTGATGGGTTTGTGCAGTTTTCAGCATTAGCTTCTGCATGAGGGACATACATTACAGCACCCTCCAACTGAATGATGTTCCCTGATGAAATGGTCAGAGCCATCTATTACAACAAAGTGGAAAGGGGAGAACATCAGGCACCTGCTGACATTTGGGGCAGTGTGGTGGTTCAGTGGTTAGCACTGCTGCTTCACAGCAACCTGGGTTCGATTCCAGCCTCGGGCAACTGTCTGTATGGAGTTTGCACATTCTCCCTGTGTCTGCGTCAGTTTCCTCATGGTGCTCTGGTTTCCTCCCACAGCCAAAGTTTGTGCAGATTAGATTAATTGCCCATGGTGTTCTGGAATGTATAAGTTATGTGCATTAGTCATGGGTAACTGTACAGTAATTGGGGTAGGGTAGTGGGTTTGGGTGGGTTACTCTTCAGAGGATCGGTGTGGACCTGGTGGGCCACATGGCTTGTTTACACACTGTAGGGATTCTATGATTTGATATCTGTGTGGTGAGGGTCTACTCACGCCTTGAAGCAGCCACATGCAAAAATGGCCATCAGGGTGAGGGTGATTTTGCATACATTCCCCACCTCACTGCACAGGGTTGTACATGGTGTCCTTGCAGTCACATCCATTTTTAATTTCCAGCCAAAATGAAAAAGCTCCATGGGATCACCACAGCATAGGAATGGGATAAGAGCCAGGCTATGCCAGGTGCAGCAAGCATATCTGATGACCAGGTTTGTACCTGCAACAGAAAGGCGACATCATTCCCAAATGCTCAGTTTTAGTTTCACCTACTCACTCCTCCCAGTCATTGACATTTGCTGCAGTGCCTCCAAACCCTACTCAAACATCTCCACGTAATCTTACTTTACAATGAAGAGAACAAAGAATCAGTTGAGCCAAGTTCCCAAAGAACACAACCTTGCTCTTGCCAGGGTTAACTTTGATTCTCAAAGCCAGTACAAATTGTAGGCTTGTCAGTGTTTGCACTGGCAGCTGACCTGAGCTAACGACAGTAAGGTCATCCACGTAGAGAGACTTTAATGCGAGTGGTTCCATTGTCGGGGACTATAGCCCATTTTAGCTCATTAGCGTCCCTCATGAAGGCCTCTGCAAAAGAGTCAGTACAGAGAGAGACAGGACAGCAGTATCTGACTTCACATTTCATTGGAAACCTTTCCAATTCCCCACCAAATAATTGAAGCTGTGGTACTGATGCTTGTGTAGAGCTATCAAATCCAGTTGCAGATTCTTTCCCTGATCCGTGTCTTGGAGATTACACCCACCATGTTAGTGCATGATATTCTGACAAAGACCTCCTCCTAGTCCAAACTGATGATTTAGGTGTCTACCCCCCATCCTGCACAAAGCCAATCATATTCCTGATTAGGGGTAGGGTACAGTGCAGGTTTGACCACCAACCCAGAGCAGACTTGACTCAATTGGCAGTGCCTTGGAGAGAATTTTATTGTCCAGGTTAACCAGTAAAGTGGGTCACCAATTTCTAATTTCTACCTTCTTCCCCAAACATTCCCCGCATGCTGCAAGATCCCGATCCAGACTTAGAATTATATCACTTCTCCTTTACAGCCAGTGGGTCAAAAGTTTGTAATTTCTCCGTATGTAATTTCTGTATTTTGTTGTGGATGTCCCTCTACACCACATCGAGTTCAAGGGCACAATTCATCAACCCTTTATCAAGGGCAGGTCAAGATGGACAATCAACATTGGTCTTGCTAGCATGGCCCACATCACATGAACAAAAAATGAAAGAAATCTTACAGCATCTGTGGAGAGAAATCAGAGTTAATGTTTTGGGTCCAGTGACCCTTCCTCTGAAGTGCAGACCCGCTGAGCTTTTCCAGCAATTTGTGTTTTTGTTTCTGATTTATAGCATCCATAGTTCTTTTTGGTTTTTATTTTGAAAGAACTGTTATTGCGTTCCTCTGACAAATCTCAGAAATGCTTCCAATACACTTACTTCATGAAGAATAAATTACCTAGAGGTATTATAAATAATGATCTGTGGTAGGACGGGGTAAACCTTTTGCATCCGACAAGTTCTAGAAATGGAAGACTATGTTAGTTTGGGAAAAGATTCTCATCCAAAATAATTAATGCCATGTTGATAAGCGGCTTTAAACATGAGCTGGACAAGTATCTGCTTAGGAAAGGGATTTAAGGTTTGAGAGCTAAGTATAGACTTGCTAAAGCTTTCCATTGATTTGTATTTGGGGGATGTGAAGAAATCCTATTCATGGAATTATTACTCATGATTATTTTCCTTCTTGGAAAATTTAACAAATTACATTGAATCCATGATGATGGAATAGTATTTTGAAACAAATATGCATTTTCTTATTCCATAACCCTTGATGATATTTTCCAGTTTTATCTAAACATCCATAATGTCTTCTTCATTTGCTTATCCTGCAGAATTGGAGGATTTTAAACTCGTTGAAAGTACAATGATGAGCTAAGCATCCGAGAATTCTGTAAGCTCACAGGTGCCCTTCAAGCCTAAAGAAAGGTCATTTGTTAAATATAACAGGATAGGATTATTAATAGTTTATTGGATAATTACACTGCAGGCTCAGGATTAAAAGAGAGATGTGCTTTTGAATAGCACTTTTCGAGACCAAAAGGACATTGACATGCATTTTCAGCAACGAAATATTTCTGAAATATGGTAATTATTGCAATTTAAGAGACACAGCAACCAATTTGCACACAGCAAGTTCCCATTAGGAATAGTAGATACTGACCAGATCACCTGAGTATCTTTAACTGAGGAGCATCCTTTAGGAGTTGCTAATTTGAGTTCCCATATATCAAGTCCTCAGATATTGCTGAGTGAATACCAGCATTGATTGGAGGAATCCCTTAGATGGACATTAATTGCCAGGTCTCTACCTGTCACTCTCCCATCTGATTAAATGAATACCACCCCCTTACACCCCCATCGCAACTTCTCTCACCATGCCACCAATGCCACCATAGCAGAGGGCACAGGTTTCCATCTCTGATAGTGCAGCAACAGAGTGCGACGTGAACCCCGAACTTCTAACTCTGAGGATAGAGGAATAGTTACAGTCATAGCTGTCAGGGCAGGCAAGTGTAACTCTCCAGATTTGAGCCCTGCTTTATCAGCTGGTCTCTCAAGCACTAAGGTGCACGACTGCTGGTTTCAGCATTGAGGCTTGCATTCCTCCATTGTTATCCATCACTGGCTGCTGGCAATCATATGAAAAGTGTCCAGGAATGTTTCAATATTGTCATGGTGGAATACTGAATTTCTAACCAAACTGCCCCTCTTGCATTCAGTTAAGAGTTGAACTCAACTAGCTTCAATGAGTCCGGTTGATGTATCTTTAGCTGAACAGCCTTCAGATTTTGGCAAAAGAGCTTGCTTCTGTTGAAGGGGCGAACACAACAAATCCATCTCCATCTCACGCAGGCAAAATTTCAGCCCATCCTTTGTTTCGGACAGAAGACATTGCTGAAGGAAGAAATAAAAGAAACAAAATGGCAATTTTGTTCACAAAGAGACAAGAACATTGGGATTGCATTTCTAGTCAAAGAATCATAGAGGTGAACAGCATGCAAACAGGCACTTTGGTCCAACTTGTCCGTGCTGACCAGATATTCTAAATTAATCTAGTCCCATTTGCCAGCATTTGGCCCATATCCCTCTTAAACCTTTCCTGTTCGTAAACCATATAGATGCTTTTCAAATGTTGGAATTGTATCTGCTTCCACCATCTCCTCTGGCAGCTCATTCCAGATACACCCTACACTCTATGTGAAGAAGTTGCCCCTTAGGTCCCTTTTAAATCTTTCCCCTCTCATGTTAAAAAAATTAAGAGTTGGAGAGTAGTCATTTGTAAAAAAATGACTATAATTGATGACTGACATACTTTCAGGATCAGGAAACAATGTTATTGTGATCATGTAAACCACATTATCTTTCGGCCCAAACAGACATAAAAATAGCTGACATTAGAAGCAAGTTAATTGTTACAAAAAAGCATTACTTTGAAGCCTTTACCTTAAGTTGCATATTATTAATAAGACAGGAATATCCATTCTCATTATGACTGATATTATTTGTTTCAAAACACTGATGGCTTCATCTGCCCTGGAAAAGCAATGATAAATGTAGGGTCAAACATTAGAGGCAGGGGAGGCATTCTTGCAGTTTTGCAGAGGTGAATATGGAGACTGAAGCCAAAACCTTCCTCTAAAAGAAAATCCTTTTTAAAGGCTCAAAACAAAACACATTCTCAACACAAAGATAAAATGTCAAAGCTGTCTCCCCACAAATAAAGGTCTCTCTTCACAAGTCTTTAGCAAAGCAATAAACTGGCATATGCCCCACTGACTGATGACATGCTCCCATTGTTGGACAGTGGTCTATTTAGGGGCTGCACAATGGGATGCGGCAGACAGCTTTTCTATTCACTCTCTCTGGTTCATCCCAGCTCTCCAGAGACCCTTGGCTTTTTTGAGTTCCCTACTCAAGTGCTCAGTCATCAGTTGATCAAAGGGGCTTAAGTGAGACAAAAGAAAACCAATCTGCATGTGATGGCCCCCTCCACACACACAGACACACAGACAGACACATACACAAACACACAAACATACATACACACACAGAGACACAAACATGCATACACAAACACAGACACACAAAAGCACAAGTACACACACAGACACATACACACACATACACGCACACAGACACACACACACAGACACACACACAGACACACACACACAAGCATACACACACAGACATACACACACACAGGCACACAGACATACACACACACAAACATACATACACACACAGACATGTACACAGACACATACACACACACATACACATGCACACACAGACACACACGCACATACACACACACAGACATATACACACATATACACACACAGAGAAACAAACATACACACACACAGACACATATGCATACACATAGACACACAGGCACTCACACATACACACACACAGACATACACACACAGACACAAACAGACACACACACATACACACACAGACATACGTACACACATACACACGCAGGCACAGACAGACAGACACACACACACACACCAAGGACTTTCAACATATCAGCGCCCATGAAGAGTTAAAAAATTCTCTCTGCATTGCATGGCTTGTCTGAAAATACACTGAATCACACAATGGGTAAGTGTTGACTGTACTCTCAAAGATTAATGCTGTAGGGAAGAATTATACTGGAGATGCAAATTTATTGAAATTGTTTTCATAAATATAAATTGCACCGCAACTGTGTTTGTCTTCTTGCTGGTACTTCAATTGAGATTTAGCATCTCAAAGTTAATTTCTGCCACACCAACCCCCTTCCCAGGGTTGTATGAAACAACACTAACCCAGTGGCTTTAATTTAAGGTAATCATGCACTTGATACAGTTAAGAACCCATTTTCATTTTGGAGCTGTGCAGGTCAGATTTCAGGGAGTCTGTGCTATTCAACACTGTTCTCAGTATTTATATCCAGTATGACATCCAGTTCCCTTGTCCCATTGACAGACTCATCGGACAATTTTTCGTGGGTCTGTGGCTCTGTCACTGGGAGAGAGTGAGGAGGTTTAGTGGTATCATTGTTAAGGAGCTGTTTCACAGCCTCCTCAAAGGCTAATCCAAACAAATGCTGATGTAAAAGTGGCTTTAAGAAAGTTCTGATGTTTCTGACAAAAGGTCATCAACCTGAAATGGTAACTTACTCGATCTCCCCAGATGCTAACAGACCCTGCTAAATCATAGAATGATGCAATGCAATGATTCCCCATCACAATCAAAATCAACTCAGCTAGTCCCAGTCTAACCCCAACATCCTATGAAATGTTTCTCTTCAGATAATCATCCAAATTCCCTTCTTGAAAACCTTGACTGGTCCCACCCAGGCTACCTAGGCAGACCCCAAGCACTGTTACTATGTCCAGAATTCTATGGGTTTGACACTCTCTGTCACACCTCCCCCTTGACCTGTTCATCTCCAGAGAACATTTCAGCTTCTCCAATCTATCCTCGTAATTGAATCTTTTTAGCCTTTTCTCTCCTGCATTAGTTTACTGAGAAATAATTGGCAGGGTTAGGGAAAAGGATAAGGAATGGGTTGATTATCCCACAAGATCTAAGACACAGGAGCAGAAATCTGCTCCGCCATTCAATGATGGCTATTTTCCCGCTTTCTCCCCATAACCCTTGATCCCCTTCACAGTCAAGAACCTCTATATCTCAGTCTTAAATGTACTCAATGACCTGGCCTCCACAGCCTTCTCTGGCAATGAATTCCACAGGTTCACCACTCTCTGGCTGAAGAAGTTTCGCCTTATCTCCGTTCTAAATGGTCTTTACTCTTCAGCTGTGCCCTCGGTCCTTGTCTCTCCTCCCAATGGAAACATCTTCCTAACATCCAATTTGTCCAGGCCGCTCAGTATTCTGTAAGCTTCAATCAAATCCTGCCTCATCCTTCTGAACTCCATCGCGTATAGTCCCAGAGTCCTCAAATGTTCCTCATATGTTAAGCTGAGATGCTCTTGTAGGTGACTGCCATTGTTTGTGCTGTAACTTTTTTATCTGTTCAGTGGCTGTGGGCATCACTGGTGGGACCAGGATTTATTGCCTGTTGCTAGTTGTCCTTGAGAAGGTTATGGTGAACCATGTCCTTGAAGCACAAAAGTGTATGCCCTGTTGGGCCACCCACAGTGCTTTACGGGAGCGAGTATCAGAATTTTGACCCAACAACAGTGAAGGAATGCCAACATATTGCCAAGTCAGGGTGATGTGTGTCTTGGTAAAAACATTGACTGCAGATGCTGGAAACCAGATTCTGGATTGGAGTGGTGCTGATAAAGCACAGCAGTTCAGGCAGCATCTGAGGAGCAGGAAAATCGACGTTTCGGGCAAAAAACCCTTCATCAGGAATGCAGGCAGAGAGCCTGAAGGGTGGGGATATAAATGAGAGGAGGGTGGGGCTGGGGAGAAAGTATCATAGAGTACAATAGGTGAATGGGGGTGGGGGTGAAGGTGATAGGTCAGGGGGAGGGTAGGGGAAGGTAGCAAAGAGTACAATGGGTGAATGGGGTGGGATGAAGGTGATAAGTCAGAGAGGAGGGTGGAGTGGATAGGTGGAAAGGAAGATAGGCAGGTAAGACAGGTCATGGGGACAGTACTGAGCTGGAAGTTTGGAACTAGGGTGAGGTGGGGGAAGGGGAAATGAGGAAACTGGTGAAGTCCACATTGGAGGGGAACTTGCAGGTTATGGTATTCCCAGGCATCTACTGCCCTTGTCTTTCTAGATGGCAGGTGGAGTTTAGAAGGTGCTGTCTAAGGAGCCACGATGAATTACTGCAAATCGAGTAGGAGATGCTATACACTGCTGCTGGCACATTAATGAATAGTTGTGATGTGGGTGCAATTCAAATGGTCTGCTTTGTCCGAAAATCCTGTAGTCCATTATTAACAGTGGAGTGCTTGGAAAACAGTAGCAGGATAGGATTGAGTGAGTACAGATTTACAAATGGAAAATCATTTTTGACAAATTTACTGGTATTTTCTGAGGCTGTAACTAGTAGACTTGGTAAGAGGGATCCAGTGGATGTGGTTTGTTTGAACTTTAATAACACTTTCATCAAGATCCACTGAAGAGATGAGCAAGTAAAATTAAAGTATATGGGTTTAGGGGCAACGTACTGACATGAAAAGAGAACTGATTGATAGACAGGAAACAAAGAATTGGAATAAATGGATTTCTTCCTATGTGGTAGGTCATGACTATTGGGGTTCAGCAGGGATCAGTGCGAGGACCCTATTATTGACAATGTATAATGATTTCGGTGAGAGAACTAAGTATGATTCCTCCACATGTGCAGATGACACAAAGCTGGGTGGAAGAGTAATCTTGTATGGGAGTCACAGAGATGCTTCAGTGTGATTTAGACAGGTAGATTGAATGGGCCAATGCATGGCTGATGAAGTATAATGAGGATAAATATGAGTTTATTCACTTTGGTAGCCAAAACAGGAAGGTGGATTATTACTTGAATGGCAACAGTTTGGGAAAGAGAGAGGTGTAATAAGACCTGGGTGTCCTTGTACACCAGTTGCTGAAAATAAGCATGTAAGTACAGCAGATGGTGAAGAAAGTAAACTGTAAGGTGGCCTGAATAGTGAAAGGATTTGAGTACAGGAGTAAGGATGACTTGCTGTAATTGTACAGGGCATTGGAGAGACCACATCTAGAGTATTGTGTGCAATTTTGGTCTGAGCAAACATGGTCTGGCTATGGAGGAAGTGCAACAATGGTTTACCAGATTGATTCCTGGACTGGATTGAAGTATGAAGAGAGTTGGATCAGCTGGGATTATTATTCATTGGAGTTTAGAAGAATGAAGGGGGAATCACTTAGAAACCTGTAAAATTCCAGCAGGAGATTAGACAGGATAGACACAGCAAGGATGTTTGTGATGACTGGAAAGTCCAGAACTAAGAGATCACAGTTTAAAGGTATGGGGTAGGTCATTTAGGACGGAGATGAGGAGGAATGTCTTCACCCAGAGAGTGGAGAGCCTGTGGAATTCTCTGCCACAGAAAGTGGTTGAGCCAAAAACATTGAATTCTTTCAGAAAGATATCAGACACACAGGAGGCTGGAAGAACACAGCAAGCCAGGCAGCATCAGGAGGTAGGGAAGACAACGTTTTGGGTGTAAAGATATTAAGTATAGTGCTTCAGGCTAAAGCCATTAAAGACGATGGGGGAAAAGTGGGATCAGGGCATTGAATTGGATAATGGCAAATTGAAGTTCTGAAGGAGAGTCATACTGCATTCAAAAATTAACTCTGTTTCTCTTTTCACGGATGCAGCTAGATCCGTTGAGTTTCTCCAGCATTCTCTGTGGTTGTGACTGAGTTGGCTGATCATCTTGCATAATGCAGAGGTGTCAGTGTGGGACTTGAGTAAACAAAGTCAGAAGGTACACAACACCAGGTTATAGTCCAACAGGTTGATTTGAAATTATGAGCTTTCAGAGTGTGGCTCCTTTGTTAGGTGAAGTGACTAGAACCTGACAAAGGGGCAGCGCTCCAAAAGCTTGTGATTTCAAATCAACCTGTTGGACTATAACCTGGTGTCATGTGACTTCTCACTTTGATCATATTGAATGGCAGAGCTGGCTCAAATGGCCAACTCATGCTCCAATTTTCTATGTTTGTCCTGGATGGTTTTGATCTTCTTGAGTGTTCTTGGAGCTGCACTCAACCAGATAAGTGGGGAGTATTCCATCATATTCCTGACTTGTGTCTGGGACATGGTCAACTCAGAGGTGAGTTACTCACTGCAGGTTCCCTAGCCTCAGACCTGCTGTATGTTTCCATTCAGCCTCCAAATTTCTCCATGCCCTTCACAGCTGCTAGCTGCGACTTAGTATCCCACTCTTTCACCATGCTTTTTACAGTTCTAGCTCTCTGACCAGCTCCCTGACATTGCAACTCCAAATTAGGGAGCAAGTAAACAAAGCCCAATCTCTGATATTCTTCAATGAAAAGATATCAGTTGATAAAAATGGCCTAATCTTTACTGATTTATAATGAGTCAATGTCACATTTTGCACATGCAATGGCTAAACTGATCATCATCAAAGTATTCAGTGAGGAGACACGGTCAATACAATTATAGAGTGGGGGCAAGTGAAATGTGCAAAGTGTGAAATGCATATACAGGAACTGCATATGAATGGCAGCTAAAAGCACTGCTGTCACATAACAATACTCTATTCAGAATCACTGCTTTTACAACAGGAAATGCCTACAGTTGTTACGAAAGGGCAAAGTGGGTAAGGAAACTTAAGTTTTGTTTAGGGGCGGAGGAAATGGCTGGGCAGTAATTGTGCAATGACTTCCAAAGTTGCAGAACTCTTGTCAGCCTGTTGTTGCAATAAAGTGAGGGGATCAAAGTCAAAGAGAAAGATATCCTCACATGATCCCGACACACACTGAGGTTATTAAACAGCAATACTGAATTAGCAGACCATTTGATATCTCTCCCAATTTTAGTTTCTATTGCCGAAAATATGCACATAGAACAGTACAACACAGGAACAGATCCTTTGGCCCACCATGTCTGTGCTGACCATTCTAAACTGATACCATCTGCCTGCATGGTGCTGGAAGAGCACAGAAGTTCAGGCAGCATCCAAGGAGCTTCGAAATCGACGTTTCGGGCAAAAGCCCTTCATCAGGAATAAAGGCAGAGTGCCTGAAGTGTGGAGAGATAAGCTAGAGGAGGGTGGGGGTGGGGAGAAAGTAGCATAGAGTACAATAGCTGAGTGGGGGAGGGATGAAGGTGATAGGTCAGGGAGGAGAGGGTGGAGTGGATAGGTGGAAGAGGAGATAGGCAGGTAGGACAATTCCAGACAAGTCATGGGGACAGTACAAAGCTGGAAGTTTGGAACTAGGGTGAGGTGGGGGAAGGGGAAATGAGGAAACTGTTGAAGTCCACATTGATGCCCTGGGGTTGAAGTATTCCGAGGCGGAAGATGAGGCGTTCTTCCTCCAGGCGTCTGGTGGTGAGGGAGCAGCGGTGAAGGAGGCCCAGGACCTCCATGTCCTCGGCAGAGTGGGAGGGGGAGTTGAAATGTTGGGCCACGGGGCGGTGTGGTTGGTTGGTGCGGGTGTCCCAGAGATGTTCCCTAAAGCGCTCTGCTAGGAGGCTCCCAGTCTCCCCAATGTAGAGGAGACCACATCGGGAGCAATGGATACAAGAAATGATATTAGTGGATGTGCAAGTAAAACTTTGATGGATGTGGAAGGCTCCTTTAGGGCCTTGAATAGAGGTGAGGGAGGAGGTGTGGGCGCAGGTTTTACAGTTCCTGCGGTGGTAGGGGAAATTGCCAGGATGGGAGGGTGGTTTGTAGGGGGGCATGGACCTGACCAGGTAGTCACGGAGGGAACGGTCTTTGCGGAAGGCGGAAAGGGGTGGGGAGGGAAATATATTCCTGGTGGTGGGGTCTGTTCGGAGGTGGCGGAAATGTCGGTGGATGATTTGGTTTATGCGAAGGTTGGTAGGGT